>NW_003852440.1:9286830-9294775 GCF_000181295.1 Otolemur garnettii | reverse complement strand
TTTTCATTGGTGGTTGGTGATTTCATTAGTAAAGGAGGAAGTAAAGGAGGATTTGCATTGGTGGCTGATGATTTCACTAGTAAAGGTGAATTTGGATTGGTGCAAGTGAGGGGTGGGGGCTCCCTTAACCGGGGGCTAGAGTTGGTGCAACCTGGTTACCTGTATTTCAAGGTAATAGAAACTTATTGTTTATTATAGTAGTATTTGCCTAAGGTGACTCAGTTTACAGCACAGTGGCTGTGCAACCTCGGGTGGAGGAAGGCAGCAGGGAGTGGCCCTGCAGGTTTCACTGGCAGAGTTTGGGGCGGGAGGGCTATACGGTAAACAGCCAGGAATGGGGCTTGTGCTGTAAATAGCCAAGAATGGAGCCTGTGCTGTAAACAACAAAATGGAGCTAGTTTGGCTCTCACACTAACTGTGCAGACGAGCACCAGGTTGTAACATTGATGAGCCAAGCCAGGGCCAGGCCCTGACTCTGGGCCTGGTCAAGCTCTTAAGAAAAAGTGAAATAAATGAGCAAGTTCAATTAGAAGATATAGAGGCAATCGAAGGAGAAAACAAATAATCTTTAAGTGCATTTTTGAAAGCAGGTCAGTGTAGGTGGCTAGGGAGGAGAGTGAGCTGGGAGACAGCAGTGGGTTCAAATGAGGCTGCACTTGCTGGTGATGGTTGGGATTTGTGCTCAGGGATCACAAAAGAGGTTCCCAGGCGCATGGGAACAAAAGCATACTTTTCTCGGGACAGGAGGAAGAGTAGGATTCAAAGGTGGGTGGGGAAGAACTAGAAGTGACTGTCTCAAAGCTTGTGCAGAAATGTGCTAGTCATATGCAAATCAGGTGCAAATGAACTGGAGACCTCATTTGACATGTCTTTGACCTTGAGGGAGAGTCCTAGATGAGAGTAGGAGTTTTCTGGAGGAGAGTCTGGCAGGGATGGGAGAGGGCAGTTAAGGGGTGGTGGGTACCTCTGTGGTCCACTCAACAGGCTGTAGGGGCTTCTACCACTGGTCAGTTGCAAAGGGCCATCAGTTGGACTGAGACTTTTCTCAAAAAATTTCATTATTGGGTCAATGAAGGCCCATCCAGGTTCTGTTCTGGTTCCCCATTTGATAGACAAGTGGCAAGTGGAAAGTCAGGACCCGAGCCAAGTGAACAATAAAGCTAATTTTTACTATTAACAGTTACAGCTTGGTCTACCCAGCTCTGGTGCCCCTGCTTGTCAGGCTGGGCTGAACAGTGCAAGAACATTACCCTAGGAGTCCAAATACACAGGCTGAAGCCCTAGTCCCATTGCTTTGAGCTGGGAGTGGGCTGGTCCCTCACTCTGAGGCTGAATATTTCAGGCAGAGGTAGATACAGTGAGTCATTCCCTCCTCTGATAACACCTTTAAGATTGCCTCCCTCTCCCCTCCCCTCTCTCTCCCCAACCATTAGAGCTTTGGGTAATGCTTAAGAATCCCTGAAGTTCTTGGAGAAGCTATTATTATATTTCCTTTGTCAATGTGATGTCTGCAAAACACTTTGAGGGGTACTAGAGGCAGTGATAACAATTCGTACTCACAGAGGGCTTTTGCTTTCTATAACGCTTCTACTGCATCGTCTCATTTTAAACATTGTGATGATTTTTACTAAACAACAACAACATTTTTTGTTTTTTCCCCCACAGTTTATCTATTCAGCAATTGAAAGACATTTGGCTTTTCCATTTTTTCCCTTTTATTGTTATTTGTAATTGACATGTTATAATGGTAAATATTTATGGAGAACAGTGTGCGATTTCGAAACATGTATACACTGTATAAAGATCAAATCAGGGTAGTTAGTACATCCATCACCTTAAACATCTATCATTTCTTTGTGTTGGGAACAATGACAAGTAGTTATCAGGAGAGGGAACATCAGCTTGGGAGCCTTACTTGATCCCAGGCACTGTGCCGGGGTTTCACGTAGGTTCTTATTTAATCTTCACAGGCTCATACTTGGATACCTGGACACCACCCACCTGGTGTCAGGAACCCAATTTGTCAGAGGAAGAAAATGAGATTCATAGAGATTGAATGTTCTTTGTGGTATGTATGTAGTAGTCCCAGCTACTCAGGAGGCTGAGGAAAGAGGATCATTTGAGCCCAAGTTTGAGGTTGCTGTGAACTATGGTACCATGGACTCAACCCAGGGCAACAGAGTGGGACTGTACAAAGGAAAAAAAAAAAAAGTGATGGAGCTGGCACTTCAGTTTGACTATTTGGACTCCTGGTAAAAGTCTCCATGCACCTGCAACCAGTTACTTCAGGTTAAAACAGGGGGGACTTTATTATTAAGCCATTGAAGATTGAAACTGGCCTGTTTGGGAAACTGGTTATCTCTGTCTACTGAGATAAGAGACACTTTGTCCAAGTGATTCCATTTTGAGTTTTAGTTTGATCTATTGAGGCTTAATCCAAAACAAGAGAGATGTTTGGTAGAGGCCCTCTTACCCAGCCTCCACGAGCAGCCACCTAACTGACCTTCACTCCCCAGGACTTCCGGAAAATATAATGGCTTGCAGCTTACTGGCCCTGCATGCTTTTGCTTCCATAGTTGACAGTGATTTTACCAAGAATCAGTTGTTTCCATACCTGATTATGCCAGTTGGACATAAGTCTTCTTGGAAAATGTACCTAAATGCTTTGACAGGATTTAATAAAGGCAAGTCATACATAAAAAAAATTAGATGCAGGTAAGAGTATGAAAAAGACTGGGGAAGGGCAGTGTTGGCCCCATATGCTGGAAGTGGCAGGTTCAAACCCAGCCCCGGCTGCAAAGAAAAAGGATTGGGGAAACGATTTTGAAAAACCAGGATTCTGAATTCAGATTGTTTCACAAATGTCTTTAACATCTTCCTTTGCTTTAAAGAAGCCAAGTCTGGGCATCCTCTGGGGTAGGTCACAGGTGTGCCTCGTGTGAGGGAGAGGACTCAGAACTCCACACTGCAGATCTGTAAGCAAAGAAGATCCTCAACTCCACACTGAAAGACTGGAGGAATATTCATTTGATTTAGATGAAAAATAAAACATTTAAGGGATATGTACACCACTTTTAATAATTTTACTTTTTGTTTTGAATAAGGTGCCAACTTCCATATTTGACAGCGTTGGATAAGGAGGCTCCCACTCACCCTGATGGATGGTGCTGGAATGCTGACCACAGGGGTGGGTGGTGCTGGAATGCTGACTTGCCAAACCACTGGGGCTCAAGAGAGTGAGGCAAATGGAGGCCTGTGGAATCAGTGCTATGTGGACTTGGTCTTAATGGAAGGTCAGAGCTAGGGTTGTGATCCAGTGGTCCCCAACCTTTGTGGCACCAGAGATGGGTTTCACGGAAGACAAGTTTTCCACTGACCAGGGTTGAGGGGGATGGTTTCTAGAGGATTCAACCTCATTCTATCTTCACCTCAGATCATCAGGTGTTAGAGTCTCATAAGGAGCACAACCTGGATCTCTCCATGTGAGTTTACAGAATGGTTCATGCTCCTATGAGGATCTAATGCTGCTGATCTGATCTGACAGCAGGCAGAGCTCAGGCAGTGATGTCAGTGATGGGGAGTGGCTATAAGTACAGATGAAGGGAGCTTCATTTGTGGTTTGTCAGCCGCTTGCCTCCCACTATGTGCCCTGGTTCCTAACAGGCCACTGGGGCCTGCAGTGTTATACAACTCTAGGGGCCTCCACTCTCATGGAGCCAGGTTCCTTTTCTCCCTGATGTTCATTTGTGTCATAGGATCTACTCTTCCCAAGAGGCACAGGCAGAGTGAAATCAGAGACTAGATGTATTATTGATCCCCATAGCCTCTCCATAGTGCCTGGCACATAGCAGGCTCTCAAATAATACTGGCCCAGTGAATGAAGGAATTAGAGTCTCATGAACATCAGGAAAGTTCCTGGATTACCTGTGTTTTAATGAATCCAAATCTATGTCCCCTGAAGGTAAAACAACAACAAATGTTCAGAGAACTCTTCTTTGGAGCTGCCGGGGAACTGCCTGAAGAAGTGGAGTAGCTACCGATATTCACTTAACCTGTTCTGTTTCGCTTATCACATCTGGCAAGTGGAGATTTAAAAAAAGACTGTTACTTCCTCTTCTTCTGATTTAGCATGTAGAGCATAAGAGCTAATGTTGACCAAAGCCCTCTGATCAATATGAACTGTTTTATGAAAAGGTAGAACAAATATGATGTATTTAGTATATTAAAGTATAGTTAAGTCCCTGACTTAAGAAAGCTCATATTAAAAACAAAACAAAACACACAGAATTAAGGTACACGTGGACTGGTGAGCAATTGTTTGCATTATAAGAATGTCTTCATTTTGCAAATAAAGTCAACAGAGGTGGCTTAAAACTAATCTCCCTAAGCACTTTAAAAATGTAATTAATTAAATGTAATTAAAAATGCAATTTAAAATTAAAAATGTTTTCTGAATTTAGAAATGGTTATTGCAAGGCCAAATCTGATCAGGTCAACTGATGTGTGTGTGTGTCGAAGAGAGAGGGCAGATAAGGGTAGTTTTGGAACAGATGTTTGCTCCACCTGACAAAGTAAGCTTCTAAGGGTCATAGACTCAATCTTTTTCTTCTTAATTTTTTTTTTTTTTTGGAGACAATGCTATGGTCTGTTGCCCAGGCTAGAGTGTCATGACCTTAGCATGGCTCGCAGCAAACTCAAACTCCTGGGCTCAAGCAATCCTCCTGCCTCAGCCTCCTGAGTGGAACTACAGGTGTGTGCTACCACACCTGGCTAAGTTTTCTTTCTTTAGTAAAGATAGGGTCTCACTCTTGCTCAGGCAGTTCTCAAACTCCTGACCTCAAGGGACCCTCCTGCCTCAGCCTCCCAGAATTTGAGGATTACAGGCATGAGCCACTTTGCCCAGCCAAAGACTCAGTCTTACACACATTAAGCTCCTTTTACACAGTAGCTGGTGTGTCTATAAAGTGGACTTAATGAAAGTATCTTGCAGCATTGTTGTAAAGATAAACATATCGTGGGCTGAACAACGACCTCCAAAGATATCAAATTCTAATCCCTAGAACCTATAAATTTGACTTTATTTGGAAAAAGGATCTTTGCAGATGAGATTAAAGATCTTGAGAGGACTAGATTATCCCGGATTATCTTGGTGAACCCTAAGTGTTATCACGTATGTCCTTATAAGTGGGAGGCAGAGGGAGTTTTGATCACTCACACAGGGGAAGTTGATGTGAGGATGGAGCAGAAAAAGACTGGAAGATTTTGACCTTGAAGACTGGGATGATGTGGCCACAGACCAAGGAATGCTGGCTTATAGATTCTTTCTAGAACCTCTGAAGGAAGCACCTTACTTTTGGCTCAGGGATACTGGCTTTAGGTGTCTGGCCTGAAGCATGAGAGATGTATTTCTGTTGTTTTAACAACACGTTTGTGGTGATCTTTTTTTTGAGACAGAGTCTCATTATGTTATTCTTGGTAGAGTGCTGTACAGCTCACAGCAACCTCAAACTCTTGGGGTTAAGTGATTCTCTTGCCTCAGCCTCCTGAGTAGCTCAGACTACAGGCACCCGCCACAATGCCTGGCTATTTTGTTGTTGTCGTTATTGTTGTTTAGCAGGCCCCAGCTGGGTTGGGCGGCCAGCATCCTAACCACTGAACTATGGGCACCAAGCCATGTTTGTGGTAATTTGTTGCAGCAGCCATAGGAAACTGTGTGTAATATGTAAAGCAGCTGGCTCGGTGCCTGGACACAGAAAGTGTTCCAGAATCCATCAGATCTTGGTTTGAATTAACATTTTGTTCACTTGCTATGTGCTTTGGGTCAATTAACCTCAATCTGAGCCTTAGTTTTTTAACCATAGAAGAGGAACAGCACTTGTTTCATAGGATTGTTGTATTAAATAAGAAAATGTAAAGGGATTAGAATGGAGCAGAATTTGCCAACCTTGGTGGCACTGTTGACATTTTGGGGTGGATGATTCTTGGTTGCAGGGGCCTGTGCTGGGCATTGTAGAATGTTCACTAGCATCCTTAGCCTTTACATATTCAATGACAATAGTATTCCTCACTATGGTAGTAGCAGTAAAAAAAAAAAAAAAAAGGCTTCAGACATTGCTACCTGTTCCCTGGGAAGCAAAATCACCCCTGACTGAGCACCACTGGGATAGAGCCTGTTGCATAGTGCTTATCAGATAGTAACCATCACTAACTGTTTACTGTATGATGGTTGTTCCAGGTTGTTCCAGGATGGTTGTACCAGAATGTGGTACTTCAGAGCCTGGATTTCAATCCAAGCTTTACCACTCACCAACTCTCACCTCAGGTACATTATTTATCGATAATTTCATGGTGCCTCAATTACTTGTCTGTCAAAAAGGAAATACAGTAAGATCTATTCATAAAGTTATTGTAATGATTAGGTGAGATGATTCAGATAAAATATTTAGAATAGAATCTGCCATATTGTAAGTCTCAAAAATAATCATTATTATTCCCAATGTTATTTACTATCTTTTAATAAGCAATTAGAAATCGGAATGTGGATACTGTGGAAGCATACAGTCTTGGGCCACCCACCCAAGTCCGAGGCAGCCCTTCCTCAGTTTACCTCTAGTCTCTGCTCTATATAAAGCCTATCCAGGCTGCCTCCTGTCCTGGCAGTTTCATGAGAAAATTCAAATGTAATAGTAATGTCTGGATTAAGAAAATTCAAATGTAATAGTAATTTCTGGATTAAGTCTCATGGAGACATTCATGTGGGAAGTAATTTCTGGATTCTGTCACCATGGAGACTTTTTTGTGGGAAGACTTTGCTGACACCACTGTTTTCATCTTGGCCTCTTACCCCAAACAGAGCAGTAGAGACGGGGCACAGGCAGAAGGCTGTCCTGTCCTCCAGGCCTTTTGTATAGAGGTGGTTCTGAGGATGCTAGAGGCCAGGTGCACTGACCAAGGAGGCCAGGATTCCATGTTTAATAATAAGGACAAGGACACTGAGGATCTTTTTTAGGGTACAGTGCTTATCATGCATCCAGGGAAGTATGTAATCCAGTTCGGGCTGAGGGTCTGTATTAATTTGGATCAGGTTTGACTGCATAAAATAATAATACTCAAAGTAACAGAGGCTCCCACGTGTTTGTTTCTCTCTTATTGCAAAAGCAGTCCTGAGTGAGGCAGCCCAGGTTGATGGGCTGCATCACACAGTGGATAAGCCCGAGTCCAAGCCTGTAGGACAGAGGAAGACAGGTGCATTTCCTTCTTTTCCAGAAGACTTACTGGAAGTTCCACTCAACATGAACCTTCACTTCTTAGTAGGTAGTCATGAGGCCACACTTAACTATATGACACAGGAAATGGAGCTTTCAGCTAAAAGCATCACTGAATTTCCACTAGGAAATCATTCCAATTTCCACTAGGCCTGGCATGGTGACTTGTGCTTCTAATCCTAGCACTTTGGGTGTCTCAGGCTGGGAGTGCTGGTCATGCCCAGGAGTTAGAGGTTGTAGTGAGGTATGGTGATGCCACTGCTCTCTAGCCTGGGAGACAGAACAAGAGCCTATCTCAAACAAAGAAACAAACAAAAACCGTATCCAAGAATCAGGATTCTGTTGTAGAGAAGAAGGGGAGCATAGGGGATAGTCAGCAATCTTGTCATGGGGCTTGGGTAAGTTTTCCAAGGGGGAGGTGTTTTTCTTCACTAAATTCTGTGATTTTACAGAAGAATCCTGAAATCCAAAGTTGTACACCAAAAGAGATATAGGAGATAATGAAGGAGAAGGCGGTAGAACCAAAGGTGTGTGGGACATAATGCAGGAGAGGGTGGTAGAACCAAAGGATGTGTGGGAGATAATAAACGAGAAGGTGGTAGAACCAAAGGGGGTGTGGGAGATAATGAAGGAGGAGGTGGTAGAACCAAAGGAGGTGTGGGAGATAATGAAGGAGGAGG
>NW_003852440.1:9283256-9285894 GCF_000181295.1 Otolemur garnettii | reverse complement strand
AGATAATGGGGAGGAGGCGGTAGAACCAAAGGAGGTGTGGGAGATAATGGGGAGAAGGGGGTAGAACCAAAGGAGGTGTGGGAGATAATGGGGAGGAGGGGATAGAACCAAAGGAGGTGTGGGAGATAATGGGGAGGAGGCGGTAGAACCAAAGGAGGTGTGGGAGGTAATAAACGAGAAGGTGGTAGAACCAAAGGGGGTGTGGGAGATAATGGGGAGGAGGTGGTAGAACCAAAAGAGGTGTGGGAGATAATAAACGAGAAGGTGGTAGAACCAAAGGGGGTGTGGGAGATAATGGGGAGGAGGCGGTAGAAGGCAGGTGAGGCTATCAAGCCATCAATGTACTCCTCCAGTTAGCCTTTAGAAAGCAGAATATCTATCATCTAAGATCAAACCCAAATACCTTATCCAAGTATCTCTTCCTTACAACTAACTCTAACATGACCCGTAATCCAACACCCACCCTAATCTTAACCTTAAACCTGCTGCTAGGTGGGCCTGAATCTGTGAAGGTCACACTGCTGATGTGGTCTGCACCCTCCTCCCCATAGTCCCTGTGCCAAGGTGAAGATCCTCAAATCCAAACTGCATTTTAAGCTTAATCCTAACCCTACTCCTGGTCCCAACACTGACCCTGACAAAACCTTAGCTCTCTCCAGCCCTAATCTGTACTCAGACTAGCCCAAATCCTCACCTTCACCTCAATGCCAAACCTAAGCCCTAACTCGCCTTTAATTCTAACCTTATCCTTAACCTCAGTTTAACCCTTGCTCTTATTCTTCCTCTAATCTTAACCCTAATTCCAACCCTAATTGTAACCCTTTCACTAATCCTAACCCTAACTTCAATTCTAAGCCCAATAATAATTCCAACCTCAGCCTAAATTCAACTCTAATTCTATTCTTCTCCCCAAAGCACCCATTCTCCCCACCAAAGCAACCTTACCTCCCAGATGGAGTGTCTAGCAGGGCCCACTTGGTTGGCAGTGTGAGTCTGGACCATGGGCCTCATGTAGCCAGCCTGCCTTGGCCCACCTCATGTAGCCAGCCTGCCTTGGCCCACTGGGGTTAACAACATTGAGGTGGGGGCAGAATCGTATTGAGAATGTTATCTTCTCAAATCTAAGCCCTACAGGCAGTGTGGACACTGGTGAGAATTGCTCTGTATAGCGGCAAAAGCTCAAGGCTGATTCACCAATTTGGCCTTCTTATTGAGTTTAAATACAATTGTACCAAATTGTGCTGATTTCTATTTCCTAGGCTTGGATTTAGTGGTTTTTTAATTCATCATCTACATGTATGCAAATTATCCACTCCAGCCCAGAATCCAGTAATTTGTATGAAGACTGTGATTTCGCTTTTTCTTAAGAGGACTGTAATTTTTGTAGAAGGGCTTCCCACAGCCTCCTATTCACACTGACTATCTGGGCATGGGCCCAGCTAAAGATTCAAATGAGGCATGAAAGAGCATTAGTGAATTCATAGGAACAAGGAACAATTTTTATAGAGCAGGGGAAAAGCAATAAATGGTCTCAATTCTATAGGATTAGACAATTTTTTGTGGGGAAGGATAGAGTCTCACTTTCTTGCCCAGGCTGCCTAGCTCACAGCAATCTCAAACTTCTGGGCTCAAGCAATCCTCCCACGTTGGCTTCCTATATGCCAGGATTATAGGTTGAGCCACTGCATCCAGCTGACAAATGGGTTTTTCAATACACACAGCACACTGGGATTGGTACAGCAGGACACTGAACATAGGGAAGATTTTTACCAGAGGCAGGGCTTGGGAAACACGGGGAGGGGAAGCAAGACGGATATACAAACTTCTTGCCCACAGCTCTCTGCCTCCATGTCACAGAGAATGACTACTTTCCTGTATGAGTCATGGTCCCACAGGCAACAGAGAGTACATTCCATAATATTTTTAAGAGCATTAATGAAGAGGTAAGAGCAGGGAAAGGCAACTAAGTAGGAATATTGAGGGACCCAGGGACCAGCATCACTAAGAATCATCCCCAATCCTGGGCCTGAAGGTGGGAGAGCAGGGAATGGTGTTCTGAGCATCTGCTTAGATCTGGGTGGGAAAAGCAGTAACTCTGGGCAAGGCTGTTGTCCTGTAGGGATGCAGCCCCCGCCAGAGCTGAGGAGGGAATAAGGGGGAAGATATTCTGGACCTCCCTCCCTTCCCCCCAGGGATGTTTTAGAACTGGCTTGTACTGGTTCATGAGGGCTGATGGTATGCAGCTCTTCCCAGTGCCCAGGTCATGTCAGGAGTTTGAAATCTTTCATAGTGGGAGTAATTTATGCCACAGGAATGAGCAGATGCTACAAGTCAGGACAGTTTTCCCCGGAGAGCTGGCTGATAAACTTTCACGAGCACACCACTGACCCCCATACTCTCATGTTTCTTCTTCCTGCCTGCTCTCGCCTGAGTCTAATGGGAAGGGAGGGCAAGGGAGCTTGGGTGGAAGTCATTACAAGGGAGCCCCTGGGGCATACAGCGGGGCTCAGAGGGAGGAGACGGGATGGGAGGGAGGGGCTGAAGATGAAGAATAACCAGCATACCCCACTGTCACTTTTTTTTTTTGAGACAGAGCCTCAAGCTGTCCCCCTGGGTAGAGTGCATGGCATTTTCTTAG
>NW_003852440.1:9279553-9282653 GCF_000181295.1 Otolemur garnettii | reverse complement strand
GTTGAGCTATAGGCGCCGAGCCGGGACTTTGTTTTCTAACATGTCTCTGGCACCTGGAGCAGTGTCTGACAGCTAGCTGATGCTCAGTAACTTTTGTTGAATGAAGGAGTACAAGGCAGAACTTTTGGGTGGCTTAAGAAAAGCTAGTGGTGCTGTGTTACACTGAGGGGACATTCCAAGGAGCGTGGAGCGTGAGGTGCCCACAGAACACCCAGAGAGAAACGTCCAGCTGACAGTTGGAAATGCAGAGATGGGCGCTAAAGGTGCAAACTTGAGTGCCTGATCCAGAAGACACCAGTCTGCTGGATATCACGGGAAGATTGTGATGAGAGAAGGGGACAGATGCCAAAGACAGAGCCTTGGAGAATTCCTATGCCCAGGAGGAAAAGGAGAAAGGAGAACCACGGTGGCGGGGACAGAAGGAGAATGTCTGAGAAGCATTTGAACGAGGATGAGATATGGAATTTAAGGAAGGAGCATCTCACAGAGAGGAGATTAGTGACTGGGAACTGGCATTTAGGCAGCACTTGGCTCATGTTTGTGCTAAATGAGGGTGAAATGAAGCTTGAGAAACGGCCACTAGATGGGCAACGAGGACTGACTTGTGACCAGTATAAGGGTCATTTTGGTTAAATGGTGGGTTCAGAGATAGGATTCTAGTGAGTGAGGAGTGAATCAACTACTTTAAAAATTAATTATAATGCTACAACATGGATGAACCTTGGGAAATACTCTGTTAAGTGAAAGAAGCCAGTCACAAAAGATTGCACATCTTCATTTATATGACATTTCCAGAGCAGGCAAATCTAGAGAGACATAAGGTACATTAGTGGGTGCTGAGAGCTGGGTGGTTTGGGAGGAAATGGAGAATGGCTGCTAATGGATGAAGGGTTTCTTATTGGGGTGATGAAAATGCCCTAAAATTGATGGGGGGATGGTTGCACAACTCTGTGAATGTACTAAACATCACTTTAAATGGGTGAATTGTGTGGTATGTTAATCTCATTAAAGCTGTTATTAAAAATTAATTATGAGGCTTGGGGCCCATACCATAGTGATTATGGTGCCAGCCAGAAGGCTGATGGGTTCGAACCTGGCCCGGGCCAGTTAAACAACAATGACAACTGCAACAAAAAATAGCCGGGCATTGTGGCAGGCACCTGTAGTCCCAGCTACTTGGAGGTTGAGGCAAGAGAATCACTTAAGCCCAAGACTTTGCAGTTGCTGTGATCTATGATGCCACGGCACTCTACCAAGGACGACATAGTGAGATTCTGTCTCAAAAAAAAAATTAATTATGAAATGCTTTGTATATGCAAACACATACTTTGTATTTAATCTACTCTAAAGCACCACTGATTGTCAGAAGCATCATTATTTTTGTACCACTAAAAAGATAACATTTTACAATATAAACCAAGGCTATTTTTTTTCTTATCACATTTGAGATATATCCCTGTGCCTTAGAATCAATGAAATGTTTTGTAGCACACATATGTGGCAATGAACTAGCACAAATGTAAAAGAATCAGCACCCAGTACGCCATCAGCATGTACCATTAGTACAGTTGCTCTTTCAGTCCTACCCGCTCCCTTCTCCTGTGGTGACCACCATCCTGGTTTGTTTTTTTAAAATGTGATACAATATATGTAACATAAAATTCACCATTTCTACCATTTTTTCAGGTTTAATTTTTTATTTGCATATTAAAAATTGTGCATCACAATAATTAAAATCATTTGAACAACAACAAAAAGAGTAGCACTCTGGGTGGCACCTGGGCTCCAGCCCCATATGCCGGAGGTGGTGGGTTCAAACCCAGCCCCAGCCAAAAACTGAAAAAAAAAATAAAAAACACTCTGATTAAACCGCGTCTTACACCTGCAGGAAACTTTGGGCCAGCTAGGTTTTACTCTGGATGTTCCTGTCATCCCACTCAGCTTCTTCCTTCACCAACACGCCAGTTCTTTTTCTTCCTTGCCAGCCAGATAGGCGGAGGGTAGAAGCAGGTGTGGCCTGTGTTGTCAGTAGTTCTCGATACTTTGATGTGAAAGGGGCAGCACAGTTATTTAAATGTGATCCAACCTCTTTGCATCTAATAGGGTTAAACAGCTAAAGGAAATAAAATAAGAAAGCAACGCTTGTGGCATGTCATGAGTGTTGGGGGCTGGCCTCATTACGACTCACCTGCTTGCTTCCCCAGGTTGAGCGTCTCTTTGGAAGGCAGTGGATTTTTCGCGTGCCTTTCTGTCTTTTTCAGTTTCATCTTAATGAATTTCTCCATCTCAGCCTGACGGGGACTGTCAGTCAGGGTTGCAGAGGAAGCAGAGTGAGGTGCAAGAACAAGGAGGGTCTGATTGTTCAGGGCCCCCTCGGAGTGTCCACTTACATTGTTGGGCAACCGTCACCATCACCCATCTCCAGAACTTTCTCATCTTCCCAGACTGGAACTCAGTACCCAGCAGATAATGACTCATGTGTCTCCTTCCTCCTTCTAGCCCCTGGTAAACACAGTTCTGTCTCCATGACTTGGTTACTCTGGGTTCCCCATAGAAGGGAAGCGTGCAGTACCTGTATTTGCCCTTCTGTGACTGCTTTATTTCACTGAGCGTAAAATCTTCACTATGGTTCAGCCATGTTCTAGCATGTGTCAGAATATCCTTTCCTTTTAAGGCTGAAGAATATTTCATCTGAATATGTGTACCACTTTATCCATTCATATGATGATGGACATTTGGCTTGCCTTCACTGTTTGGCTATTATGAACATGATGTACAAATATGTGTTTGAGTCCCTGCTTGCCTGCTTGCCTGCCTTCCTTTCTTCCTTTCTTTCTTTTATTTTTTTTGAGACAAAGTCTCTTTATGTTGCCTAGGATAGAGTGCTGTAATAAAATCATACCTTACTGTGGCCTTGAACTCCTGGGCTCAGGTGATCCTCTTGCCTCAACGTCCCTCAGCCTCTTGAGTAGCTGGGACAATAGGCATGTGCTCACATGCCTGGCTAATTTTTTTTTTGCAGTTTTTTGGGCTGGGGCTGGGTTTGAACCTGCCACCTCCAGTATATGGAGCCAGCGCCCTATTCCTTTGAGCCACAGGC
>NW_003852440.1:9273953-9279486 GCF_000181295.1 Otolemur garnettii | reverse complement strand
CATGGCATCACAGCTCACAGGAACCTCCAACTCCTGGGCTCAAGCGAGTCTCCTGCCTCAGCCTCCCAAGCAGCTGGGACCACAGGCACCTGCCACAATGCCTGGCTATTTTTTGGTTGCAGCCGTCATTGTTGTTTGGTGGGCCCGGGCTGAATTTGAACCCACCACCTTAGGTGTATGTGCCTGGCGCCTTAGCCACTTGAGCCACAGACGCCGAGCCAGGCTAATTTTTTTAATTTTTATTTTTTTATAGAGACAGGGTCTCTTGCTCCGGCCGGTCTCCAATGGAAATTCTTTGCTTTCAATTATTTTCTTTCTTTCTTTCTTTCTTTTTTTTTTTTTTTTTTTGAGATAGAGTTTCCCTCTGTTGCCCTGGCTAGAGTGCAGTGGCATCATCATAATTCATTGCAACCTCAAACTCCTGGGCTTAAGTGATCCTCTTTTCTCAGCCTCCTAAGTAGTTAGGACTACATGCACACACCACTGTGTGCTAAATTTTTCTATACTTTGTAGAGATGGGGTCTGGCTCTTATTCAGGCTGGTCTGTAACTCTTGGTTTTTAAGTGATCCTCCCACCTCAGCCTCCTGAAATGTTACCAGCCACTGTTAACCTGAATGGCCATTTCATGCAGGTGGGGCTGGTCAGGCCCTAACAAGGCCAGATGAGCCCACCTGCTGACATCTGGGGATTGCTTATGTACTTCCAAGACTTGATATTATAGATAAGTTGGGGAACTGGATTCCGTGGTACTGGTCAAGGCCCCAGGGCAGTCTGTGTGCTCAGTAGAGAAGAGACTAAATGTAAATTTAGTCTAGAGTAAAAATGCTTTGAAGATATAACCACTTTAAGATAGGAAGATGTTGTGTAACTTTGTAACCTATGTGGACGATGCTGTTTAACATACACTACCTCGATTAATGACATTGCTGATGTTCACTCTTAACCCTGAGAATAAAAGCAACAAAGGGAAAGAGTTTTGGGGGCGATATCCCTGCTGTCCTCTGGAATTGCTGGCTTTTCTATAAATAAAAGTGAAACCGTTGATCTCTCATCTCCTTCTCTGTTGATTGGCTTGGGTGACAAGTGGCCAGACTCCTTGGTCTGGCAATAGCAGTACTAGGATTATAAGCCTGAGCCACCATGCCCAGCTCTTTCAATTCCTTTATGTATATATGTACATTCAACATGGAATTGCTAGATCAAATGTAATTCTATGTTTAATATTTTAAGGAACTGACATATAGTTTTCTACCGTGGTTGCACGATTTTACATTCCTACCAGCAATGCACGAGGGTTCCAATTTCTCCATATTCCCACCCATACTTTTATTTTCTCTGTGTGTCTTTTCAAAATAATAGCCATCCTAATGGGTGTGGCCACCATGCTGATTTTTAATATACAGTTCCTTTGTCTTTCCTTCTTTTTTATTTATTTACTTATTATCAGGGTCTTACTCTGTCACTCTGGTTAGAATGCAGTGGAGTGATTATAACTCACTGCAACCTTAAACTCCTGCCTCAACCTTCTAAGTAGCTGGGACTACAGGCTCTTGCCACGACTCCTGGCTAGTATATATATATACATATATATATATATATATATTTTTTTTTTTTATAAAGATGGGGTCTTATTCTTGCTCAGGCTGGTGTTCAACTCCCAGCCTCAAGCAATCCTCCTGCCTTGGCCTTCTAGGATTATGGCTGAGAGGAATCAAACCCAGCTCTTTTTCCTTATCATCAAACTTTTTAAACTTAATTTTATTTTTTTTTAAGAATCACTTTGCTCCAAATATCAGCTACGTTCTTAGTCTTACTTCCCCAGAAGCTCTGCCATACCCTCAAACTACGTTAAGCCCCAGGCAACCCTTGCTCGGGAGTCCCGCCAGGACCAGCACAGCTCCCAGCAAGTGTCAGCCCCACTGGGCAGTGGCTTGCCCAAACATCCTGTTCATTGTCATTTTCTGTACCCAGCAGATGCTCAGTGAGTATTTGTTAAATTGATTTCTTGAAATAAAGGTTCAAAACTTGCAAGATCAAACAATGTATTATTTAGAGTAACATATATTTAGTAAAACTATAAAATAAAAGCCACTGGGCATGGTGACTCAAACCTGTAATCCTGGCACTCTGGGATGGCTTAAAGCCAGTTCAAGACCAGTGTGAGCAAGAGCAAGACTCTGCTTCTACAAGAGATCGAAAAATTAGCTAGGTGGGCTGGCACAGGCCTGTAATCCCAGCCTGTGGGATACTCGGGAGGTTGGGGCAGGAGGATCATTTGAACCCAGGGGTTTGAGGTTGCAGTGAGCTATAATCACTCCACTGCACTGTAGCCAGGGTGACAGAGTGAGACCCTGACTTTAAAAATAAAAATAATAATAATAAGTAAATAAAAATGAAGGAAAAACAAAGGAACTGTACAATAAAAATCAGCATGGTGGGGCGGCGCCTGTAGCTCAGTGGGTAGGGTGCTGGCCCGATATACTGAGGGTGGTGGGTTCAAACCTGTCAAACTACAACAAAAAAATAGCCAGGCATTGTGATGGGCGCCTGTAGTCTGAGCTACTTGGGAGGCTGAGGCAAAAGAATTGCGTAAGCCTGGGAGTTGGTAGTTGCCGTAGCACTCTACTGAGGGCGATAAAGTGAGACTCTGTCTCTAAAAAAAAAATAAAAATTAGCATGGTGGCCTTACCCATTAGGATGGCTATTATTTTAAAAAGACATACAGAGGAAATAAAAATATGGGTGGGAATATGGAGAAATTGGAACACTGGTGCATTGTTGGTGGGAATGTAAAATTGTGCAGCCATGGCAGAAAACGGTATGTCAGTTCCTTAAAATGTTAAACATAGAATTACATTTGATCTAGCAATTCCTTGTGGGTATACATTTATGCATAAAAGAATTGAAAGAGCCAGGCATGGTGGCTTAAGCCCCTAATCCTAGTGCTTCAGGAGGTTGAGGGGGATGGATCACTTGAATCTAAGAGTTCAAGACCAGTCTGATCACAAGCCAGACTCTGTCTCTACAAAGAGTAGAAAAATTTACCTGGTGTTATGGCAGGCGCCTATAGTCCCAGCTACTTGGGAGGCTGAGGCAGGAGGATTGCTTGAGCCCAGGAGTTTCAGATTGCAGTGAGCTATGATGAGACCCCTGCACTCTAGCCCAGGAGACAGAGTGAGACCCTGTTTCGAAAAAGAGAAACAAAAACAAAAACACACATACAAACAAAATACACACTAAAACTGCATAGAGAACAGTTGTGAGAGGGAGAGAGATCAAGAGAAAGTTTTTGTTTTGTGGGGAGGAAATCTGCCCAAAAGATCCAGAGCAGGAGAGAGTGGAGGTGCCAGGCCTTGTACTGCCCAGGTCCAGAGGAAGGAGGCAGGTGGAATGTAAGTCACTGGACACACAGCTGTCCACCTCTTTTCTAGAGGGCTCTTGGTGAGGTCTCATTCCAGAGACATAGATTCCCAGATGGGAGATGAGGCCTGAAGGGACAAGCTCCCTACTCACCCACCCTACAGCCTCACTCCTGGAGGCCACTGCAGAATCTCTCTAAGAATGTGGAAAAGCCAGATTCTGAATGAAGCGACTCAGTTGAAGTGGGCCAAGGGGCTGGGGAAAGTGGGGCGCCAGCAGCAGTGGAGTCTTACAACCACCCGAAGCGTGACTGAGAGCCGCTCCCACCCCCTGCAATCTGCTCCAGTGGTCACCTTCTGCCTGTTTCTATTGATAGGCCTGGGCATGCGCTCCACTGCAGGAGAAAACATGTTGGAGTCTATTAAAAGTCCTGTCTGTGCTGTGCAGGGGGTGGGGAGGGCTCATGCCTCAGTGCTCCTAGCCTTTTCCTTTGATCCCTCCCTCCATGGCCAATGTACAGAGTCCCCTTCCCCTCCCCCCGCCCCAAAGTCCAGACCCCTTTTACTGTTCTCCAGTGCCTGTGGGATGGAGCTGAAAGCAAGGACAAAGGTGTCTTGGTGCTGAGGAGCCCAGAACGCTGGAATGGCCAGGACCTCCGAGGGAAAGCAGCTTGGTGGAGTCGACCTTGGAGTTAGACTTAGGTTCAAATCTTGGCTCTTCCAATTCATGCTTATGTGATCCCCGGAAAATGACTTCTCTGAGCCTTGTTCGCCTCAGCTGCAAAGTGGAGACCACAATTCTTCTCTGAAGATTGGATTTGAAGAGTAAAAGAGGAAATGTATGTAAATGGACTGGTATATGTAAGAAGCACTTAAGAAAAAGTAATAACGTTCACATAATGGGCTGAGAAAGAAGGGACAGCTGAGACAGCAGCAACGCGATGACTCTCAAAACAATTACAATAAGTGGAAGCAGCCAGACCAAAAAAGAGTATATACTGTATGATTTCGTTTATATGAAACTCCAGAAAATGTAAACTTATTTCTAGGGACAGGCAGTGGATCCATGGATGGGGACAGAAGTGGGGGGAGAATTGCAAAGGTTCCAACCCAAAGGTAACTTTGGGTTGAGACAGATATGTTTGTTCTCTTGATTGTGCTGATGGTTTCATGGGTATGTAAATGTATCAAAATGTATCAACTCAAATAGCTTAAATACATATAGCTTATTGTATATAAATTATACCCCCATAAAGCTGTTAAAAATAAGAAAAGTTTAATGGCAATGGTGACAATGGTGTTGAGTTGTCCCTTCCCCCCATTACCCTCTCCATCCCCAGATGATCTGGAACAAGAGAGCTCCTCCCACAAGGAGGGGATGTCCTCAAAACTGTCTGTGGAACTCCCCCATGGTCCTGGCAGGGAGGAGCTTTGGAGAGAGAAGAACCCCACGGAAGGTTCTAATGGCTGCTGGGATGCAAAGCCCTCATTTTACTGAGTTTATGAACAGAAGGAGCTGAGCTGTTCCCTCTCAGATGTTCCCTCTCAGCCTGACCATGGGTTCAGTTTCAAGAGGCAGTGGGCTGGCTGTAAGGGACACTTCCATCCCATTAACCTGGGGGCTGGGACCCTCAGATGTCAGCTCTGGGAGTTCTCTGGGCCCCTTTAGAGCTGCACTTCTCTTCTGTCATTTGTGCTCTGACATGTCTATTGTGACAACTGCCATCACATTGATGATGGTGGCCCACTCTGGCCATGGTTCTCAGGTAGGGTGCTGAACCCGGGTGGAGGATCATTGGTTCCCATCCAAGAAGGTGTGAGGAGGAAGGGACCTAATCCAATTCAAGCCCATTTTTCCCTCAGGGGAGACTCTCTCACACCGAGGGCCAGCTCTTTCTGCTCCTCGTGTGTGTGGAGGCTGAGCTGGTCGGAGCTGAGTGCTGCACTGGGGCCTTCGGCTTCTGCTCCTCTTGTGTGTGGAGGCTGAGCTGGTCGGAGCTGAGTGCTGCACTGCGGCCTTGGAATTCTTCCTCCTAGACATCTACATGGAACTTCTCTTGCCCATGGACCAGCTTGTGCTTTTGGAGTCTGTGTGTGTTTGGAAGAGGTAGTGGGACTCAAGGAGGCTTGGAAGGCTCTACCATGGCCAGGTTCTTTTTTTTTTTTTTTTTTT
>NW_003852440.1:9245016-9273775 GCF_000181295.1 Otolemur garnettii | reverse complement strand
CATCGTTGTTGTTTGGCGGGCCCGGGCTGGGGCTTCGAACCCGCCACCTTAGGTGTATGTGGCTGGCGCCTTAGCCGCTTGAGCCACGGGTGCCGGGCTGATGGCCAGGTTCTTAATCCCTGGAGGTCATTGGATCTCAGTCACGGAGCTGCCCTGGGCCCAGGCAGAGTCTGCAGACCTGTGAGTGGTCTTGGAGCTGATGCTGCTTGCAGGCTGATTGGGTCTGGTCCACACACGTTTGTTTTGTTCTCATTGCATTAGCTGCAGTTTTAGTCAGGGCTCTCCAGAGAGACAGAACCAATGGGGAATATAGACAGATAGATAGATGACAGGGGATTTATTAGGGAAATTGGCTCCCATAATAATGGAGGCTGAGTCCCACACACAGCAGGCCATCTGCAAGCTGGAGAGCCAGAGAAGCTGGTAATACCGTCTAAGTCTAAGGTCTATCAAGGACCAAGGAAGCTGAGATGTAACTCTGTCTGAGGCCAGAGAGCCCTGGAAGGATGCTGGTGAAGGCTCAGAGTCCAGAGGACTGGACTCCAGAACCTGGAGTTCTGATGCCCAAAGGCAGGAGGAAAAGGCTGTCCCCCTCTAGAAGAGAAAGAGAATTTGCCCCATCTGTCTTTTCGTTCGTTCAGAACTCCTGCTGATTGGATAGCACTCACCCACACTGAGCGAGGGGCTTCCCCACTCAGCCTACTGACTCACACACCATCTCCTCTCACGGACACACCCAGAAATGATGCTTCACAGCCATCTACGTGTCCCTCAATCCAGTCAAGTTGACACCTAAAATCAACTATCCAGTTGCCAGTATGGAAAAATTGGGAGAATTCTATTAAAATCCAGACTCCCAGCTTCTGTTGATGAATTGGAAGATCCAGCACCACTGTGCCCAGCGAACTGAATAATAGTTCCCTGGGACTGAGTAACAGCTGCCCGGCTAATAACACAGAAACAAGAGTAGCACTTACGGAGCTATGAAAAGGCATCAGGCATACTTCACAAGCAATTTAGTGATTATGCCCCCTCAGGGCCCATTTCCCCTATTAGGGCCCCAGCTGGAGCCTGGAGACATCAGTTGGCAAACCCTGCCCCAAGGAGAACGGCCTGGAGGAAGGCCCCCAGGGCCCCTAGCTGCCTCTAGAGCAGATCTTACCACTGTGCAGCCTTTCTTCAGATCCCTGGTAATCTCGTCTCTCCTGCCACTTGGCAGCTGCTGTCACACTTCACCCCCTGCTGGCTGTCCACTGTCACTTCCCGAAGATCTGGCTTTCAGGAGGGCAGAGGTGCTTCCTGATCTTGGCTGGGCCCATCTGCCACATGTGACAGCTTAGGCAGGATTTAGGGGAGAGTTTGCTGGGCTCATGTTGGTTTATTATTTAGGGAGTCTCCTGAGGTAAATCCTTGATGAAATCTCATGTTGATTTTAGCAAGTCATTTGATGAAACCTGTCAGGTCCTTGTAGCCAAATGTGGGCCAGCTGGTAGCAGGCTTGTATGGATTTCTGACTAATGGAAAAACTACACCCAGATGGCTGTGAGGATCGGATTGATGTCAGTGTGGTCACTAGAAAGAAAACAAAATGTTTCCTCTGACGTGGTTGGAGGATGAGCTCCCCAACATGGAGGTGAAGAGCCTTGATCCCAGAGACAGGCGCATACAGGCTTAAACACCAGCTCTGCCACTTAACTTCCACCTACCAAGGGTTTGGTCTCCTCATCTATAAAATATAGATCATAGCAATACTGTCTCCTAGGGTTGCTGTGAGGAGGATTAAATGGTTTAATGGCACAGAGAGCACTCAATAAAAGTCTCTCTGGTGGTGATCAAACCCTTATGACACACAAGGAGAACAAGGCTCCAGGGCCTAATGTTTCCTCCAGTTTAATTAGGTGTGGGCCTGCCTCACTGCCACAAAGGCAAGACTCTGTTGTTCCCTTGAGACAAAAGAAGATGGCAGATGGGAGGGAGGGTCACAGCGTCTCCGCCACTTTCGGACACTCGGGGACATGGCTGATGCCCAGCTATCACTGAGTGAGGAGGAGGAAAAAAAGAGAGAGATTATAACTAAGAAAATAAATGGAAGGGCACAGAGAAAGATGGAGAGGAAGGGGGAGACACGAAGGGGCATCTATCCTTGACCTCTGCTAAGGGAGAGACTTACAGTTTGACAAGCAGGGGCCTTGGCAGTGCCCAGAAGGGACCGATGAGGTTCTAGAAGGGAGGGCGCCTGTGATAAGGGGATTTCCATCCTTCTCCTCTGCCTAGTCTCCCAGGATAGCAACTTTAATATTTTTAGGTAGTTGTCACTCTTTAATTATTATAACCATGTACATATTTATGACAGAGCAAGTCAATGCAGTGATTATATTTCCTTTCTTTGTTTATCCTGGGATTGATAATTCCCTCATTTAAAAAGTTACTCAGCGTTCTGTGTATTTCCCCTTATTTTTTTCCTGGTTGCTTTTGCATCTCTGAGGAAAGCTGAATGATCTTATTTCTGCATATTGAGGTCTATCATTTAATGTATCGGTCCCATTTTCCCCGGCAGTCTCCCTCCTTCCCCAAACTGTCCAGCCTGCATTCTGCGCCTGGGTGCATGGGAGGTCAATTTGTTCAAGTCCTTGTATATCTGAAAAAATGTCTTTATTCTGCCCTCACGATGATAGCTAAATGCAGAGTCTCCAGTTGGATCTCTACCCTTCGAATGGTGAAGGTATCGTACCCTAGTGTACTGCTTGTAGTGCTGCTCCTGAGAGGTCAGTGCCATTTTCATTCCTAGTTCTCTTATTGTGCCCTGCTTCAGCTCTCTAGAAGCTTTCTGGATCTTCCCTTCATCTTGGTGTTCTGAAATTTTAAAATTGGTGTAGGTCTTTTTTTATTTGTAAGGATGGGTCCTCAAGTGGTATTTTCCATATGGAAATTCATGCCTTTCTGTTCTGGGAGCATTTTAGATTTAAAAAAAATTTATTTCAGGGTGGGTCATGAGATTGTTTCCAGAGGAGATTAGCATCTGAGTTTGAGCAGCGTTTCTTTTCCAGCCAGTCAGCTTGGGGGCCTGAAGAGAACAAAGCACAGGGAGCTGGTGACTGCCATGAGCTCCCTGCTGGACCCGAGAGGCCACTTTTCCTTTCCTGTACTTGGATAACCCCAGGCACCCTGGCTTTTGGACTCCAGAATTTAGACCAGCACAACCTTCACCCCTACCCTCCGTCTCACATCCCCCATCCTGGGTTCTCAGACTGAGAGCTACTCCATCAGCTTCCCAGGTTATGAGGCCTTGGGGTATGGACTGAGCCAGTGGCTCTGGCTGCAGCCTGTCATGGGTTTTCTCAGCCACCATAATTGCAGATGCAATTGCCCTAATAAATCTCTCATCTCTCATCTCTTTCCCCTGTAGCCTCAGGCTTCATCAGATAAGATCAAAGAAAGTAATAACTATCAACATGTTCTTCATTAAGTTATGTTAAACCGGATTATATTGAAAGGATTAAGCTTGAAGGTGTATGTTAGGTGGATTATCAGATTACCAGGGAGGAGCTACTTACAGGGCGGGTGGTCATAAGCTGTTTAAATGGATCAATGAGGCCATTGCTGCATTGTGCTCATGTACAAAATTCCCTATATAAGCCAACTGCAAACAAAGAAGCTCGCCATTTTGCCTGAGCGAGCAGATGGTCACCTTTATTTAAAACACAATTTCAATAAGTGTGCTTATTCTTCACAACATCGCTTTTCCATGAGACCCTTACAGAAACATATATGCCATTGGCTCTGTCTCTTTGGAGAACCCTGACCAACACA
Source organism: Otolemur garnettii (assembly GCF_000181295.1). Lineage (NCBI taxonomy): Eukaryota > Metazoa > Chordata > Mammalia > Primates > Galagidae > Otolemur > Otolemur garnettii. The sequence continues at coordinate 9,269,965 of NW_003852440.1, read as the reverse complement.
CCTCTCATCTGTTTCCGTTTTTGTCTCTTTGATTCTTTCATTTTCTTATCTAGTCTGTCCTATTTTTTCCTGTTGGTCTTTCCGGCAGATTTCCTTATTATTGAATCTTTACTTATTAAGTTATTATTTTTTTTTTTTTGAGACAGAGCCTCAAGCTGTCCCCCTGGGTAGAGTGCTGTGGCATCACAGCTCACAGCAACCTCCAACTCCTGGGCTCAAGTGAGTCTCCTGCCTCAGCCTCCCAAGTAGCTGGGACCACAGGCCCCCGCCACAACGCCTGGCTATTTTTTGGTTGCAGCCGTCATTGTTGTTTGGTGGGCCTGGGCTGGATTCAAACCTGCCACCTTGGGTGTATGTGGCTGGCGCCTTAGCCACTTGAGCCACAGTCGCCGAACCTGTTAATATTTTTTTGAGCATTCTGTTTCTCTTTTCACAGGGATTTTGCAAAGCCACAGGCGCCGAGCCTGAATATTTACTTATTGTCCAAGAGTTTGTTATGTCCAAGAGTCCTTCCTTATTCTCTGATTATTTCCTTTTCAATGAAGGGCAAGGTATTCTCTTATTTCTGAGAATTTTCACTGGAGTTCTTTTTGAAATTTTCTTCTAGTCCTTGCACTGACACCGGAGTCCTCTGGAGCTATCTTCCCCCCTCCCCCAATCTCTGCCTTTTCATGTTAGAGTGTTGGAGCCAGGGCACGAGGTCGCTGGCCAGCCCATGAAACTGCCAGGACACGGCCCGCTGTATAAACTCACCAGTGGCATGGCTCCCCATAAGTGCTGGGGAGCCCGTTGTCTCAGTCAGGTCAGGGATGTCGAAGCACCTCAAAGGTACAGCAGTCAGTCTTAGTAAGAGCCTTGACTAACTGCTCCAGTGGCTATTTACACCACAGGTGTGGAGACTGCCCAGCAATGATGTACGTGCTCTCGTGCCTTTTAACGAGAGACCAATCCCTTCCCCACGCCCTTATCACCAAGGTGTTTCTAGGTGTCTCCTGCCTTGGCGTCCTTCCTCATGTATCTGTTGATCCCTGTCTGTCTCTTCACATTTCAGAGAGGTCCTCAACGTCGCTTGGCAGCTCTGAATGCTCGCATGGAACACAAGAACTCATGGGGCTCGTGATGCTGGAAATTGCCAAATGTCAGGATTTTGAGATCTTTTTCTCTGGGGCATTCAGCTACAAAAAGAAAAGGGTCCTCTAATTTCTTGCCTTGGGGCAGGGTATATGCAATAAGAGCAGAAAATGGGACTTAGAAATCATTGGGAAGTGTTTAGACTGCAGTCCTCAACCTCAGCTCAGTCTCCCAGCCCCACTTTGCCTAGTATCCCCAAGTTCTGAGCTCTCTCTTCCACATCAACCCTTCACCAAGCCCAAGCTTTGGGCTCTTGCCTGGGGCAGATGAAAGAGGGTTGCAAGCTCCCCAGATGTATAGGGTGAAGGAGAGAATTGAGGGTTTAACTCAGTATATAGACTTCCACACAAGCCCCTCTTCTCAGCTCCATGCTTGACCTTAACTTTTCCCTGTTACTGTTACTTTCAAGTCCTGAGTGTCTCAGGTTTTCTGCAGGGCAGAGCAGTTTCCTGCCGTCTGTAACCCCCTTTCCGATACTTTAGCTTATGTCTTCCTCTGCTAACGTTCCTCCTCCATCTGTTCTCTGTCTTCCAGACTGTTGAAATCTCTTATCTATAATTATCTCCTCGTATTCCCCTAGTCTTTGGGTTTATACTGTCAGAAGATGGATTTGCTTTCATTTTACTAGGGTTTGGGGAGAATGGATGAACACAGGAAGTTAGGTTTGGCAGGAATCTGCATATCTTATCCTTCCAGGGTGGCTCCCCAGCTCCTGATGGCTGAGCAGGGGCTGCGCTCTGGAGAGTTATGAGACCTGCTGTCCCAGGACCAGAGCACTCCTTGGCATTTGGGACGTGCCGTGTCTTTGGAGTCTCATGTCAGAAAGTTAGAACCTGTAAGAAATAAAATGCCACCTCTATTCCCACCTTGGGGGACATCATGACATTGATTAGCAGAAGCCAGGTGCCTGGCATTCTATTGTTCTAGGGTGATGACCGGGCTGCTCATGAGTGTCCTAGCCTGGATTTGGTCTGGCCTGGAGGAGCCAGACCACTGACAGAGGCTGGCCCCAAAGCAGGTGACAGGAGGGATCCTGGCAGCAAGCAACAGAGGAGGCAGCTGTCAGAGAAGAAGGAGGAGGAGGAGGAGGTCCTCGACAGCAGACACTCAGCAAGTTAATTGGGTCTTGGGCATCTGTGAGGTATGACGAAGTGTCTACATTGTCCAGGGAAGGCTGATCCTGCCAGTACTATTAATGTGTCTAAGTCCCAGTCCCAGCTGTCGCCTGGAACCATCTCTGCACAGACCCTGAGCTCAGCTAAGGGGAGAGCCACAGAGACATCACAACATAGATATGGAAATAGAAGTAAGTATAGATCCATGGGTGTTGATGCAGCCACAGATGCAGAGACAGATGTAGACATGGGTACACAGATAGAGATACAGAAATATCACCAGAGATAGCCTGGGTAAAGGGCACGCTTTGAAAACAGCCACTACTTCCTGGGTTCACTTAGTTCTCATAGCAATGCTGTGAACCAAGAATTCTTATCCCCATTTCACAGATGGGAAACTGAGGCTCCCCAGAGGTTGAGTGGTTTGCCTAGGTCACACCATGATGGAGATTAGAAAAACTAGTGTCCTGATGGGTCCAGTGTCCTTGTGCACAGACCTAGGCAGTACCTGTGGCCTTCGGTATTCCCCTCACTCACCTCAGCCTTGCTTAGCCTTCTAGGGCAGCAGGGAGACAGCCCGGATCCCATCCTGTACGCAGCCATAGATGAGGGAAATGAGTTTCCAGAGGGAATGAACAAATACTGAAGGACAGCACGTCCTAGCCAGCTTCTGCCTGGAACCCTGCCACCTGTCTCCCTTCATTCTTTGGTAATAGACCCTGATTTTCACCCCATCACGGGAAGGTGCAGGATAATAACATTTTCCCACTTCTCTAACTGTGATGTGACTAAGTCCTGGCAACGTAAGCTGCGGTGGTTTGTGGAACTTCTAGGAAGCATCCTTAAAAGGAAGTGCCATTTTCTGCCCCCGTGGCCGTGGAAGCCATGTGTTAGGCAGGCAGAGCCCTGAGACTGAAAGGACCTGGGTTCCTGGTGATGGTGCAGCTCCAGGCTGCCTATGTTTGCAGAGACAAATACAATTTTATCTTTGAAGCCTCCGCATTTTTGGTCACAGATAGCCAAATGAACCCTGACAGATTCAAACCCTTTAATTCCTCTCCCTAAAACCCCCACCTCTCCTTACAGAGGTCCCATTGTTGTCCTCTGACTTTTTGGTTTGTTCATTTCAGATCTTCTCTACCTTAGAGGTGAAGTGAATGTGCTTGTGGGGCAGGAACAGGTAGGAAGCAGAAAAGTACATTTGTTTTAACTGGGGAAAGCTGATGTGTGCTGTGATGATGTAGGAGCTGGCAGCCAGGAGAAGGGGGTGCACAAACTCCATCAGCTACTGGCTGACCCCAGTGTGCCTACAGTTGCCTCTACTGTGGCCAATGCCCCGTCCACTGAAACCCACTCTGGCTCTGGGCAGGAAGCCTGTAAGGAAGGCTGCCAGGTCAGGACCAAGCTCTTTGCCCCTGGGCAGTCCCCTCACTGCTGCCTCACCTAGGTCTGGCCCCTGGTGTGTGCTTGATGAATATCTGTTGAATAAATGAGTGAGCATGTGATCAATGCCTAGACACATTGATCATGACCCTTTGGTACCCAGGCCTTGGTCCCCAACATTTAAAAACTTTTTGTGTGAAAATTAAAAGATTTTTTTTCATTGACACATAATAATTGTACATACTTCGTACCTGTCACATTTTGACACATGCATACAATGTGTAATGATAAACTCAGGATAAACCCATCACTTCAGACATTCATCTTTTCTTTATGTTATGAACATTAGAATTCTCCTAGCTATTTTTAAATATACAATAAATAACTGTTAACTAAAGTCAACCTACTGTGTGAATTAACACTAAATCTTATTCCTTCTAAATACAGTTTTTGTATCCATTTACCAACTTCAACCCCACCTCCTTCCTGCCCTTGCCAGCCTCTGATAACTACCAATTCACTTTCATGAGATCCATGTTTGGTTGTTTTTTTGAGACAGAGTTTCATTCTGTCACCCTGGGTAGAGTGCTGTGGCATCAGTCTAGTTCACAGCAACCTCAAACTCTTGGGATCAAGTAATCCGTGTGCCTCAGTCTCCTGAGTAGCTGTAACTACAGGCACCCACGATGGCACCCAGCTAGTTTTTCTATTTTTAGTAGAGATGGGGGTCTCAGTCTTGGTCAGGGTGGTCTTGAACTCCTGACATCCAGCAATCCTCTTGGCCGCCCAGTGTGTTGGGATTACAGGTGTGAGCTGCTGTGGCTGAGATCCCTGTTTTTAATTCCCACATATGAGGAAGAATATGTGATATTTATTTTTCTGTGCTTGGCTTATTTTATAAAACATAATGATCTCTAGTTCCATTCATTTTGCTGCAAATAATAGTATTTCATTCTTTTTTATGGCTGAATCGTACTCCATTGTGTATATGTACCACCGTTTCTTTATCCGTTCATTTGTTGATGAACACTTAGGTTGATTCCCTACCTTGGCTATTGTGAATAGTGCTGCAATAAATGTGGGAGATCTTTTGGATCTATTTATTTAGCTCTTTGGATCTATTTATTTGGCTCTTTGGATCTATTTATCTCTTTTCTTTTGTATATATGCCCAGCTGTGTGATTACTAGATCATATGGCAGCTCTACTTTTGAGGCGCCTCCATACTGTTTTCCTAATGGCTGTACTAATTTGACATTCTACTTAACAGTGTATGAGAGTTCCCCTGTTATGCCCGAAATTCTCTCAAGTGGCCCCAACAAACAGTCCGAGACACACTCTGATGTAAAAAGCAGAGTGAGTTTTATTCAGGCCCGGGCCTGGACTCTCCTGGCATGCAAGCCGAGGATGAGCCCTGAACCTGGGGTGGAGAGGGTGTTTATGGGGTACAGAAAGCAAGAAGGGTAGGGTTGAGTGTGGGTACATTTTTGATTGGTGGTTGATGATTTCACTAGTAAAGGAGGATTTGCATTGGTGGTAGATGATTTCACTAGTAAAGGAGGATTTGGATTGGTGGTTGATGATTTCACTAGTAAAGGAGGATTTGGACTGGTACAGGTAGAAGGGTGGTGGGTTTCCTAACCAGGGGCCTGAGGTGGTGCTGCCTGATTGGGTAGTTCAAGGAAATTGAAACTTATTTCTTATTATGGCAGCTGTTTGCCTAAAGTGACTCAATTAATGGCTCAGTGGCTGTGCAACCTGGGGTGGGGGAGTCACTAGGGAGTGGCCCTGCGGACTAGGAGTTAGGAACAGAACTTATGCAGTAAACAGTATGTGCAAGGTATGTAGTAAACAGTATGTGCACCCAGGGGTGGAGGAAGGTAATAGCAGGGGGGTTGGGGTGGAATAGATCTTATGCAGTAAACAACAAAATGGCGTTGGTCTGGCCCTTTCACCCCTTTCTCTGCATCCTTAGCAGCATCTGTTATTTTTTTGTCTTTTTGATAAAAGCCATTTTAAATGGTGTGTGATAATATCTTATCATGGTTCGATTTGCATTCTTCTGATGATTAGTGATACTGAACATTGTTTTTATATATCTATAGGCCATTTTTGTATATCTTCTTGTGAGAAATGTCTGTTACTAATGGGATTTTGTTTTTGTTAAAGAATTACTTGGGTTCCTTATATATTTTGGTTATTAATCTGTTGCTGGATGGATAGTTTGCAAATATTTTCTCCCATTAGGCAAGTTGTCTCTTCACTTTGTTGATTATTTCCTTTGCTGTGCAGAAGATTTTTAGCTTGATGTAATCTCATTTGTCTATTTTTGCTTTTTTCCCCTGTGTTTTAAAAAGAGATTATTACCCCAGAAGTGCATTAATGTACATAGTTACCATTCAATAAAAAAAAAAATAAAAAAAATAAAAAGAGATTATTTATTTATTTTTTATTTTTTATTTTTTAGAGAGTAGTACAATGGTATAATCCTAGCTCACTGTAGTTTTGAACTCCTGGGCTTAATGCATTTTCCTGTTTCAGTCTACTGAGTAGCTGGGCCCATAGGCATGGGTCACGACACCCAGCTAACCTGTGCTTTTGAGGTCTTACCTGGCAATTTTTTGTCTAGACTAATGTCCTAAAGTGTTTTCCCAGTGTTTTCATATAGTAGTTTCATGGTTTTAGAACTTAGATTTAAGTCTTTAATCCATTTAAATTTGATTTTTTATATGTGGCAAGAGCTAGGGGTCTCATTTCATTCTTCTGCAGTTTCCCCAGCCCCATTTATTAAAGAGACTGTCCTGTCTCTAACATATGTTCTCGGTGACTTTGTCAAAAAGCAATTGGTTCTATATGTGTGGATTTGTTTCTGTGTTTGCTAATCTGTTCCATTGGTCCTTGTGTCCACTTTTATGCTGGTACCAGGGTATTTTTGTTATTGTAGATTTGTAGTATACTTTGAAGTCAAGCATTGTGATGCCTCCAGCTTTGTTCTTTTCTTTTTTTTTGCAGTTTTTGGCTGGGGCCAAGTTTGAAGCCGCCACCTCTGGTATATGGAGCTGGTGCCCTACTCCTTTGAGCCACAGGCGCTGCCCTCCAGCTTTGTTCTTTTTGCTCAGGATTACTTTGGCTTTGGGGGTCTTTGTGTTTCCATACTAATTTTATAATTGTTTTTTTTCTATCTCTGTGAAGAATGGCATTGGTATTTTAATGGGGATTACTTTGAATCTGTATATTACTTTGGGTTGTGTTGACATTTTGACAATGTTAATTCTTCCAACCCATGAACATGGAATGTCTTTCCAGTTTTTGTATCCTCTTCAATTTCTTTCATTAGTGTTTTGTAGTTTTTCTTACAGAAATCTTTCATTGGTTTGGTTAAATTTATTTGTACGCATTTTATATTTTTGTGGTTTTTGTAGATGAGATTGCTTCTTGGTTTCTTTTTCAGACTGTTGATTGTTCACATACACAAATGCTACTGATTTTTGTATGCTGATTTTGTATCCTGCAACTTTACTTAATTCACCCATCAGTTCTAACAGTTTTTTAGTTTTTTCCAATATAAGATCATGGTGGAATTTTAGTTTTTTCCAATATAAGATCATGTCACCTGCAAACAAATATAATTGGATTTCTTTCTTTTCAATTTGCATACCCTTTATTTTTTTCTCTTGCAAATTCTCTGTTAGGACTTTCATTCCCCAACTCTTTGTTTCTCCTTTGACTCACTTGAAGTGGTCAATGCACTTTCTCTTCTTCCTTGCTTTCCTGTGTAGACTCAGCCCTGCCCTCTGTCCCTTCATCAACTATTGCACCCAAGCTGAAAGGATTTAGGTAGACCTGGTCCAGTGTTCTGTGACTTAACATCAGGTTGTTGTCAACCCTGATTTGGGGCCCCATTTCTCATACATGAGCTTAATCTTGTTTTCAAGGCACAAACCCTCTTCCTGTGGAGCATCATTTTATAGAACTGGGAATTTCATCCTTCCTTGTTTACGGCAGGTCCTACCTCCCTGAGACTGGAGTCCTGCTGCCCCCTGGACACTCTGTCATTTGGCTCTGTCCTTCTCTTGAGACCTTGCTAACACCAACAATTAGACCCATGTCATTCATTTTTTAATGCCAGGAACTTCTATGGGCATTGGGGATATAGTGGAGAATAAGACAGGTGGTTCTGGTCTCTGGGGAGCTTATAGGCATCAGGGCAGAGAGATATTAAACAGAACATCATAGTGGTGGCCTGTGCCGTGAAGACCCTAATGGCTTTATGCAGGACAGCTCTTCTGGTAGACTTCAATCTATCCAATTTTCTTCCTTTTCTTCTTTGTACTTTTCAGGAATAACTATAAAATGTGCTGGGAATGTAACATCCTGAGATAAAAAGGCCAGACCAGCCCAGGTCTGTTCCCATCCTTCCCAGAACAGGATGTCCTACAAAGCTCTAGCCCAGCAAATCAGGCTGCCAGTAGGATATAAAATCCAGGTCAACTGTTTTCCAGGGCCCCTCCACTGCCGTGCACATGGGGCACGCATAGACAAGATCCTATTCATCCTTAGCTTTCTAGAGCCTCAGGAGACTGGTTCACCATGAATCCTAGGCTTCTGCTGTTCCTTGCTGCCTATGTATGAATGATAAAGTTGCTTCACTTAGCATGTTGTGTGAGTGCTCTAGTCACTAGATTCATGCAAGTGGTAGAAATTGTAGCCCAAGATGCAACAAGCTGAAGTGGTAATGTGAGAGCCAAACTAGCTCCATTTTGTTGTTTACAGCACAAGCTCCATTCTTGGTTGTTTACAGCACAAGCCCCATTCCTGGCTGTTTACCGCATAAGTTCCATTCCTCGCCCTTCTGCCCCAACCTCTGCCAGTGAAACCTGCAGGGCCACTCCCTGCTGCCTATCCCCCACCCCTGGTTGCACAGCCATTAAGCCGTTGAATTGAGTCACCTAAGGCGGACAGCTACCATAATAGGCAATAAGTACTAGTGAAATCATCAACCACCAATGCAAATCCTCCTTTACTAATGAAATCACTAACCACCAATCAAGAGTGTACTTGTAATGGACCCTACCCTTCTTGCTTTCTGTACCCCATAAAAACTTGCTCTACCCTGAGTTCGGGGCTCGTCCTAGGCTTGCATGCCAGGAGAGTCCAGACCGGTCTGAATAAAACCTCACCTCATGCCTTTTACGTCGGAGTGTGTCTCGGATTCGTCTGTTGGGGCTATTTGGGAGAATTATTTTCGGACCTAACAGTAACCAGCACATAGTAAACCTGCTTTGTACCATGACGGTAGGTTTTTTGTTGTTGTCATTGTTGTTTGTTTGTTTCAGACAGTCTTGCTCTGTCACCCGAGCTAGAGTGCCATGGCCTTAGCCTTGCTGACAGCAACCTCAGACTCCTAGGTTCACACGATCCTCCTGCCTCAGCCTCCTGAGTAGCTGGGACTAAAGGTGCCCACCACAATGCCCAGCTAATTTTTCTATTTTTAGTGGAGATGGGTTCTTGCTTTGCTCGGGGTGGTGTGAGAGTATTTTATAGGGGACCTGAGCAGGTGTGAAAGGGTGAGGAAATGATGTTGAAGATGAGCCCTGAAGGAAGAGCAGTAGGGGAGAGCATTCTCAGCAGCAGAAATGGCCCGTGCAGGGGGCATGCAGGAAACGTGAGAGTTTGAATGCCAGGAATGAGAGGAGGAAGGGCACACAGAGGGGCTGGAAATGTAGCCAGGGGCCCTCTAAACTGGCTCTTGTCTGGTGGTCCATGGAACGTACTTGAGGGCCTCCCCTGGCGGAGTGCTTGAGCTCTGCCCCTCCCTGCTATTTGCCTCCGTAGGTCCTGTCCAGGTCCTGCCCCCTTTAGCTGCCCAGTAGTGGCAGGTGTCCAAGGTCTCACGCTCTATCTCCCCTCCTCATACACCCTCCCTACTGCCATGTAAGTGCTGCAGTCTAAGGGATCTCAGGCCTCAACTTAAATCTCTTTCAGCAGGATTAGTTGCCCTTAGAGCCTCAGGGCAAGAGGAAAAAAAAGCAACCCCCCTGAGGGTAATCCCCTCAGCAATGCTTTGATGACAAGGGATGGAAATTCTAGGTTTGCTCTTCCCTGAGCTGTGTGGTAGCCCCTGAGACTCAATCCTGACTCAGCTCCCTGCCTCTCCTACCTGGGGCTGCACACGCTGAGGGGTGAGTCACCTGAAAGCCCCTTGTGGGCAAAGACTGGGGGCCAGGACGGCTTAAAGAGAAAATATGAGAGGGATGTCGTCACCAGGCCCTGCTGGGCCCTTCAGTACATCCTGCAATTCTAGAATCACATTGACTCTGTTACTTCCTTCGATTAAGCTTCTGTTTTCTATCAGCCCACTGGATCCATCTTTCAGTTATTTAATTCCAACTGTAATAAAAAATCCATTGAGCTTTGTGCTAACACAATGTGACACTGTGAGGCAAACAGCAGGCTTGGGAGGGTGGAATTGAGCGGAGAACTCAATAGGGAGTGGAGAGCTCAAAGTCTATAGGGCTTTGTTCTTTTTATGTGCTCTGGATCATAAAATCTGATGGCATTTTGACTCAGAATGTGGGGACGGAAAGCACATTCATTATAGAGGCTGGGGGGCTTTGGGGTGGGAGCAGAAACCTGTGAGGTCCATGCTGATAAGCAAAGTTTGGTCCTTTCCCTCAGTCACACTGCTCTCCTTGTAGATTTTCAGGGTGCCCCAGGTCCCAAACTTCCCCCTACCTGTATGTTAGAGCCTGCCAGCCAAGTCCCAGCACCATGGGAGACAGGCCTCAGGTCTTCAGACTGGAATTGCATGCTTTGATCTACCTCCCAGGTCCCCAACCAAATGATTTTTACACTTCTAGCTTCTGCCTTTGAGGCTCAATTCCTACTCTCTAGCCTCACACCATGACATAGGCAGCTTTGACTCTTGATCTTTTGGTCCCTTGTGGTAAAACTTCCCCCACCCTCCACTTTTCCTTCCAGTCTGGCTCATGGGGTCGCTTAGCTTGTTTTGGGCATGCCTGGGTGCTGCCTGGACTGGATGCAGGGGTCAACGAGAGACAGCTGCTTCAGTGAGTCCCCTGCTTTGGGAACATCCCTTCTATGCCCAGAGAGCTGACTCTATAGCTGAGCCCAGATGCAGCTTTCCCCATGTGTGGCTTAAGGAGGACTGCCTTCCCTGGGACCCAGGCTCTGCTTTTGGAAGCAGGAGTATCCAACCTTTTTTCTTGTCTGCTGCACAACGGAAGAGTAAGAGTTGCTTTGGGCCACACAGTAAATAAATACACAAACACTAACAAACATTGACAAGCCAAAAAGAGGTCCACACATACTTTTCCTGATATCCAACATCACAGAGAAATAAAACAGTCCTCAAGTGGTTTACATGCAGCCTATGGGCTGCACGTTGGACACCCCTGGTAGAAGTTTCCATGAGAGGGCTGGACCCAAAGGAGAAATTCAAAATAATGAAAAACTGGTATACCTAGGACCAAACCCCTAACCAGGCACAGCCATTGCCCTGAAGCAAGGTTCTAGAGGCCCTTTGCAGGGCCTGGTGTTAACCCTTGAATGTGGGATCAGGGGAAGCTCCTGGGTTCCACTAGGGGGTCCTGAGTGGTCAGGGCGATGGGGCCTGAATGGATGTATTTTAACATTTTATCCATAGGCACAGCTGGACTGGTACACAGTGGCTGATAGCAGTCTTGGTTGGTTCTGCTGTCTGTTGGGCAGTAAAACAAGCCTCTGTTCTAGAGTCATTTCCCCAAGGCCCCATTGGAATCACATCCCCTTTAGGCCCCCTGGGGACTGGTCAGGTTGCTGATCTCAAGTTCCTTGTCCTCTTCCTGTTTGCTCTTTCTGACAGGAGGGGCGGGAAGGAAGAGGATTTGCACTGGTGGTCCAGAACCCAGGTGCTGGGTCAGAGTATTGTGAGTTTGACCACTGATTGTGTCACAAGCTGTGTGAAACATTGTGCTGATAATGCTTCTCTCACTAAGTGTTCAGTTGTTGGAAGGCTGCAAAGCACTTGACGCCAAGGAAGCACTTAACTGCTAACTAGTAATGTACTTAGCTGGACTCTGATGGCCCCTCACCAACCTGACACCCCCAATTCAGCCCCAGCTTCTCCTGGGAGCTTGCCTTTTGCCAGGCACTGGGGTTTCAGAAAATAACACAAGCTACATACTAAGTGCTACATGGAGCTTAAGTAAGTGAGCAACTGATTTACAGATTCTCACTCCTCCTCCCCATCATGTACCAACCTCTCACCTACCTGGCTTGGAGACATCCTACTATAATAGTCCATTTTCCTGTGTTCTCACCGAGAAGTCAAGAGGGAGTGGGACCTGTGCACACAGAGGCAAGGGGCTGCTGCTGACCAGGGACAGCCTTGGACCCTCCTTGGGCAGGGGGCTTTTCACAGTAGAGGCAGGAGCAGCAAGTAGTGTGGGTGGAACAGCAGGGTTCCCTGAGCCAGAGACCTGGAAATCCGCTGATAGGCCTCCCAGTGACTAGGGCGGCGTGGGACCCAGCCAGGACAGGGAGGGTGGGAGCGCAGGCTCTCTGCCCTGGGCACAGCTGCTTGTTCATGGTCTCTTTTTCAAGGTGAGTCAGACACATTCGTTGCACTGAGCAGGGCTAGTTCCAAATGGACCACCTGTAAGAATAGACACACTCTATTTAAGAGTTCTTCTGGTGCCTATACTCAGACTATCTAGCTAATCTTTCCATCTATCTACCCGTCTTGTGTTGAATCAGAGATCATGTCTCAAATTTGGCTTCCCCGCAAAAACTGACAGTGTACAATCTGCCATGCCTGGAGGAATAAAGACTAAAACCTTATTATTGGCAGAATTGTTTGTAATGAATAAGAATAGCAAAGAGAAGAGTCACTGAACCTTTGAAATGAAGATAATTTCTTGATTTTCTAATATTGATAATTTGTAAAACAACATTTGTGTATATTGCCCAAGACAGATGCCACCAGTCAACATGATAGTCGAGCACATCATTTTAGAGACACCCCCCCCATCATGCCCCGTACCTTTGTTACCCATGTATGCAACTTGCCCCAGGTATGAGGCACCTGCACGAAGGCAAGCAGGATGTCACACACACACACACACACACACACACACACGCACGGAGCCATGTGTTCCCCACATCACCAGCAGAAAGAGATAAGGCTGCACTTCCCACTTGTCAAGCACTAAAGCTTAATTGGGCCAGAAATACTCTCTGATTCCTGCTTCTGCAAGACACATCTCAGCTGTCACTAAGCATCTGTGGTACCCGGAAGGGACAAGTGGAGTTCTGTGGGCTGGAGGCTTTCAGAAGGAGCAGACATTTTCTCCACACGGTTATGTGTGTGGCATTTGATTTTCTTTGTGTGTGTGATCTTCTGGCCCTGAGGCTGATGTCCTGAGCATGCCTGCGTGCCCCCACTCTGCTTCCACCTTGATCCACAGGGAAGTGTGCCCTGGTCCTGTAGGGGTTAGAGCAAGGTGGCTTGAGACCTGAAGGGTGATGATCAGGGATTGAAGGGAAAGCAGGAGACAGAGCTGTGGGGCTGAGATAGGAAGGTAGCACGTTTGTGCAGTCACTGGGGCAGGAAGCATTTATGGAGCACTTACTGTGTGCAGCGTCAAGACAGACCTTACTCCTGCCATTTGGGGAGAGAGAGACAGACGATAAGCAAGCACCTAGATCTGATGACATCTGATGGTCTCTGACAAAAACGTGCTTTGAATTAAGATGATACAAACCAGACCAGCAGAGCATTTGGGGGATCAGGGGAGGGGGTGACTATGAGGTGCAGGCTTGGGGACCATGGTGTAGGCTGAGGGCGTCTGTGGGACCAGATAGGCAGCATGGAGTCATTCTTGATGGCACTCACAAGGGAGACGGAGGGTTGCTTGGTGTTTGGCCTGAGCTCTCCATCCTAGGAAGGAATTTGTTACCTTGTTTCACTCAAATCCTTCAAGCCAGCCTAGAGGCATCACTATGTGAGAGTCACCAGCATTTCACAGAGATGAGGACAGGATACATCTGATGTCACTCTCCCAGCAAGGAGACAGGAACCTGGATCTCCTGACAGGGAGACAGGCAGCACTGGCTTGGCCAGCCTTGCTCAAGGAGGTGGGACGTGAGGGAATGGCCTGGAGCCTCCGGTAGAGGTGCAGAGAGCAGAGACCCCTCCTGTTTGCCTCCTTCTGTGCTCCTCTCTTTCCGGTCTCTAAAGCCCCTCCTGTATTTCCCTCACCGGGCCCAGGGTGGGGCAAACACAGGACTGGGCTTCCTTAGCCACCTCTCCATGGAGACTCCAAGATTCTGTGCCAGCCACAGCCTGGTGTGAGGAGCCCAACCCTGCGGGGGTGGGGGGCAGTCTGCCCACCCTGCATGCGTGGATACAGCGGGGCAGGTCCTCCTCAGAGCCCAAGGGTTGTGCATGTCCCAGGCAGCTGTGTCATTTGACTTCCTCTGCTCACTAAACACAGGCTTGGCTCGGGTGGAAACTGCCCCTGTCTTGAACAGCCTACTAATGTCATCGCAGGCCAAAGCCAGGCCACTGATGGCATTTTTGCTGCCGGCTGGAGTGATTCTTCAATTTGCATTCAAGCCTGGAAGCCTCTCCTCGAGACATTAATTAGCCCCCAGTTGATGCCAGGCACTCGCTAGAGAGAGAGAAAGAGAGAGATTGAGGATTAGCTTCAGCTTGGAGTCTGCTCTCTGTTTTCTACTTGTTTGATATTCTGTCCTGTGAATCAGAATGAGGCTTCAGCCCTTTCTTATCAAAATAACAAAACAGCTAAATGTAAAAATTAAAGGGCCTTTGGAGGTTTGCTGATTCCCTTGGCCCGTCATTGAAAAGCATCCCCAATCTGGGCATCCCCAGCTGCATCTCAGGCTCTCCCCCATTCCTCACCACGGCCTGATCACAGGAGAGAGAGAGAATTCTCTCAAGAGCAGCTTGGCTCAAATGCACAGCTTTGGAATGCTAATGAGAGTGCCTCCTCCCGTGGTTCTTTAACAACTCTCCTCAGCAGGCTGTGCAGGGAATTCTGAGGCATGTGGTACTGTCACTGATGACTCCTCTTCCCCAAGAAGGAGGCCTTGTTGGTCAGCCCTAAAGACTCATGCAGAGGAGGGCGGTCAGCCAGGCACGCGGCAAGTGGAGAGCCACACCAAGCCTCAAACCACCTTGACTCTGGGATAGGGTGACCAGATTCTAACATCTGTAAGGCGGGACAACATGGCCCCGGGGGCGGCGCGGGGCAGGGCCTGACAACAAGGCAAACTTTGATAAGTGGTTCTCGATAATCACTTCTCAGCAATTATTTATTACAGTTTAACATTATAAAATTAAGAAAAATAATATAAAACTCATATTCTGGCGAAATAGCCATATGGCGGCTGAAAACCGTATATTCCCTTCTTGTTCTCCAGCCCGTTCGTGCATTCTTTCCAAAAATTGGGACTTTTTAAAAACACTGTGGGATGCAGGACAAATTGTTGAAAAGCAGGACTGTCCTGCCAAAATCGGGACATCTGGTCACCCTACTCTGGGAGGAGAGTTTGAAGCTGGGCCCTCACTTAGCCCTCCTTCGTTTCTTTATTTCAGCCCAGGAATGTGCTTTGGGGAGACCAGTATCCCTGAGTCTGTGCAGGGACAGGAGCTGGGGCATGAGGCACCCTCTCTGTGGTGGGTGGAGGGTATGGTGATGGGCCCGAGCAAGCCCCTGGCCAGGAAGATTCTCTTAGACAGGGCAGCAGGGCGGCAGGGTACATTTTTTTTTTTTTTTTTTTAATACAGAGTTTCACTATGTTGCCCTCAATAGAGTGCTGTACTGTCACAGCTCACAGCAACCTCAAACTCTGGGGCTTAAGTGATTCTCTTGCCTCAGCCTCCAAGAAGCTGGGACCACAGGTGCCTGCCACAACGCCTGGGTATTTTTTGTTGCAGTTGTCATTGTTTAGCTAGCCTGGGCTGAGTTTGACCCTGTCTTGGTGTATGTGGCTGGTGCCATAACCACTGCACTATGGGAGCCGAGCCACCTTTTAATATAGCTTAAAAGGACAGAAGCAAGAATAAGAAGAACAGGCTCGGCGCCTATAGCTCAACCGGCTAAGGCGCCAGCCACGTACACCTAAGGTGGTGGGTTCGAATCCCCAGCCCGGACCCGCCAAACAACAATGACGGGCGTTGTGGCGGGCGCCTGTGGTCCCAGCTACTTGGGAGGCTGAGGCAGGAGACTCGCTTGAGCCCAGGAGTTGGAGGTTGCTGTGAGCTGTAATGCCACGGCACTCTACCCAGGGGGATAGCTTGAGGCTCCTGTCTCAAAAAAAAAAAAAAATACACAAAGAAAAAACGTTAAAAATCTAAGGTAGAAAAATGAAAATGCCATGAAACTCTTTAAGATAGGATAAGTCGGCTCGGCGCCTGTGGCTCAAGCGGCTAAGGTGCCAGCCACATACACCTAAGGTGGCGGGTTCGAATCCCCAGCCCGGGCCCGCCAAACAACAATGATGGCTGCAACCAAAAAATGGCCAGGCGTTGTGGTGGGCACCTGTGGTCCCAGCTACTTGGGAGGCGGAGGCAAGAGACTCGCTTGAGCCCAGGAGTTGGAGGTTGCTGTGAGCTGTAATGCCACGGCACTCTACCCAGGGGGACAGCTTGAGGCTCTGTCTCAAAAAAAAAAAAAAAAAAGAATAAGAAGAACATGTCAGGACAATGAAAGAAAAGGTGGGCATCCTTCTCTTCTCGATGCCCACCTGCATCCCACTGCGTGTGGTCAGATATAGGCCGAGGGGAGATGGAGAGAGAGAGGCAGAGGAGGAAGGCTGTGATGGGATGAACACCCACTCCTTAATAATCGCTCCAGCTCAAACCACAAAGCTGTGAGCTCCTGTCGCGGCTTCTGGAACAGAATGAAGATCTGCAGACAGGGAGAGTCTTCTTTGCTCTCCTCGCTGCTCTCCTTCTAAGTGCCTGGGGAGGGGCAGTGCCTCAGGTGCATTTGCTGCTCTCTTCGGGAAAGAACTGTGTTCAAGGGAACGATGATAGCTTCACAGGTGGCTAACTGAGAGCTTGGCTTTTATGATGAGAAACAGCCTGTCTACTTGGATTTTAATATTTCGCCATTTATTTTAAAAGTAGAGATTTACTTTCCAACTGAAGTCTGAAGAAAGGTTTAAGTAGTTTCTGGTGGGCTGGGAGGAACTAGGTGGCTTCCCTAGCTATCACGATGCGGCAGGGGATCCCAGCTGAGGACTAGAGGGGACTGAGCAGGGCTTTCCTGTCACCACTTTTCGGGCTCAAGTCATCAGTGGCCCCAGGATTTGAATCGGGAAGGAAAAGCACCTCATTTAGAATTACCTAGCCTGTCTCTCTTGCAGCTGGGCAATCTAAGTTTCCTAAGTTATTTCATTTCTTACAATATTGTCAGCGTGTGAGGGAAGTCCAAACCAGCTTATTACCCTGACGATCTGGGACCTGCCCAGAATATGAAGGTGCAGCCATGTGCCTCTTTTCCTGGATGGCTGAAGGCATTTCTACTTTAAAGAAAAAACATATAATGATGCTACATATGCCAGAAGCTATGCAAACAGATGGTTAAGGAAACACAGTACAGGTTACTAATTTAATTAAAAACCCATATACAACAAAATTATTCTAATACATATTCATCAGTATAGGCAATCATTTCTTTTTCATTAATGTAAAGTTCCCATAAGTGACTAGTGTTCAGTTCTTTAATCTTCTTCCTGGGTATTCCTTAGTATCCCTCATGGGCTTAGTTGGTCTGGGATGAGTTGGTCCTGTCCTGGGTTGGAGGATGTCCAGAGCTTAGCCCAGCCCCACGAGCACCAGTGCAGGAGGCCCCTCGCCACCTCAAATGTAGAGTCTGGAACCTACTCCTGTGTTCCCCTGCTCCCCTTGAAACCTGATTTAGTGATGAAATCTTTGTATTGACCTGTTGAGTATCAGTCCCTAAGGGCAGAGGACTTTCTTCACTATTGCCAGCTCCTCATTTTCTCCCTACCCACTGTCCCCAACCCCTCAGGATTGAGATACTTGGCTGGTGGAGGAGGATGGGTTCCCTTCCCCAAGGATGTCCATATTTGCTTGGTGTTAGGCTCTGCCTCTTGCCAGAACCCTCCTCAGCTCCTGATCTGACCCTGTGTCTGGATTACCTGTCTCCAGATTACTGTGACATTGTCTTCAGCATCCTGGGATCTACCTGCTTGACTGGGCTTTTACCTGTGTCCAGCAGCTGAGCTAGTCTCCTTTCTCTGCCAGTATGCAGCCACTGGGTCTGGACCATGGCCCTCTTCCCTGGCCCCTGATATAGCTTTTGTCATTCCTTTCTTCCAGGAGAATTGGAAGCCACCTGCCTCACTCCTGAGCCTCCAACTTGTTCCCTCTCCCTTAACAAGCCACTATTTTAATTATATTTGATTTATTAATTCATCAACTTTATTTGTTTATTTTTTTGAGACAGAGTCTCACTATATCATCCTCCATAGAGTGCTGTAGTATAACCGCTCACAGCAACCTCAAACTCTTGGGTCTAAGCGATTATCTTGCCTTAGTCTTCCAAGTAGCTGGGACTACAGGCTCCGGCGACACGCCTGGCTATTTTTTGTTTGTTTGTTTTGAGACAGAGCCTCAAGCTATCCACCTGGGTAGAGTGCTGTGGCATCACAGCTCAGCAACCTCCAACTCCTGGGCTCAAGTGAGTCTCCTGCCTCAGCCTCCCAAGTAGCTGGGACCACACAGGCGCCTGCCACAATGCCTGGTTATTTTTTGGTTGCAGTTGTCATTGTTGTTTTGGCAGGCCCAGGCTAGATTCGAACCCACCACCTTAGGTGTATGTGGCTGGTACCTTAGCCACTTGAGCCACAGGCACCGAGCCACGCCTGGCTATTTTTGTTGTTGTTGTTGTTGTTGTTGCAGTTGTCATTATTGTTTAGCAGGCTTGAGCTGGGCTTGTACCCACCAGCCTCAGTGTATGTATCCAGCATCCTAACCACTGAGCTATGGGCACCAAGCCCAACTTTTTAAACTATAAACAAATATATGCATATTTAGAGTCTCCTCGTTCATTTTATGGTTAATGATGATAACAATTTTTTTTCTTTCTTTTTCTTTCTTTTTTTTTTTTTTTTGTAGAGACAGAGTCTCACTTTATTGCCCTTGGTAGAGTGCCACGGCGTCACACAGCTCACAGCAACCTCCAGCTCCTGGGCTTAGGTAATTCTCCTGCCTCAGCAACCCGAGTAGCTGGGACTACAGGTGCCCGCCACAACTCCCGGCTATTTTTTTGTTACAGTTTGGCCAGGGCTGAGTTTGAATCCACCACCCTCGGTATATGGGACTGGCACCCTACTCACTGAGCCACAGGCGCCGCCCAAATGATGGTAACAAATTTCTTGTCACTCTCCCCAATGAGAAATGAAGTTTCATTCTCCTCCTTTAACCTGGGTTGGTCTTGTGATTGCTTAAACCTATACAATACAACAGAAGTAATAGTTTACCACTTACAGGCCTAACAGGACTAAGAGTTTCATTTCCTCCTTGTGCTCACCCTTGGGATTTAGGATTCAGCTAAGGAAAAAAAAAAAAAGCCCAAGCTAACCACGTGGAGATAGAGAGGTCCTGGCCTCTGGGCTATGCCTGCCAAGGTACCAGATGTGTAAATGAGTTATCTTGAATAGTTCAGCCCTGCCACCATCTGACTGTGGCAGCATGAGAGACCCCAAGGGAAACTATCAGAAGAACTGCTTGGTCAACCTCCAGAACCATGAGAACTAGCTAATGTTTGTGCCTGTTTTAGGCCACTATGTTTTGAGATGATTTGTTATGTAGTATTTGACAATCAAACATCTTTCTTACATAGAAGGAAGGATTCTATTTATGCCTTATGGCACCTGGCACCTTGCTTTAACCATTTGTACGCTGGAGGTCACTGTCTATCATCACATATTGATTTTTCATCTTTGTGATGATGTAGGTTATAGATGGAAGCCTAAGGATCCAGATGTTAAATAGCTCCTCCAAGGCTGCACAGCCAGTATATTATTTTGCTAGGGCTTCCATAACAAAATATCATACACTGGGTAGCTTAAATAACAAATTAATTAAATTTCCTACAGCTCCGGAGACTAGAAGTCTAAGATCACAGTTTCAGCAGGTTTGGTCTCTTCTGAGGCCTCAGTCCCAGCTTGTAGCTGTCTGCCTCCTTCCATGCTGTCTCTTCATGTGCACACATCTCTGGTGTGTCCGTATGTCCAAATTTCCTCTTCTTACAAGGACATCAGTTTGGATTAGGGCCCACCCTAACAGCCTCATTGTAACTTTGACCTCTTTAAAGTCCCCATCTGCAAATACAGTCACATTCCGAGGTACTGGGGGGCTAGGGCTTTAACATATGAATTTGGAGAGGCTTGAGAATCGGTGTCAGTCTGCCGCTACTGGGTTTAGGCTGGTACATATACACACCGTCTCTTTGTGAGGCTACTGAAGATACTAGGAAACAAAATTTTCATTTCTCAAAAATAGGCTCTAAGGTAATAAAAACATTATGTATAAGAATCCAAATAATAGGCTCGGCGCCTATAGCTCAACCAGCTAAGGTGCCAGCCACGTACACATAAGGTGGTGGGTTCGAATCCCCAGCCCGGACCCACCAAACAACAATGACGGCTGCAACCAAAAAATAGCCGGGCGTTGTGGTGGGCGCCTGTGGTCCCAGCTACTTGGGAGGCGGAGGCAGGAGACTCGCTTGAGCCCAGGAGTTGGAGGTTGCTGTGAGCTGTAATGCCACGGCACTCTACCCAGGGGGACAGCTTGAGGCTCTGTCTCAAAAAAAAAAAAAAAAGAATCCAAATAATAAATTAGGAGCTGATTTAAAAAGCATAAAAAGAGAGAGTGAGATCTCCCTGACCAACACTGTAATAGTTCAAGAAGACTTAGGGAAGACTTTTCTAGGGGATAAGGAGGACAGTTCTCTTACTGAGGATGCTTCTGTGTGTGATGATTGTTATTTTGCTTAACACTTTTTTTATCTTTATTTTCCTAAGTGGGAAAAAAATTAAAGGGTTTTAAATGTGGCATAAGTATTTGCCAAAGTATTAATATCAGTTGTCTCTGAGTAGTGATAAACTATGGGTAATTTCTTTCTTTTTAAAACTTTTCCTTTTTTTTTTTTTTTGCAGTTTTTTTCTTGGCTGGGGCTGGGTTTGAACCCACCACCTCTGGCATATGGGGCCGGTGTCCTACTCCTTTGAGCCACAGGTGCCACCCACCATTTTTTTTTTTTTTTTTAGTATTTATTGCTTTTATATGGAAAAGATAAACAACACAGAAATGTTTTGGTATATACAGAGTAGTTTTCTTTCTGATTCTTCCTTTTACTCCTTGTGAAATCTGGGAAGTGAAAGAGAGGCCCCCAGGGGCATAATAAAACCCAGAGATGAGGGGTGGTTGGAGGGTGGTGGGGTTGAGGGACGGTCGTGGTCTAGTCAGGAAACCAGAGCCTGTGTCAGAAACTTCCACAGAAGATACTAACCCATCTCATCAGGCATGAGACAGCTGTGGGGCCCATGCATTCAGCTCTCCTGAGGCAGAGTGTGCAACATTGTGGATTTCAGCAGCTTTGTGCCACCTCATCCCAGGGAATGGAATATTCCCCCTCAGTTGCTAAATGTTACCAGCTTCAACCCATGGGTCTGTTTGCCCTTTTACTCTGGGAGCGGCCCCAGTTACCTCTGGCTAACCTGATTACTGAATCCACTTCCTATTTTCAGAGAAACGTAAAGATGTGTTGTCTTACTTGCTTGAGACTCTTTCCTTCCCTTCTTTCCCTTCTTTCATTCCTTCCTTGAAGGAAAGGGGATATATTAGGGTTCTCATGACAAAGGGAACTAAAAGAATGTCTGTGTGTATAGTAAGTAACTGACTCACATGATTGTGGATGTGAGACGTTCTAAGATCTGCAGTTGTCAAGCTGGAGACCAGGGAGAGATGATGGTGTAATTCCAATATGAGTCTGAGTCCAAGTTCAAGGGGAGGAGAAAGTGGATGTCCCAGCTTGAAGACAAGCAGAGAGAATGAATTCTTCCTTACTCACCCTTTTTGTTCTATTCGGTTCTTAGTTGGATCTGATGAAGCCCACTGACATTGAGAGGCAATCTGCTTTACTCAGTCTACTGATGCAACGTTAATCAGAAGCACCTTCACAGACAGAACCAGAATAATGTTCAACCAAACCTTTTGGCCTACGTAGGTTGACATATAAAATTAACCATCACGGATGGGACAAGAAGGGGCAGGAGAAAAAAAGCACTAAACCCTTTCTGTTTAGATAACAATCACCTTATCTCATGAGCCCTCTGATCCAAACCTCAGCAATTCCTTAGGTCCTATAGAAATACACTGTGTTTAATCCAAAGCATAATCTGGCTTGGTTTTGTCAACAGAATGGGCCCTACTGCTTTCCATGAGGGAGCGAGGAGGGCCCCATCTGGTGATTCAGGCCCACACAGCCAGAGATGAAAGAATCAAGGCCAGTGATGCTGTGCTGGACGGCACTTGGCACAGGTGTTTTCTTACTTTTGATCTCCACAGCTGAACCTTTCTCTGCCCTTAGGGGTTCTGGAGCTCACCACTCACCACTCACCAGGGGAGAGCTGGACTGGGAGGAAGAGCAAGCACGTTGATTGAGACAAGGCCCTGCTAAAGTGGGAAAGCTGGTCACAAGACACCCCTGTGGATAAGGACAATAATACCTCATTCCTAAGTGGTGTTGGCTTCCCACCAAATGTTCTCACTTTAGATTTCTTGACCACAAGCAAATCTAGGAAGTTCTGTTTGAATGATAACAATAGCTCTTTCACCCAGCAATCCATAACCAATGATACCTCTGAGGTAAAATTCTTTTCTGATAAGAAACTCAAGAGTCTCACATACTGTGCACAAATCCACGTGTCATAAACAAGCCAGCTCTTGGGTTTTATAGGAGCCTATTCTTAGGTTGTGAGGTGTTTTCAGAGATATGCAGATATGCTAGAAGCACTATTCTTGGTTAACTCTGAGGAATTACATGGACAGGAAATGTGCTGGAGGATTGGAGCCAGGTAAAGTTACTCAGATCGTTTTAAAACAAACCAGACAGATTCTAACATCTACCTCCTGGTGAACATAATGTCAAACCACAAGAAAATGCTACAAAAATTGTTAGTTAATTTTTAAATACTCAGGAAAAAAACTGTTATCACATGAGGTCTGACACTTAAGGGTGTGAACTTGACCCTGTACACTTATGATGGCGGCACTGTACAAACAACTCAGTAAGGTTTTATAACCTTGGTATATCAGTGTCTCACAGGTGTGTTCATGTTTATGTGTGGTGATATCTTGCTGACTGGTATTCACTATTGTTATCGGTGTTTTTGTGTGTTGTATGACAATAGCTCTGATGGCCATTACCGAAAAATAAGTCCAAAATTGCTTCAAAGGGTGGACTAAGCTCTGGCATCAGTGCACAGCTTCCCCAGAGGAGACTTCAAAGGTGACCATAGTGATATTTAACAATGAGCTAGGTAGCACTTTTTCTAGAATAACTTTGTGAATTTAATTGTTAGACCTAGTATTAAAGCTGAAGTATAGCATTTTCCATTCCCATATTTGACACCAAAACCAAAGACTTTAAAATAAAGGAAACTGTAGGCTTGTTTTACTCATGAATATAGATGCAGAAATACTAAGTAAAATATTAGCAAATAAAATACCAACATAGCATTTAAAATAATACAATACATTTAAGTTGGGTTTATGCTGGGTGTTTGGGATGGTCTAATATAGAAAACTGCAAATGTAACTTACCATATTAACATATTGAAAGAGAGAAGCCAGCTAGTTATCTCAATAGATGCATCTTTGGTAAATTGAAACAGGATCCATGCTAAAATAACTGTTGTAAAATTAGAAAGAAAGATAATTTCGTTAATAAGTAGATAGCTTAAAAAAAAATAACCAAGTAAAATCCTAGTAGGAGAAATAAGAGAAACACTTCCTTTAAAATCAGGAATAAGACTAGGATACTGACCATCATAATTTCTATTGTCTTGAAGTCCCTTGACTGTTCATTAAGACAAGAAAATGAGATTAGAGGCATACAGATTGCAAAAGAGGTAATAAAACTCACTATTTACAGTTGCTAGGACTGCTGTGTAGGAACCCCCCCAAAATTGTCAGGACAGGTGGCTCCTGTGGCTCAAGGAGTAGGGCACCAGCCCCATGTACCGGGGGCAGTGGGTTCAAATGTGGCCTTGGCCAAAAACTGCCAAAAAAAAAAAAAAAAAAAAGAATTGTCAGGACTAAATGCCAGAGTTTAGTAAAGTTGCTGGATATAAGATTAACATACAAAAATCAGTTTAGCATTACTGACAGCAAACAATTAGAAATGTAATTATTATTGATGATGGTATCAGATTATTAAGTGTCTTATAAAAGTGTCAGAGAATATCAAGTAACTTCTAAAGTATATGCAAGACATCTATAGGGAACATTATAAAATTGTGTTAGTGATGTTAAAGATCCAGATCTAAAAGGCAGATGTACCAAACTTGTGGACAGGAAGCTTGAATGTCAATCAGTGTCAATTCTTCCCAAATTATTCTATAGATTTGATGCAAATCAGATCTAAATTAAAAAATGTTGTTCATAGAAATTGATGAAATCACTGAAATAATTACATGTTAGAGGCCAAGAATAGCAGGATATTTCTTAGGAACAAGAGCAGGAAGGTAGGATATGCCTGCCACATATCAGGACTTCATATGAGCCTATAAAAACTAAGCAAATGTAGTATTGGTATAAGAATAACAAACTGATCAATGGAACAGAACAGAGAACACCCGCTAAGATCTGTTCACATAAGGAAATTTGGAATGTGATAGAAGTCACAAGTTGTGATAAAAACAAGGATTGTTCAATAAATGGAACTCTTGAAAAGATAGAATCAAACCAAATGCCCAACAGTTTATGAGCAGATTAACAAAATGTGGTATATGTGCATATATATACCATGGAGTACTACTCAGCCACAAAAACAAACAAATTAATGTCTTCTGCAGCAATTTGGATGGAACTGGAGACCATTCTCTCTCTCTCTCTTTTTTTTTCAGACAGAGCCTCAAGCTATCCCCCTGGGTAGAGTGCCATGGCATCACGCTCATAGCAACCTCCAACTCCTGGGCTCAAGCGAGTCTCCTGCCTCAGCCTCCCAAGTAGCTGGGACCACAGGCGCCCACCACAAC
>NW_003852440.1:9230992-9244437 GCF_000181295.1 Otolemur garnettii | reverse complement strand
GTCTGTAATAAATCTCACCTTATGCCCTTTACATCGGAGCGAGTCTCGAGTTTGTCGGTTGGGGTTAATTTGGGAGGCTTTCTCGGACCCAACACCTTAGCTGCTTGAGCCACAGGCGCCGAGCCAAGACCATTCTCAAGAATTGAAAAACAAACCCCACATCTACTCTCTAATAATTTGGAACTAACTGATGGGCACATGTGGGTACAGAAGGAAGTAAAAATTGTTGGAAATTAAGAAGCAGTGAGAGGAGAGAAGGGGTAAAAATCTACCAACCAGTTGCTATTACAGTGAACACTATTTGGGTGATGGGTATAATTATAGGCCTGACTATAGCAGTATAAAAGTTATCTATGTAACAAAAAAAAATTGTACTCTCTTAATATAAAAAATAAAAATAAAAAATTTAATTCATTTGGTGTCTGTGGCTCAGTGGGTAGGGCACTGGCCCCATATACTGAGGATGGTGGGTTCAGACCTAGCCCCAGCTAAACTGCAATGAAAAATGGCTGGGTGTTGTGGTGGGTGCCTGTAGTGCCAGCTACTTGGGAGGCTAAGGCAGGAGAATTGCCTAAGCCCAGGAGTTGGAGGTTGCTGTGATGCTACAGCAATTTACAGAGGGTGACAATGGGAGACTCTGTTTTTACAAAAAAAAAAAAATTAATTCATTACCAAAAAACCTCAGGGGGCTGGATTGGCTTAGCCTGATACCTATGAGCACAGACTCTGAAGTCAGCCTACCTGCCTGGATTGGAATCCAGGTTTGGCGCTGCCAATTTATGAGATTTTGACCAATTTCCTTAATTGCCTTGTGCCTTAATTTCCATATCTGTGAAATGAGGGTATAATAGAACCAACTTCATAAAGTTGTAATAGGCTTGGCGCCTGTGGCTCAAGTAGCTAAGGTGCCAGCCACATACACCTAAGGTGGCAGGTGGCAGGTTCAAATTCAGCCTGTGGTCCCAGCTACTTGGGAGGCTGAGGTTGCTGTGAGCTGTGATGCCATGGCACTCTACCCAGGGGGACAGTTTGAGGCTCTGTCTCAGAAAAAAAAAGTTGTAATAAGGATTAAAGGAATTAATATTTGTAAGGAGATTAGAACATGCCTGGCACTTAGTAAATATCATATAAGTATTTGCTGCATGTATAAAACATTATGTATTTTTCCTAGAAAAGGGTATTGATGGGCAAAAATAAAAATGTAAAAATGGCTATTAAAAAAAAGAAGAAAAGAAACAGGTTATCCATATGGGAAAAGATAAGATTAAGTCCATACTTGACACCATACATAATTCCAGAAGTAAGGACTTAAATATCATAAGCAAATCTCTTGGCAGAAAATATAGGTTTTAAGACTTAAACAGACAAAAATAGACAATAATATAAAAGATTAATATTAATATATTTTACTATAAAACTCAACAACATTTGTTCCTTAACAGATTCTTTAATGACAGGAAAAGCGAAATGGTACTAGTCATGTTAGGTGATGTTTTTCCTCACAGGGAGAGAAGCACGGCTTGGCCACGGGTGCAAGCTCACTCCTAGAATTGTTTAAAAGCAAGAAACGACTACACACTCTTAGATGACATGTAGCAAAATGTCTTTATTTTCCACTCCCTTTTATTGGGAGCTAGTCATGGACACCACATTGATCAATAACTCTAACATCCTCAATTCTTTTTTTTTTTCCTTGTTTTTTTTTGTTGAGACAGAGTTCCACCCTGTGCCCTGAGCAGAGGGCAGTGGAGTCGGAGCTCACTGCAACCTCAGACTTCTGCTGCGGGCATCCTGCTGCCTCAGCCTCCAAGGCCGCTGGGATTACAGGCATTTGCCGGGGCGCCCGGCTGGGTTTTTCCATTTTTTTTTTTTTAATGAGTCGGGGTCTCACTTTCGCTCAGGCGAGTCTTGAACTCCTGAGCTCAAGCAATCCTTCCTTCTCAGCCTCCCACAGTGCTGGGATTACAGGCGTGAGCCACCGCGCTGGGCAACATCCTCAATTCTTATCTTAAACTATAGAAAAGAAAGAAAGTCCAGGAAAGTGAGAGAACCATCATAAGATTAGCCTAAAGAAAGAAAGTCCCGAAAAGTAAGACAACCATCTTAAGACTAGCCTCAGGCTGTTCCTCTCTGAAGACCTAAAAGAACTATACATTATCTGACTTCTATTGTTAAAATTAAAGGTCAAGATAAACAGGGGAGTAAAACCTTTTTCTTCTATGTACTTAATTCAATTTCCGAGAAACAGGCTCCATGACTGTTTTCTTATAGTTTGGAGCCCCCCTGCTAACAATGGAGTGTTCTTTTCATTCACACCAAACTTTGAGTCCTGTCTCCTGCACAGATGGGTCATTTCAACCCTTATCTGGCAGGCTGACTTGACTGCACAGTCGAGGTTTCACATAGGAGTTTGTTAAGCCTTCCCTGCAGGCCCCACCATGCTTTCCCAGGTCACTTAGGCCTCAACAAAAGTGCATAATACTTGCAAATCTTTTCATTCAGTTTCTGAAATTATACCCCACATTCTTCAGGATAGCAAAACTCGAAAACAAGTCAAATGTCCACTAATGGAAAAGCGAATGGATAATTGTTGTGTCAGCAGTGGACTGTTAGAGAGCAGTAAAAACGAATGAGCTATAGCTACAAACAATAATATGAATAATCTTAGCAACATAGTGTTTGGTGGAAAAAAGTAAGTCTGGAAGAACTGTGAGAGCCAAACTAGCTCCATTTTATTATTTACAGCACAAGCTCCATTCTTGGCTGTTTACAGCACAAGCCCCATTCCTGGCTGTTTACCGCATAAGTTCTATTCCTAGCCCCTCCGCCCCAACCTCTGTCAGTGAAACCTGCAGGGCCACTCCCTGCTGCCTCTCCCCCACCCCAGGTTGCACAGCTACTGAGCCGTAAACTGAGTCACCTTAGGCAAACAGCTGCTATAATAAACAATAAATTTCTATTACCTTGAAATTCAGGTAATCAGGCTGCACCAACTCTAGCCCCCGGTTAAGGGACCCCCCACCCCTCACCTGTACCAATCCAAATTCACCTTTACTAGTGAAATCATCAGCTACCAATGCAAATCCTCCTTTACTTCCTCTTTTACTAAAGAAATCACCAACTACCAATCAAAAGTGTACTCGTACTGGACCCTACCCCTCTTGCTTTCTGTATCTCATAAAAACTTGCTCCACCCGGGGTTCGAGGCTCTTCCTTGGTGTGTACACTAGGAGAGTCCAAATCTGGGTTTGAATAAAAACCTCACCTCATGCCTTTTACATCGGAGTGTGTCTCGGATTCGTCTGTTGGGGCTGTTTGGGAGAATTTTCGGACCTAACAGAACTACATACAATATCACGTCCTTTATAAAATATAAAGTTTAAAGTATCTAAAATTTTATAAAGACATACCTTTTAGAAGACATATATATAGATGCAATAAAATTCATTTTAAAAGGAAGGCACATGGCTGGGTGCCTGTAGCACAGTGGTTAAGGGCGTCAGCCATATGCTTTTGGGCTGGCGGGTTTGAACCCAGCTTGGGCCTGCTAAACAAAAATATAGCCGGGTGTTGTGGTGGGCACTTGTAGTCCCAGCTACCTGAGAGGCTGAGGCAAGAGAATCACTTGAGCCCAAGAGTTGGAGGTGGCTGTGATGTATGACACCACAGCGCTCTACCGAGGGTGACATAGTGAGACTGTGTCCCAATTAAAAAAAAATAATAAATATAAAGGAAGGTACAAGTCTGATGGACACAGAATGAAGAATGATTATGTTGGTCAGGTAGAGCCAAGAGGATGTGCTGAGGTGGGATTCAGGAGGTTATTGTCAGGATCCTAGCTTTTGTTTGGACCTCGTGGGTTCATGGATACTTATTATATTGTAGCAGGAAACCGAAGCAGACAGAGGACTCCAGGCACCTGTTGATTAGAAGAAGCAGGTTTATTTGGCTGGGGGTACTTGGAACACCAGCGTGTTTCCCAAAACCCAGCCCCCGACTCAATCTCTTGCCTCTCTTTTATCCACCTTTCAGGGTGGGAGTGCACGTGAGGGTCATAAGACAGAGAGACATGACATCATCCTCAAGGTCCTGGGCTTAAGGGGGAAGGTCAGATTCGTGACAGAATCTGCCAGACCACCTGCCCCAAAGGCAACAGAAACCCAAGGAAGTTACTATGTCAGGGGAGAAACACGGCAGACAGCAGAAACGCCTGCGGCCTGGCTAAGGCCTACACAGAGCGGCTGAGATAGATTCTTTCAGTTCTGCTTTTACTTTCTTGCCTCATCCCCCCTTTGAGGCTCAGAACAAGTTGTTATGGAGTCTCACCACCATTCTCATCAAACTGTGCCATAGTTTGTTGGTGGTGCATGTAATACGCTCCACCTGGGCCACCCAGCCAAATTCACTAGGTTCCTCACCATCTGGAGTAAATTGGCAATAAACATGGGAGGAGAAGGCAAGTACCCAATAATATTAAGACTTCTATTATAAGGGTCTTGAAATCTCCAAAAGCAGAGAATTATCCTCCAAAGATGAATTTTGGATTACATTCGTGCCATATCTGTGCTGGCACATGAGTCAATTTGGAAATTTTATTAGCTATCCTTTCACTGTTAGACCTTGATCATCTATTTTTAGTCAACAGTTGATCAGATTGAACTTTCGATATACTTCTCCTTTTGCAGCAAAGTAAATAATCTAAAGCTAATCTGTTTTGTACAATTTTTACATTAGCATCCTGAATATTTGCACAAACTAAAGTTCACAAACTTAGCTCTCATGAGTTTAATAAAGAACAGTCCTACGATGACGTGGATCTTCATGCTTTGGCCGTGGGTGGACCAGTCAGCTCCCAGGATGTGACTGGAGCAGGGCTTGCCGTTCTCCGCAACATCAGCTCGAGGGGGTTGTCAGGATCTGCTGTAGCTTCCCAAGGTTCAGGAGGCATCGAGGTGTGGAGCCCATGCCGTGGGAACTCAGGATCAGCTGCCATTGTTCACGTACTGCTCAGTCTGGCTCCTCTTAGGCGGGGACAGGTTCTCCTCCGGTTCCACGGCAGGCTTCACTCTGCTGTAACGGATCTAGGCAGGAATTTCTGCTACTCTCACAGCTGTAGGTGTGGTCAGGATAATGTTGTAAGGGCCTTTCCACCTTGCCCTCAGGGGAGACACGCTCCAATCTTTGACCCACACCCCAGCTCCTGGAGAGAAAGGGTGGACAAGGGAAAACAAACTAACAGGACACCTCTCATTCACTCATTCCGATATTGCCTCTGTCACCTTTCCCAGTGCCTGTAGCTGATTCCCTAATTCTACCTGTCCCAATTCCCGAGGGGGATCCTGGCAAGCTCCATGGTAAGGGGGCTGGCCTATGATATAAGATGTTACACCGTGAGAATCCTGTCCTCTTAGTAGGAGTACACCTAATCTTAACACCAAGGGAGGGATGCTTACCCACTGTAAGTTTGTCTCCTGGTATACTTTCCCTAAACTTGCTTTGATAGCTCTATTCATGCATTCCACCTTTCTGGAGCCTTGTGGGTGGTAGGTTGCGTGGAGTTTCCAGGTGATGCCAGGATGTTAGTCATCTTCTGGATCAACTCAGAGATGAATGCTGGCCTGTTGTCTGACCCAGTCCTCAGTGGGAGCCCAAACTGTGGTATGATGCCTCTCAAGAGTGCCCAGGTGACTTCTTGTGCCCTCTCGATGAGGGTAGGATATGCTTCTACCCATCCGGAGTAGGTGCACACCATCACCAGCATGTACTTGTTCCCTTTACATCTGGGCATTTCAGTGAAGTCTACCTGAAAGTCCTCAAAGGGCATTGCCCCATACGATTTGATTCCTGGGGGTACCGTTGGTTCTTGGCAGGCATTGAGCTGGCTGCAAGTGACACATCGCTGACTGATGGCTTTTTGCCAGGGCTTGTGCTGTCACATAACTGCTTCCATTAACATACAAGTCCCAGTCTGCATCTGTCCAAGGCTGGTCATGCAAGCCAGGTCTGCTAGAGTACACATTATCTATGAATTCCACACAGTCATCCTCAGTCTCTCTTCCATTGACTGGAAGGAGTGTGGCTGGGTCAAAAATGTCCTTTAGTGTCCATTAAAGTGACCACAGAGTGGGGTACTTCTACTCTCAGATCCTGCCCTAGAGTTAGCTTATCAGCTTCTTGCATGAGGAGAACAGTAGTGGCTAGAGCCTGTAAGCAGGGTGGCCATCCTTTTGCCACTCTATCTAACTGCTTAGAGAGGTAGGCTACAGGCCTTGGCCAGGACCTAACCAGCTGGGTTAACATACCCACAGCCATCTTATCTCTCTCTGAGACATACAGAGTGAAGGGCTTGGTTAGGTCTGGCAATCCCAGTGCAGGGCAGTCATTAGCCCCATCTTTAGCTGGGAGAGGGTACGTTCCTGTTCTCTTCTCCACTCTAACGGCTTTCCTTCCTCTCCTTTAGTTGCCTCATACAGAGGTCTAGCCAAGATGGCAAAGTTGGGGATCCAAAGACGATAGAAACTGACTGCGCCTAGGAATTCCCGAACTTGCCTTCGGCTTGTGGTGGTGGGGAGGCGACTAATGACTTGTTGCCTCTCCATGTCTAGATTCCTCCCTTTTGCTGGGTAATAAATCCTAGATAAGGTACTCACTGCTGGCAGATCTGAGTCTTTCCCTTAAAAACTTTATAGCCCCATACCTCTAGATGTTGCAATAGGCGGTCTGTACCTTGAGCGCAGCCCTGGGGAGTTATCTTTTGCCCAGACCCGTGGCCACTGTTGGGCCAGTTCGGGCCTCAGTCCTTCCCCTGGCTGAGTCACAAACAGCCTCCACTCCCCAGGCTGACATCAGACCTGGTTTGGGCAGTTGTAGCTGCATATTTCCTCGTGGCCTCTTATGGAACACTTCCAAGGGAGACAAAAGGCTTGTTCAGCAGTGGCTCCATTGCTCCTAAGTCAGTCCTGTGGTCTGAGAGAGGGGCTACTGGCTGGGTGACCACCAAGGGTTCACCCCCAGTATTAATCAGAAAGTCAATGTCCTTGGCCCCAATCCTTACTCGGACCATGGACTTTCCGGGGGCGGCTGAGTCCAGTCCCCTTCAGTCTTAGCAGGGCCTCTCCCACTAAGTTATAGAGGGCTCCCTGCTCTTCCGGTTCTGTGACCTCTTTCCCAGGATTTTTCACACTTCCTTGCCTCTGGGGACACTTATTCTTCCAATGCCCTGTCTCTTGGCCAGTTGTACACTGATCCCTTCGCAAGGAGGGGTCTTTTACCTTAGGTCCCCTACTTCCTCGCACTCCTTGACCCTGTCCTCTTTGAAAGGTAGGGGGTCCTCCCCTCGTGCCTTTCAGAGCCACTGCTGAGATTGGCCCTTTGCTTCATGCGCCTGTCCTCTTTTCTACGGCTTACTGCTTCCCGATTCACAAAGACCTTTTGTGCTATTTTGAGGAATTGAAAGGTGTTCATACCTGCAAACCCCTCCTGCTTCTGCAGTTTTCGCCATATATTCTCAGCGCTTTGGCTAACTAGGGCCATAGTAACCATCCTCTGATTCTCAGGGCTCTCAGGGTTAAAGTGAGTGTACATCCAAAACGCTTCACATAACCTTTCATAGAACTGGCCTGGACTCTCAGTCTTTCCTTGGAGGACTTCATTTACTCGGGCCAGATTGGTAGTTTTCTGTGTCCCTGTCTCAGCCTCTGCAACAATGCCTCTGGTACCAATATCTTCAGCATCACTACTCTAGGTCAGGTGGAAAGCACTTTCCCTTCCTGTCCCTGTGTTACTAGCACTGTTGCGACCTGCCCTCTCAACCAAGGTGGTTGGTTCACTACCAGCTGTAGCCGGGTATCTTGTGTGGAAACTGCTCAGAGTGAACCCCCTTCCAGTAACTCTGTGCCATACCTCAGACACTAGGGATTTTTCTAAACTTTCCTCCGATGGCCATCCAATCCCAAAGTGGGGTCATTCCTGCTCACAAAGACATCTTAGCTTTCCTGTTGCCATAGTCACCTACAAATTCCTTCTTAAAGTGCTTTAACATGGTAGTTAATGGGGTGGGCTTCCCTTGCTTGTTCCCCATTTCTACCCAAGGTCTCCCTTCTGAGACGCACACTCACACAACACTTGGCCAGTCTCTAAGTTCCATTTAACAGTTTAATGACTCATTTTATGAGTTGTCAGTACAGACAAGGCTGGGATCTAATACAGGTGGGCCACAGCCTTTTTTTTTTTCTTTGAATTATTTTTCTCTCTCTCCAATTTCTCTCTTTATTAAAGATAAATTACAGTAGAACCAACTCAGTTGCCAAAATAACCTGTACCTTCAGTATACTGATTATTTGCATAAAGCGCAGTAAGAATAATTATTAGCCATCTAGACTCTTTGGCTTGCTGGAAAGTTTTATAAGGAATTTTCAGGCCGGACTTTCTCAAGAGCCTTTCATGAGCCCAGGTTTCATCTGTGCCATAAGATACCTGTATGCATTGGGTACATTCATCTTCTTTTGAGCTTTCCCAAGCATCTTTCAATTTCTCAGACACGACAGCAAGCGACCTTTGTTACTTACCACAGATCAGGAAAGGTTACTGATGGGTATCTGGCCAGTTTTCCAAAGGGCTTTTCAATATTGGCCTTATAAAGTCAACCTTAATTTCTTAACGCAGTCTGGATACCTCTGGAAATGCTATTCCAGCCAAAGCCTTGGTAAAATACCAGTGCCTTTATCATGTCCTATAGAACAAAACAGATTCTTATTGAACTTATGCAAATAACTGTATTGTCAGAAATTAAGAATACTTATAAATTCCAGAGAAATCAAGGAGAGAGAAAAATACATGTTTCAAACTCTGCTCATAAGTACATATATTGCTTGAAAAGCTACAAATAACTCAAAAGGCAGAGAATTATTTTCTTGACTTCTGGAAAATAGAATATAGAAAGAACTAATAATATTTCAAACAAAAAGCCATAATAAACTAGCCTAATTCCACGTAACTGATTTCTGTTCTGTTTGAAGTTAGGTAGACATGTTAACTTTCCAATAAAAGTTCTAAAAATCTGCTTTTAGCCTGAAGGTACTCAATTTCCAAAGACATCAGGAATTTGAATTCGAGAGAATTCATCAGCTTCTCTTAATATTTCTTTTTCTTTTTTAGATGAATTAAAATTATTACTGACAATATATGTTAGAACAGACCAATATTTTACAATATTGGAACACATATATATGTATAACCATAACCCATACAAAATTAATCACCATTTCATATTTGACAATGTTTCCTATACATTATTAATAAATCAAATAAGTTCAATTTGTTTTTCTATGCCTCTTTGTGGTCTTAATATTTCAAAAAGACCAAATTTAGAGTTGTGCTTTTTGTTTTCTGGACCGAGTTCAAACCTGCCAACCTCAGTGCATGTGGCCAGCACTACAACCACTGCACTATGGGCGCCACGCCCAAATTTAGACTTTTGATTTTGGAAGGTTTGTCAAATATCAAAAGGCCTAAAGCATTGGTTCCAATAAGATTGGCCAAAAGATTTTAAAGGAAATGCACAGTCAACTGGATCACATGTAAATTCTTTCACAAATTCTCTTTTCATTTAACCTGCACAGACAATCTACAAACATTCTAAACTTTTTTTAACTTTGTCCTGCTTTTCACTTTTTTACACAACCGTTCTGTTTCAGGACAAAATTTATCACACAAATTCTTTCTTTACACTATGCCATTCTCCTTTCTGTCTAATTTCTCTTACTTTTAAAAACTCACTTTCTCAAAACAGGATCTCAGTTCACTATGAAGTCACCCATTTACTTGGCCAAACTGATAATTAGAAGGTTTAAAAAACAAGAAACTTATCCTTTGACAAAGACTCAGTGTCCCTAACAATTTAAACAATTAAATGATTACATTTTACAAATGAGAGACATTCTATGAGAGGTAACATTGATATAGGATTTTCCCACTCAGAACTGGACAGGGAACCCCCATTTTTCAGGCTCAGATA
The DNA here is from genome assembly GCF_000181295.1 of Otolemur garnettii. NCBI lineage: Eukaryota > Metazoa > Chordata > Mammalia > Primates > Galagidae > Otolemur > Otolemur garnettii. The sequence goes on along the minus strand of NW_003852440.1, from coordinate 9,234,422 downwards.
GGCTCAGATATCAGACTCCCATCTCTGGGTACAAACACTCTGAGTCCCAGCAAGGTCACAAATAAGCAGCCTGAAATCTTTTGGCTGGCTCCACCCAGACTAAGGAGCACACACCCTAATCCTCTCCTCAGACAAAAACTGCTGCAAAGAGCTAATAACCTTGCCCAAGGTGAGGGGCTGCATTCATCTATTTGTTAGGACATCCATTCAGTTTGTAAAGGTATTTTTTTTTTTCATCTACCAAGACCTGGCTGAAATATCTCTCAGGGCCAACTATTTACCCCTAGACAAGGGACTCATGCAAGAAATCTCTGACCTGGGCCTCCTCCCCCCTTTCAGAGGCTATCCACCCAGGAGACCTGTTGCTGATATGGATACAGCACTGCTTCCCACGAGATTTACACTCTTTCCTCCAGATTTTTAAGGGTCATCCAGAGCTCACCGGACTGCCTGGACCACAACACTTTCCAAGGCGTGGCTCCTCTGCCTATGGTTCTGGCACTCTCCACTCCATCTGCATGTCCCTCAGTTCAACAAAATGCCATTTAATCACTGATCTGTGGCCCGCGGTCTCAATTCTCAAATTCCCGAGACCAAAAACTTACTGAAGAAATTCCAGTAACAAAACTACAAAACCCTTTCTAATGTCTTTCCATTTTCCCCCAAGACGACATAGTTACCTGACAGTCACCAAAGACAGAGAGCAGAAAACCTGGAACTTCCAGTTTCCCTTAGAATAGCCAGGGGGCAAAGTTGGAGCAGGAAAGAAGGGAGCACTCACACATTCGTTTCACCCTGTGAGGGGGGGGTGAAACCCCACCTATTGTTACCCATCTCAGTCATTCTCCAAGCACTCATATGCACACAATTCCAACACATTTCTTAACCTAGGCAGCCTCGATTTCCCACTCGAGCTGCCACTTAGCCATAGAAGGCAAACCAGCACTCCCCTAGGCCCTGTGAGGGGAGATCCAACTCCACCCTCGGAGTTCTCTCAGTCTCACCACATCCACACACTCTCACACACCTTTCACAGATTGGCTGGCGATCTAGCAGATCTGGTCTCACACACCTGTCAACAGATCTGTGGGTGATCTAACGCCCAGGAGGTGATCAGGGTCCTCTTCCACTAAAATTGTAGTGGGCCCCAAATGGATTCTACCTTGCCTTAGACGTCTCCCTGTGTACTTGCCAGCGATCTAACACCCTAGGAGGTGATCAGGCTCCGCTTCCACTAAAATGTAGTGGGCTTCAAAAGGATCCTACCTTACTTTGGATGTCCTGGTGCCACCTGTTACCGGTTCCTCTCTGGTGCTCAGCCTCCACAATAACACGCCCCAGGGACCTCACCAGCTAAGTCTCAACCAGATGTTCCTCTGGGAGAATTTGTCCCAGGAGCGCTCTGAGGAGTGGGAGTGCACATGAGGGTCATAAAACAGAGAGACATGACATCATCCTCAAGGTCCTGGGCTCAAGGGGGAAGATCAGATTCGCCTGCGTCCTTGAAACCGGTCAGACCACCTGCCCCAAAGGCAACAGAAACCCGAGGAAGTTACTAGGTTACAATCTAGGCCCCGCGTATGTCAGGGGAGAAACACGCAGACAGCAGAAACGCCTGCGGCTTGGCTGAGGCCTACACAGAGCGGCTGGGATAGATTCTTTAAGTTCTGCTTTTACTTTCTTGCCTCAATATTATTTAAAAGAACTAAATCAAGCAAGCCACACATAGACCAACAGTGAGTGTCTATCATATAAACCCGGGACAATTATCAGTTTAGTGCAGTGCACTTGAGTTCGAATGAAAACAAGAAAGAAAAAAATGCAAACTGGACAAGAATTAGATGAAACAGTATTAAATTTTTAAAAAAATTCTTCCTGGGTGGCGCTTGTGGCTCAGTGAGTAGGGCGCCAGCCCCATGTACTGAGGGTGGTGGGTTCAAATCTGGCCCCGGCTAAACTGCAACAAAAAAATAGCTGGGCGTTGTGGTGGGAGCCTGTAGTCCCAGCTACTGGGAGGCTGAGGGAAGAGAGTCGCCTAAGCCCAGGAATTGGAGGTTGCTGTGAGCTGTGTGATGCCACAGCACTGTACCGAGGGCAACAGAGTGAGACTCTCTACAGAAAAAAAAAAAATTCTTAATTATTATTTTATTTTATTTTGAGACAGGGTTTTGCTCTATCACCTAGACTGGAGTGCAGAACTGTAATCGTAGCTTCCCTCGTGGGCTCAGGTTATCCCCTTGCCTTGGCCTTGGAGTAGCAAGGACTATGAAGTGTGCCATCATGCCCAGCTAATTTTTTTTTGTTGTTGTTGTTGCTGAGACAGAGTCTCACAATGTCACCCTTGGTGGAGAGCTGTGGCATCACAGTTCACAGCAACCTCCAACTCTTGGGCTCAAGTGATTCTTTTGCCTCAGCCTCCCAAGTAGCTGGGACTACAGGAGCCCAGCTATTTTTTGTTGCAGTTGTCATTGTTGTTTACCTAGCCTGGGCTGGGTTCGAACCGACCACCCTTGGTGTATGTGGCTGCTGCCATAACCACTGTGCTATGGGCGCCGAGCCGCCAGCTAATTTTTAGAGGGTCTTACGTGTTGCCCAGGCAGGTTTTGAAATCCTGGAATCAAGTGATCTTCCCGCTCTCGCCTCCCAGAGTGCTGAGGTTACAGGTGTAAGCCACTGCACCTGGCCCAAACTTACTTTCCCCTGAGGTCAGCTCAGTTCATTTACCATATCAGAGCACTTCGTCAGGCAGGAATAATGTTTTGAAATCACCTAGAGGGAGACATCAAGCATTACCTGGTAGGTTAACTTCTCAAACTTACTGACAAATGGCCAGCCTGGAAGGGAGACTCTTGTGGCAGGAATAGTCTAGGAGAGTCTTCACCACGTGGATAAATTAACTTTGTTTCTTCTGCCCATGTGGCTACTTGCTCAAGATCCAAAGTCCCTAGAGAGAGAGCACCCATATGTTCAAGCACACACAGTCTTACTTTACTTTGGTGCTGCTGGCAGGGTCTCCAGGAGCCTATTTGGCACCTATAGGGAAAGCACAGATGGCTACGTTTACTGCACTACCAAGATTACCCAGCATCACCAGGAGGAAGTACGTTAGGTGGCCAAAACAACACACACTCACTATAGATGTTTATGTATTATATATTATTAGTGGTGCTCATAGCAGCTAGCACTTATTATATGTTTACTAGGGGCAGTCTCTTAAGATAGATTATTCTCTATCTTGACTGTGAGCTGCGAGAGGGCAGGGTTTTTTTGTTATTATTATTATTTTTGTTTGTTTTTTGAGACAGAATCTTAGTGTGTCACCCTCGGTAGAGTGCCGTGGCATCACAGTTCATAGCAAGCTCCAACTCTTGGGCTTAAGTGATTCTCTTGCCTCAGCCTCCCAAGTAGCTGGGACTACAGGCACCTGCCA
>NW_003852440.1:9207255-9230478 GCF_000181295.1 Otolemur garnettii | reverse complement strand
GCCTGTAGTCCCAGCTACTTGGGAGGCTGAGGCAAGAGAATCGCTTAAGCCCAAGAGTTGGAGGTTGCTGCGAACTGTGATGCTATGGCACTCTACCGAGGGTGAGAAAGTGAGATTCTATCTCAAAAAACAAACAACCCTCCCCCCCAAACTTCTTACAACTTATAACTTCTACTGAGTAAGGCAGCAGTCTTCTAAAGAAGGTAGGAAAACATACTAGCTGGTCAAATGTTACAGTTCATCATCCCTGTAGAAGGAAAGAGTCTACAGCACTGTGTTTAGAAGACGGAGGGCTTCTGTAAGTGTATTCAGGTAGCTGTTACTAAGACCACAATTGAACGATAGATTTCTTTAGAAGAACCCTTACCATTTTGATCACATACTTTGAACTTGGTGTTTCACTTATACTATTTTAATGAATTCTCACAATATTTTTTTGAGGCAGGCAATTCTGGTTCCATTTTACAAATGAGTATACTAAGGCTCAAAGAGGTTAAGAAGGTACCTAAGGTCACACAGCTATTGAATAGTGGTGTTAGATTCTCCTGCTCCCATCTCACCCCTAATCTTTCTGGCTCCAAAATGCCATTTGAGGATACATTTGAAGGAAAGGAGCCAACTGGACTTGGAAAAGAAAGATGGGGAGAGACCTTCAAATAATGTGTTCTCAGGTCCTAGGAGAACCCCATCAGAGTCAGGAAGAGGAGAAGGCTTCTGCCTTGCCTGAGAAGTTCAGTGAATGACCTATGATTTCTTCACTTTTTCTTTTCCAGTTCTTTCTTTGCTGTTTGTTTCTGGGCCACTCAATTCCAGTTAGCATATCCACTAGATCAGTGGTCCTCAACCTTCCTAATGCTGTGCCCTTTAATACAGTTCCTGTGGGTCATGCCCCATAGGTTGAGAACCGCTGTACTAGATGGAGGGAGAGTGAGGAAGGTTTGGGAGAAGGTGAAACAGTGGCTAGAAAACAAATTTAATTAATTCAGACCAGTTAACCAGTTTATCTCTGAGTAGAGTAACCACTGCAGTGACTGTTGCTGGGGGCTGGGGTTGGGAGCCCCTAATCCACGCTGTGCTGTCAGCTAGGCAGTCTCAGAGGCGGCACTCCTCTGCGCCCAAGTTATCTGTGCAATGTGGGGCTCAGTCCTTCTCTGAATCTGCAGTGAGTCTGTGAGAAATGAGCATAGATAACTGCTAGAATTTTCCTATACAAATGTTCATTTCAGTTTTACTCCTAAGAGCAAAACATTTTGGAGGAACAAAGTTTGACTCTTACAGTTTTTTAGTAAAAATGATTATAAATTGCCTGAGGATGAGACTTGGAACAGGGAGTGACTGCAAATGGCCATGAGGGATCTTTTTGGGGTGACAGAAATGTTCTAAATCAGATTGTGGTGATGACTGCCCCACTCTGTAAATTCATTAAAAACCATTGGATTCTACATAAATTCTATCTCAAGAAAGAAGTTAAAGATGATAATACATTCTGGAAAAATATACACCCAAGCACAGTGGTTGCCTTATAGATAACTCTTTCTGTGGAGGAGGCAGTGATGGACAACCGGCCTGTGTGCTTTAGAGGCTGTTAAACTAGCCTGGTGAGGAGAGGGGAAGGAATACAAATTGTGCTGTCACATGAAAGCATTGGATTTAAATGGCATCAGAGAAGAAAAAATCAGAATCAGGGGGAGGGAATTTAGGAGGATTTGCTGAAGCCAAGCGAAGATGAGAATTGAGGCAGAGTCTGTGAGAGGCTAAAGACAGAAAGAGGAAGGCAGTGCAGCCCACACATGGTCCCTTTAAGAAGTGTGGGGGGACAGGTGGAGCCGGGGGAAGTAGAGGCTACGGATAAGGCGGGGCCTCCTTTTAGGCACCCAGTGACCAGATGGTCCAGGATGGGCCCAGAGTGGCTGTGGGGAGGGGAGGCTGCCTACACCACGGTCACTTGGCCATGTGGTTGTGGCGAATGCCTGCAAGGCTGGGCTTCATAACTGGCGAGTCAGTGACAACACCATTGGTACCCAGAAGTGTACCTCTGATGTTTGATCCTCAACCACGACCCCAATTCTCCTGCCTTACTGAAAAGGAAGCAAGCTCAAAGAGGCTGAGTGAGCTACCCAGAGTCACACAGCAGGAAGTGGTGGGGCTGAGATTCGAATTCAGATTTTCTGGTGCCCAGGCTTGAGGCTGATTGAATACATCTCTCTTTTCCACTGCCAAGGAGGGCATGAGGATTCAGCTTCCTGCTTTAGCCTCCTAGGAGTCTGCCTGCTGGGAGAGGGGCTGAGGTATAAGAGGGAGGCCCTGGGCAACTCGTGCTTTCAGCTGCAGTTATGCGGCTGGGGAAGGGACAAGCAAGTCCCTCTCAACCTGGCTCTCTATAAAGAAGATCATCCAAGCTCCCCTAAATTCTCCTTTTGAAGAAATCATCATGGCTTAAAAGACACCTGCTCAGCATCTCAAAAGGCTGCCAGCTGCTCATGCTCAGGGGAGAGCACTTTGCTATGTTTACCCAGGGAGAAGAGGAGAAGGGCAAAGGCTTTGAACTCCCCCTTCACCTCCCGCCTTCTTCTTACACTTTGCTTTGAGAGTTCTCATTCTCTTACTTAAGGTGTTGACACACTCTGAATTCTTAGTAGAACCAATGTTCTATCATGACTCAATGTCCAAATTTCTCCCTGAGCTGGTGAGAGTCCCAAGCCAGGTGTGTTCCATGCAATGCTTGCCTCTCTCTGGAGTGATCATGAGAGGTAAACTCCAGACAGAGGTGAGGAAATGTATCCCTGATGCATTAATGGAGAGCCTGGACAGAGGGAAGGGAATCCAGTCCTTGGAGACACTGGGATGAGGCCCACCTCCTTCCCTTCCCCGTAACCTCTTTGGCTCTGGGTAGGGCTTGTCTCTGGACACCACTTGTCTTACACCAGGTGCAGTCTTTGTGCCTCTGTTACTCCCGTGACTCTTGCCTCCACTCCTTGGTCAGCTGCCCACTTCCAGGGTACACCCTGGACCCTGCCTTTATTCTCAGAGCCACTTCTCTTCTGAAACCTTCCCCTCCAGTGCGTGGCTCTCTGCCAGCAGCCTCCGCAGTGTGCCTGCCAGGCTCAGTCTTGCTGGAGAACAGTCACGAGTCCTGTAGCTCAGCCTATGGTCCAGCCTCAGGGGCATTCGGTACCAGCCAGCAGCCACAGAAAGACCAGCCTTCTCTTTACACTTTTCTTCAAACCCTTCTCCTCCCCACGGCCCCCTCTAACGGCTACTTTAGTGAGCAAATTGCTCTGGGTTGGGTGTTTCAGGAACTTGCCACATGGGTTTATAATGATTTATTTGTGTATTTGTTTTTCCAACTTGACTATGTCCTTCTTTGGGTCAGAATCTGTCTCTCAGTCATCTTTGTGTCCCTGGTGCCTAGCCCAGCACCTACAGCTTCCTATGGGCTAAAAACTGTTGCTGAGTGATGCATCAGAGTGGCAGAGGCTGGCTCGGGGAGACAACCCACACGCTTGTTCCTGTGAGCCTGGAACCCAAAGGGCCCTCCTGGGATCTCCACTGCTGGGTAGCATTAAAACAAGAGAAGACTAATAACTGCTTTCTGTGTTCTGAAATCCTATGTTGGGAGATGAAATGCAAAACCTGGGGCTATTCAGTGCTCTACTGTGAGGTTTCCATGGCGACTGTGGCTGAGGCCTGTGTGGGGGGCAGCTGCACCTCCCGCAGCCAGGCCCAAGGCCCAGCTGTGTAGATAGGAAGGGTACCCTTATCCTTCTCCACCAGGCAGGGGTGCAGAGGTCTCCAAGTCTCTTCTCTCCTACTTCATACACTGAACAGCAGTCCAGCCATGAGCTTCCCTGTAGAGCTGAGGGCTTGGGAAAGGTGGGCAGCAGGACCTAACCGTGAAGGACTGGAGCACCCTGCATGCCCTAGTCTCCATAGCCCACGTCTAAGTGCCACCATCCAGTCACCGCACCTAGGGGGAGCAGGTAGCTTCAGCCTTTTTCTTCTGGCAGGGGAGTCTCAGGAAATTGTGTCAAGACGATTTTTGCGCGTTTCTCACCTCTATTCTACCCCTCCAGGGTAGAACTGGGCTCGTGGTCAAAGATGTGCTCTTCTAGACCATGAGAGGGTCATGCTCAATATTAGGAAGTTCCAGATACACTGCGTTTCTGGGTCTGCCAGCTCCCGCCCCTTCTCACCACTTCCCTCTCTCTTTCCGTCTCTTCGCCCCCTTCCTCTCTGTCTTCCTCCTCACTTCCCTCTCCTCCTGCTCTCCTTACTCCCCTCCATGTTCCCTCCCCAAGCCCTCTCCCTCCTACCTGTCCCCACCTGGCTCCTGGTGGTCCAGGCCATTTAGTGCTGCCCACTGGCCTCTGGATCTCCATGAAGCAGGCTCCTGGGTGTCTCCCCAACTTTCTCTTGGACCTATGGACTTTGCCTCAGTCCATCCTTGAATGAAGATGAGAGTAAGGGAGAGAAAGTAGATAGACCAGGCTGTTACACTGCATGGCTGTCCACCAAATTATGAAGCAGAAGCCTCTGGGTCTGTTTTCTCGGTGTCCCTGCCCTAACTCCAGCTCAACTGTACCTCTTTCTCTTGCCTTCCGGACTCCCGCATGGAGGCCTTTTCCCTATAATTTCCTACCATGCACGGCCTGTTTCTGCATTCTCCTGGAGTTAACTTGTCCTGCCTTTCTCTCTTGGCTCTGACTTTCAGCGGCCTGGCTTCACCTTTCCTTCTTTTAGACTCTACCATTTGGTGGACAACCCAGGACTTTCCTGAATCAACTCCCTTGAATGGTATTCAGTCTACACACTGCCAGACCCAGGGGCCTTCCTCAGTTCCCATCCTTCCCACGAGGATGGGACCTTCTCCTCACCCGACATTGTGGAGAATAGTTTGTTGGACTCCGGGAGAATTTCCAGACACTTTTTGAGGTATTCTTGTTGCTACCCCATCCCCCCAAACAGCCCGTTCTTTTCTTTCTTTTTTCTCTCTCACCACTACACTAACAAGGAGATTTCATTCCTTTTGCTTGTGGTTTTCAGCAGGATTTTTTCCCTAGAGGACCATATCCTGGGAAACTGCACGCTCCAGCCCATGGTGACCCCCAGCTCACCACCAAGGCTCAGAGCAAGGACTTCCCACCCCCCAGTGCATCATTAAAAAGCACTGCTTTTTCTGTTGAAGTTATCATGGCTGAATACCTCCTACTCCTCTTTCTTCTTCTCATCTTGGGATATATTTACTTAGGCCAGATGGGTTTCTTTTTGTCCTTGTCTCTTGCTTGATTTTTTGCTTTTATATGTTAGTTGTCAAAATAATGAATTAGTTCATTAGCATCCTTAGCTGATAGCCAAATAGGTTCTTTTTTTAAAAAACTGTTATTACAGACTCATAGATTTAAATATATCTGATTTGTTTCAATCTACTGTCATTACTATCTTTATCCTACTCATATTGTCCTGGCTTGGCCAGAGGGAGCCACTTCACGCTGGCTCCCGGGTCCTCCTGGCCTGGCCGCGCTGTCTCTGACTGCTGGCTCCCAGGTCCTCCTGGCCTGGCCGCGCTGTCTCTGACTGCTTCCTCACTGTCTGTACTCTAGGCTGTGTCATTTTGCTTCCTCACTGTACTCCAGGCTGTGTCATTTTCAGAGGCCTCCTCTGAAAATCTTCAGAGGCCAGCAATGGTTGGAGAGGTTCTAACTGAGTTTTTAAATGAGTTCCTTGCAACATCCTTTTCTCCATAGCAGGGAGAAGGGATGGGGAAGATGGGAGGCAATTTCTTCCATGCTTCAGGGTTATTCAGGAGGTTTGAGCTAAGTTACTTTAATTAGGGAAGGGGTAGGGGCTGTGGTGGGAAGGCCAACCCACAAGGTGGTGAGGAGGAGTCTCCCCAAGAAAGGCGAAGGGTTTGGCTTGAGGGTGTCCATGGCAGAGAGCAAGCCGGGCTCCCCTGCAGAGTCTGCAAGCTGTCAGACCTCTGCTGGGGATCTGTGGATGTAAGGGGCCACTTGCGGTGAGCTGTAGACTCGCTCCTCAAGGAGAGCTGGACAGAAACGGAGCTGCCCGTGGGCTATCTCCATTTGCTTTATAGAATGAAATAGTTGTTGGCAATCCAGACAGCAGGTCCAGCCTGGACAACAGGTAACTTAGAAACTCTCCCACGATGGAAGGCTAGAGACCCTTCTATGAGTTCTGCTTTCTAATCTTGCATAGCCCTTGGAAGGAGGGGGCTAGATTTGACCTCATCCTTGAACGTGGGACTCAGAACAGATTTAATTTAGTTTAAGGGAAGTCATGAGGCAGTTTTTGCAGTTGAGGATGGTTGTCTGTGTCTAGGTCCCCAATTTTGAGATACATCCTTTGATGTAGGACATTCTGTTCCCTAGTTCTAAGTCTCTGGGGAAGAGGTGGCTATCCTTTCTCCAGACATGAGGAATAAAAAGGGAAGAACTAGTTCTTTAAAACTCTTCATATGGCCAGATGAGTCAGCTCATGCCTGTAATCCCAGTACTTTGGGAGGCCAAAGTGGGAGAATTGCTTGAGGTCAGGAATTCCAGACAACCCTGCCTCAAAAAACAAACAAACAAACAGAAAATGAAAACAAAAACACCAAATCCCTCCATAAATGCCAGCAATTATGATTTCCCTTGGTCCCTATTGTCCCAAGAACTTCCGGTCACCCTCTTGCTTCTCTCGTTAGCCCCACTCATCACCCCTCCTCTGTCACACACCTTCTTGTGCACTGGTCACTAGAATGATTTGCAGATGGAGTCTGCCATGTGCTCTCTCGCCTCTGAGCATGGGGTTTGTTAGCTACGATTAGGTTCAGTTGCACATTAAAACAACAACAAAACAAATGAATAACTTCAATATGACATCGATTTCTTTGGCACATGAAAGAAATCAGAAAGAGGGGGAGTGTTCTAACAGATACCGCACCACAAAGCTGTCAGGACCTGGGCTCCTCTCGTTTTTCTGCTCCACCACTCTAGTAGCTGGCCTCCATCTCAATTGGCTTTATGGAACAAAATGGCTGCTGGCACTCCAGATATCAGGTCCATATTCCAGGCAGAGGGGGTGGAGGAACTAGGCTGTATCTTCTACTTGAGTCAGAACTCCATCCAGGCAACCCTATAAACTTGTATTTATATTTCATTATTCATTACTAGCTACAAAGGAATAGCTGAAAATATTGTCTTCTAGCTAGAAACATTGTCCACCAGGACAAATGATGTTCTAATTATAAGGAAGACTCCTGGCTATGGGCAGGAGTTAGTAATCTCTGTAATCAGTGTCCTTTCTGTTCAGCTTGCTTGCTCTTGGCTTAGATACCGCTTCTTTTAGGAGACAGGCCTCTTCTAGGTATTTCCCTAGCCCTAGAGTATCATGCTGTATTGCACCTGCTGGTTCACCTGTCTGTCTGCCCCCTTGAACAGTGAGCTCTTGGAAGGCAGGGCCTGAGTGCTCAGTAAAGGCTTATGGAGTGAATGTTTGCAGGAGGCTGGGGCAGCCTTCATCCTGCTAATCCTCCCTGTTTGGGATGCTGTTACAACTTACAAGTGATCTTGTTCTTTGTTCACTTCTATGGCATTACCACAAATGTATACCCAAACCTCTTTTGACAGAAAAAGCATCTCTTCTCAAACCACTGGGGATGGCACATCCTTGGTACCTTTGGAGTATAAATGGCATTTACAGGCTAGACAAAGTGGCTCACACCTGTCATCCTAGCACTCTGGGAGGCTGAGGCAGGTGGATTGCCTGAGCTCATGAATTTGAGACCAGCCTGAGCCAGACTAAGATCTGATCTCTAAAAATAGCTGGGCATTTTGGTGGACGCCTGTGGTCCCAGCTACTTGAGAGGCTGAGGCAAAAGAATCACTTTAACCCAAGAGTTTGAGGTTGCTGTGAACTGTGACTCCACAGCACTCTACTGGGGGCAACAAAGTGAGACTCTGTCTCAAAAAAGAAAATGGATGCATATATAAAACAGCATCTGATTCTGTCTGAATGTGGGTTATAGGTTAATAAAATAAAAAAATTTATAAGTGGCAAGGAATTTGAACTGAGGCATAATTCCATTTTGTGCAGAAAGCTAAGCTGTTCTGCATAATTTGTCATCCAGCCAGGGCTCTCTGACATACTCAAGCCAAGGGCTCTTACCCCCTTCCCATCTCTGACTGGCTCCTTCTAATTTAATTCTAGGTAGCATGGCTCCCAATATCCCCAGTAAATATGTTTACTATCACTTGGCTGAGTCAGCTGGTCTATGTTTTTTGTAAAGGGCTGACCTGGGATGAAAAGTCCTGGCCATACTATCCCAGAAACTTGCTCTCAGAAAGATCTTCTCAGTAGTTTATAGTTATCTATCACTGTATATCACTGTATGTCAACCCATTCCAAAATGTAGCAACTCAAAGTAATAATTTATTATTTCCCATGACTCTGCATTTTGACTGGGCTTAGTGGGGCAGTTCTTGTTCTCCTTGTATATGGCTTGGGTTGCTCACATGGTTGCCTTCATCTGGGATCCTGCCTGTGGTTGGAAAAGCCAAAATAGCCTCCCACCATATAGGGCCTCTCTCCGTACAGCCTTGCATCCTTCAGTAGCCTAATTTGAGCTTTCTTTTGCATGGCAGCTGGCTTCCACGGCGGGAGACTTTCTGAGAGGGAAAGCCCCACTTTGTAAGCACTTATCAGGTCTATGCTTGCTAGTATCCCATCTGCCAAAACAAGTCACAAGGACACTCCAAGTATCAGTGAGAGAGGGGGATGCACAGGTCTTGAATACAGAGGTGTAGTTCCTTGGTCACCAATTTAACAGTCCACACACACGGCCTCTGAGAAGAGTGGAGCAGTCAAGAGCAGCCTGGCTTGGGGCTGCTGTGTTCCTCATAGTATAAGTTCCGTGACTTACTCTTTGATCCCCAGAGGCAGAATCATAGGGTGAAGGTTACGTGGGAGGAGATTAGAGTTTAACGGGAGCTGCCCCACAGTGAGACACCTGCTTTGTGACATAGTGAGACCGTAGTTCCTTGAATACATCATGGGAAGTGTTCAAAGAGAGCACTTCTTGGTGAGGATGTGTAAGGAATTCTTGACTGAGTTGGAAGTTAGAACAAATAATGAATAAGCTTCCTTTCAACTCTGAGTCTATTTAAAGCTCTTCTTGGCAGGCCAAGAACATTTGTCTCAGAGATAGCAAATGCACATCAGGGTTCTTATAAGGTGAGGCAGAGAATGTAATCTTCTAGGTGAAAAATATCAGTGGCTGAATGTTTAGGGACTCAGCCTCTATAGAATAGGGGGACATTCTTGGTGCTCTCATTGATTGACAGCTGCAATGAGGGGTGTGGGGTGGAACTTCCTGCCCTGGAGAGCCTGAGGGAGACAAACAGGAAGGCCTGACAGACCTTGGACAGGAGTATCCAAATTACCCTCCCAGAAGGGCTTCAGCTCTGCAGAGCCCTCCAGAGGCTGCCCAGGGGAGGGGGCAGGGAGAGCTTTGCTGGGGAGAGGCCCCTGACCTCACTCAGTCAGAGTGGGACACTTTCATCTTCTTGCAGACTAAGTTTCCTGTTTGGTTTCTGTTTGAAGAAAGGGTTTTAAAAATTAAAAGCTTGAAACCCACCGAGAAAAATTCCATCCATGAGAAACATTAAGTCAGCCCAAGTATTGCACTGGATGTAGGGACAAGGGATTGGGGGAGGAGGGGAGGGAACCAGCCCCACAAGCCTTTGGCATGGAGGGAGGGCAGTTGAGGTGAGAGGGGCGGGGGCAGGGTCCAGAGTCAACTCCAGCACCCAGGCACCAGCCTGCATCCCCTGGTCTGAGGGTACAGTCTCAGGGTGCTTTGCCCTTCTTATCCAGGGGTGGCCCTCCAGGTTTTTTTTTGAGACAGGGTCTTGCCCTGTTACTTGAGCTACAGTGCAGTGGCATTGTTCACTGCAATGTCAAGTTTTTGGGCCAAGTGATATTCCTATCTCAGTCTCTGAGTAGCTGAGACTATAGGCATGGATCCCCCTCCCCCCACCGATAATGTATACTTTTATTTTTTGTACAGACAGAGTCTTGCTATGTTGCCCAGGCTGGTTTTGACCTTCTGGCCTCAAGAGATCCTCTCACCCTAGCCTCCTAAAGTGTTATTACAGGAGTGAGGCACCATGCATATCACCCCAGGTCTATTTCAAGGTGGTAAGAAGCCTGCAGATGACAGAGGCAGGGCCAGGGATGCTAGGATGACCACTCTCCAGGACCCCTGAGGAAGAGTGAGGGTGCCAGTGCTGCACCAGATCTGACTGGAAAACCTAACACTTTCCCTAAAGCTCCCAGAAGTCCCCTCTCTGGGAGCGTCCTGGAGCCCGGGTCCATGTTTTCCAGAGTGTCTGGCTTTTCCTTGGCCTGGGGTATAGGCCGTGTGATAAAGGGAGGCCCACTTCTCATCTTAGCTTCAGGTGAGTGTTCTTAGGGCAGCAGGTCCAAACATAGCTCCTTTTCACCTCGAGACAAAAATAGAGTGAGGCAAGCAAGGTGGTCAGGATGGAATATTTCAGATAAAGCTGGAGCCTCCTGGAGTGAGAAACAGGCCACAGTGAGCCTGTCCTCAGCACCTCCTATTCCAGGACAAACCCCTTTTCTGTATTGGTTTTCTATTGCCATGTGTCAGGTTACCATAAGTTTAACGCCTCAAAACAACAGATATTATCCTATTACAGGTTTTTGTGAGTCAGAAGTCTGAGCAGTTTAGTTATATCCATTGCTCAGGGGTATCCAGGCTGCAATCCAGGTGTGAGCTGGCCTGCCTTTCCCTCTGGAGGCTAACCCAGGGAAGAAACCCCTTCTACATCCACTCAGGTGGCTGTACTATGGGGCTCCTGCTTTTTGCTGCCTTTGACTGAAGGCCACCCTCAGGTCCTAGGCTGCCAGCTCCCTACCATGTGGCCCTCCTCACCATGGCCACCAACTTCATCAAGTCTGCAAGGACAAGGAGAGTCTCTCAACTCGAGCGGACCTATTCCCACTTTAAGGGCTGCTGTCTGGGGCTCAGTGCCTATAGCTCAGCAGCTAGGACACCAGCCACATACACTGGAGCTTGCCACATACACTGGCAGGTTCAAACCCAGCCCAGGCCTGCCAAATAACAATGACAGCTACAACCAAAAAAAAAAAAAAAAGAGCCTGTCTGGCTTGGCGCCTGTGGCCCAAGCGGCCAAGGCGCCAGCCATGTACACGGGAGCTGGCTGGTTTGAATCCAGCCCAGCCTGCCAAACAATAATGACTGCTGCAGCCAAAAAATAGCCAGGAGTTGTGGTGGGCACCTGTAGTCCCAGCTACTCGGGAGGCAGAGGCAGCAGAATCGCTTGAGCCCAGGAGTTGGAGCTTGCTAGGAGCTTGCTAGGAGCTATGATGCCACAGCACTCTACCCAGAGTGGCAGCTTGGGGCTCTGTCTCAAAAAACAAAACAAAACAAAACAAAACCTTGTCTGATTAAGTCAGGCCCACCCAAGACAGTATACCTTTAGTGATCCCAAAATTAAATGAAGACCCCTTTGAAACGTGTAAGCAGTGGTGCCCCGAAATGAGACTGGAGCAGAAATGTTCAGGCCGGGTTTATTGAAAGGAGAGGGTGGCCTGCTTGGGCAGTGCAGAAAGGGTGTCTGCGCCCGGGGGCAGTTAGAGACTGCCTTTTATGTGGGGATATAGGGGGTGGGCAAATTCCACAGTGCCCCCCTCCAAGGCTTTGGTGAGTTAGGGTCCTTTGGTAGAACTTTGGGGTTGGGATTCACTAGGTTCTTTGTCTTAGCAGGAGAGGAGGAGGGGAAAGGATTCATGTGGGGGACTTTGTTAGGCTCCCAACACCCTTCTCCTTTGCCATAGTCTGTTGGCTAGAAGCAAGTCACCAGGTCAGAAGGGAGGAGATTCAACAGGGGGCAAGGTGTGAACTGCAGGGTTTGAGAATTACAGGGCCACCCTGGGGGGCTGGCTCCCACCGTCCTCTTTTGGAGACCCCATGCTCTAGTTCCTTAGTCCTTTCCCTCACTTGTGGTCACCCAGCCTCCTACCTCCCCACAACTCCTCCTGCTCATCCCAGAGAATCTAGTACTTGATTCTCTGTCTTACCCCCACACAAATTTGCTTCCAGCTGTCAGACAAAGTAGAAATGATTGGATCAAAGAAGTAAGTCCCCCAAAGGGCACTCTGTATGATTGTGTCTGGGGCTTCTGCCTCATGTCAAAAGTGGCCAGGGCTCCACGACTAGAGAGGATGAGAAAGGTGTGTCGTTATGTGTTGCTTAGTGATGGGGTGGGAGGGGGGAGTACGTTCTGAGACATGTGTCGTTAGGTGATTTTATCCTTGTTCAAATATCATAGAGTGTATTTACTACACAAACCTAAGTAGTGAAGCCTACTGTATACCTAGGATACAGGCATAGCCTGCTGTTCCTGAGCTACAAACCTGAATACTGAAGGCAGTTGTGACACAGTGGTGAGTACTGATGTATCTAAACATATCTACACATAGAACAGTACAGGAAAAATACGGTATTATGATCTTGTGAAATCACCAATGTACCTATCTGTCTTTGACTGAAACGTCATGTGGCACATGACTATATTTGGATGTTGGGGAGGTGGCCTTTTTTGTGTGTGTGTGTTTATAATGATTGGATGTAATGTTTGCTCCTTCAGATTCAGAGACAGAATTGGGGGGAGGTGGCTCTTAATTGCTCTGTTTAGATGTCCACCTACACTGGTGCCCAATAGGGCCATCCTTTATAGGATTTTGGGATTATGCTTCCCTCCCCCCACCACCCCAAGGATGATGATCTAATAACTCATCATCTTCTGATCTGTTTGTGTCTTGCAGGGATTGGTACCAAGGAAATTGTCCTGGCCTCCTCTATAAAGTATTAATAATAATGATAATGGGAATAGTCAGTTATTGATTTCTTACCATATGCCGGGCATATGTGGGACTACTCTACTACTCTACTCTAAATAGTCCCACACTTGGTCTTGGTCAAAAGTTTGAAGAGCTGTCTCTGTAGTCCTCGTATCAACTTTACCAGTAGGTGCTATTATAATCTCCACTTTAGAGATGTGGAAAGTGAGTCTCTGAGAGTCTAAGCCTCTTAGACACAGTCGCAAAGTTGGTAAGTGGCAGAAGTCTGATGGACACTCTTGGCACATCAGACTCAGCCCGTGTGAGTGCCCCTTGGGGACCTCCATGCACCCCCTGTGTCAGACTCAGCCCGTGTGAGTGCCTCTCAGGGACCTCCATGCACCCTGTCCTCAGTATCAGGCATGCACACGTGCTGCACACCTCCCTGGGCACAGCCACAGCTGGAGCTCTTTCAGTTAGCCTCTACCTGGCCTGGAAGAGTACCCAGGAGGGGGTAGGAAGGTGGCAGAAGGAGCTGCCGTGGGCACAGGCCTTTTGGGCTTTCAGGGAGCCCCCTGCATCACAGCAGCCCAGCCTCTCCCCTGAAGCCTCAGATGTGCTGTCAGAAGTGCCAAGTGGTTAAGAGAAAAACAAATCAACCTACGTCCTGGAACTAAATGCCGAGAGAGCAGTCTGTGGTGCTTGCCAGAATAACAGAACTCCATGTCCCCATGTGTCATCACAGGAAGCATGAGACCACGCAACCAATTGCTACGAAAGCAGCCTTGGCCCAGCCTGTTGCCTCATGAGGCGAGGAGAGAGGGGCTGGGGAGCTGGGGCCTGGTCGGGCTCGCAGGCCTGGGCTTCCCACTTTAGAGCCAGAGGGAGGGTAGCTGGTGGACCTGGAAACAGATCACCAAGAAGACATCTTTCCAATGACCCGTCTTTGCTATTGTGAGGCTGCCCAGGGCTGGCAGCACCTGCCTTCCTGGTTGTAGTTCCTTGTTTTGCTTTTCAGCACTTTCCTAGTACTTAGTACTTAGCCAGAGGAGTGAGTCTGATGGCACAAGATCCACCCTTGTGGCCTGGTAAATTTGACCTTCAAGATAAAAAATAGGGTCTTTGTGCTCTGCCTCTGGTTCTCTCACCCTCCCTCCCTCCCTTGAGTTCACCTCTCTCCTGTCTTCTCTCTCTTCTTCCCTGCTCCTCTTTTGAATCCTCTTGGCTTCTCCCATCCTCTAGCGAGTCATCTGTTCTGGTACTCATACTGCTTCCGAAAAGGCGTCAGTGAATGGGGGATGTCTGGGACAGTTGAATAATACAGATGACATGTGGAGAGACAGGAAATGATTGGGGCCTGAAGGAGGGGGTGAATTCAATTCATGCTGATTGAACACTAGGGCTGTGCCAGCCTCTTTGCTCTGGCCTGGGTGTAGGAACGTGTTGCAGAGAAGCAGGGTTGGGGGCTGGGGTGGAGGTTCCAGAAGCCCCAGCCTGATGGTAAGGATTCTCACTGTCCCCACTACAGCCAAGGGCCCTTGCCTCAACTGCACATGGGTCTCTGGAGAGGGAGGAAGAGGGAGATTGATTTTCAGTTTCCAGGGCAATGCTATCATCTGTCCTTCCTACAAACCCTCCCCTCTCCATCTTTGGTCCTGTCTGTCATGTCCACTGCTGCCTGCACTCCCTTTCCATTTGTGCCAGAAATAGCACGACTGAAAGGCAGTTTCCAGGCTAGTGAGGGGACCGACACCTCTCAGATGCCCTGCCTTTCCCCCACTTGTGTGCCCATGTGGAGAGAAAGAACACTCATGAAATTGAAGGAGAGGATGTTACTGCCCAAGACCTGGAGGAAGGGGGTTTTCATGAGCAGGAAGATTAGAGCTCTCGAGGATTCTTGCCCACCTTGGAGACCTCCTTCTCTGGGGCTGTCAGGATCTTGACCCGTAGCCCAATATTAGAGGTCTGTTGTGGCTTCCATACTCTCAGCCTTGGGGCTGGGAATGGGGACTGCAGGGCCACAGACATCGGTGGTCAGGGCTTGGCCAGATGGACCACAGGAAAGAGCAGGCAGGGTGTTTTGAGGTAACTCCATTTTTTTTCCTGCCAGTCAATTTGATTTACTGTTCAAGTCTTCAATATAATTATAGGGAAACTCAAACCTAATTCCCACCAGGTTTAATCAGAAGAGCTGATTTGTAGATTGATTACAACTTAATAGATTTTTTAGGAGCTGAGTGGGACCAGTAAGTAATAGGTTGAGTGAGGCCACCCTGTTATGTTGAGAGAAAAGAGGAATGGAAGCGAAAAGCTGGGGAGAAAAGGAGGAGGATTAGGAGGTGAGCAGAGAGGGCGGCAGGAGAGAGAATCCAAGGACAAGGCCTGTGACAGGCAGATGCAAAGATGCAGGTGGGATTGAGTGAATAAAGAAGGAAGCTGTGGGGACAAATCTTTCTAGAAATTCTTAGGAACTAAGTAGAGATCATTATTTAACTTTTCCAAGCCTCAGTGTCTTCATCTGTAAAATGGGCATAATTAATATTTCCCTCCCAGGGTAGTTGTGAAGATAAAATGGTACCTAATACCCAAGAATGGGGTGCAAAGGATTTTCCTGGGATAAAAGGAAGAGGGAGGGAATAGGAGAGTAGAGGGATAGAGAACAAAGGGAAAGATTGTAAGAACGAGAATACTGTCAGAGAGGGATCCCTGTGCCACATACTATGCAGAACAGCTATGAAAGAGAATGTTAACTGCCCCCCAATGTCAATTCTCCCTATCTTCCATGGTAACAACTCTTTAAATTTTTGACCAGAATAAAGTTTTCCGGACTCCTTTAGCTACATAAGGCCATGTGACAAATTCTGGCCAATGGATGTAAGTGGAAGAGATCTGTGCAGGTTTATGTGATACTTTGAAAGAGAAGGATCCTTCTCCCTCCCCACACCATATTGGACTATGCAGACAAAGGAACACTTTGAGAATGTTAGAATGTTAAGAGGGAAGGAACTCAGGCCCTGTGGGCATCACAGAAGCACAGCCAGTCGTGATGACTTTGGGGAACTGGGCTACTTTACCGACCTAGAATTTTATGAATGAAAAAAATAATGTCTCATTTAAGCTATTTTGATGTTGTATTTTTTTAATTTGCAGCCCAATGTATATTCTAACTCAGAGCCGTCCAATCAAGCTTTCTGAGATGATGAAAATGTTCTGGAAATATTTTCTATTTACACTGTTCAATATGACAGCCACTAGCCATGTGTGGCCATTGAGTACTTGAAATGTGGCCAGTGCAACTGAGGAATTCAATTTTAATTAATTTACAAAGTTAATTAACCTCATGTCCCTGGTCCTTAAAGGCTGTGCAGGGCAGCAAGGGTTGGGGTTGTCTCACAGTGACCCTGGTACCGACTATGGGTCCTAGGTCCTATCTTCTCCCCTTCAGAGGTGCTGTGCCCAACTCACCTTCCTGCATTACTGATAGTGTCTCTCACTCTTCTCCCCTCCCCTCTGACTTCCTGTGAGCACTACACTCTTCAAATATGTGTGTAAACAGCCGATGTCCAAATCTACACTACCTGGCCTGATTATTCTTCTGCTGACACAGTCACTTACCCTATTATAAAAAAGAGACCAACAAAGTATCACAAGAATGGAAAAGCAAGTATCCAATGTACTCAATAGCAATATGAAGCCAGTAGATGGTTTAATAGATGCCCATACAAGAGAAAAACTCAAATGAATTCAAGATGAGGTGAAGGGTAAGGAAGGAGGAGGGAGAAGAAAGGGGACTGGTGTGCTCCCACTTAATGGGCACAATGTGGGGCATATGGGACACCTCTTGGGGGCAAGGGACAACTATAACAGGGATTATATCTACCAGATACAAACATTCTAACCTAATTTTTTATACAAAATAAAAAAAAAATAAAAAGAGAGACACACAAAGGAGAGGGCCCTTCACTAGGACCCATGCTGGGAGGATGGGGAACTCTGCCTTCACTTCCCTTGCTGACCTTGGCTTTAGAAGGGCTCTCATCCCGTTCTTCTGCAGACATCGCCCAATTAGAGCTTCAGAGGGCTGGTGGAGAGGGCTAATGTCACTTTAGGAAGAAGGTGGGTAAGCTCCATCCACAAAAGAAGCAGGGAAATAAACAACTTGGTCAAAAGACCTGAAATAATAATCTTATTCTTATTTATGATCTAATTTCACACTCCTGGACCTTTGGAGTGGGAAGGGTGGGCATGAAAAGTTCTGTGAAACAAATAGATAACGGAGGCACTGAGAAATGCCTTGCTCTGACCACAGTCACACAGCTGGGTAGAAGTGGAGATGTGTGTAGAAAGCAAGAGGGCTCTGCCTTCAAGACCACATTTCATACAATTCAGTACATCTGGGAAAGGCAACCAGGAGATGGGTCACTGGAAGTCAGCATGTAGAGGGACGTCCCAATATGTGGCTCATGTGGCTCAAGATCAGTGACTTAGGGCCAGCTGCAGTGGCTCATACCTGTAATTCTAGTACTGTGGGAGGCTGAGGCAGAAGGATAGCTTGAGCTCAGGAGCTGAGCATGAGCGAAACTTCATGTCTACTAGAAATAGAAAAATTAGCCAGGCGTTGTGACAGGCATCTGTAGTCTCAGTTACTGGACAGGCTGAGGCAGGAGGATAACTCTGAGGTTGCAGTGAGCTAAGCTGATGCCAAGGCACTGTAGCCTAGGCAACAAAGTGAGGCACTGTTTCAAAAAACAAACAAACATGAGAATGGGAGAGGAGAGAGAGAGAGAAGTAGGGGGTAGAGGGAGGCTTATAGACTTAATTAAGTCTTTCTCTGAACTTTCCAGGCATGTAATTGTATTAGTTAAGGTTCAACCAGAGAAGCAGAACCAGTAGAATCATGTAGATGATAGGTAGATACATAGATAGATTTATTATAAGGAATTGACTTAAGTAGTTATAGGGGCTGGCTAAGCAAATCTGAAGTCTACAGAGCAGGCAGTCAGCAAAGGAAGGTCACAAGTGGGCTGGAACTCCATTTCGAGAGCTGAAGCTTGAGGACATCCACAGGCTGCAGTCAGACAAAAAGATATAGGGGGATACTTTGGTAGGCTGAGGCAGGAGGATAGTTTGAGGCCAGGAGTTTAAGCCTGCAATAAGTTATACCACTGCACTTCAGCCTGGGCAACAGAATGAAACCCCACACTATAAAAAATAATTTAAAAAACATGGTGGTACATGCCTATAGTCCCAGCTACTCAGTAGGCTGAAGTGGTGGCAGGATTGCTTGAATCTAGGAATTAGAGGCTGCAATCAGCTATGCTCAAGCCACTGCACTCCAGCCCAAGCAACAGAGTGAGACCATGTCTCTTTCTTAAAAAATAAAAAGGAAAGGAAAGAAAGGTGCAGGATCAAGAGAACAATTGTTAACCTGGCAGCTACTCAGAGTATCTCCCTTGGAGAAGGCCTACGCCCACTTTTAAAGAGCTGAAATGAAGACCCCTAGATGAAAGAGCCCCCATGGAGACTCCCGGGGTGAGTTCTTCAGTTCTTTCCCCCTTCCAGAAGCTCTGGTGCTTTTTACTTCTGTGTTCCTTTAGCTTCTAATAAAAGTTCTATCTCACCACTTGGGGGGGGGGGCGGGGGGGGGAGCTTAAATGATCTCCCACTGATTACCTTCAAATCAAGTGACTGGGAACTTTAAATCACAGCTGCAGAATTCCTTCACCACAGCTCCTAATAGTCAAATTAGGCATTTGATTAAATACCTCAAGGAAGACTGAGTGTACAATGCAAAACTCCTTCAGTTCTTCAGAGAGAATATCTCCTTTAGCCGGCCCTACATGGAGACAAACCAGAAAGGGGATTCTTTGGGCAATAGTTTAGCCTAGCTAAGTGATACATCTTAACCCATAACATCCATATTTTTTTTTCACCTATAAGCTAAATTTCAGCTGTGATGAAAAAGCTGCAGACTGAGTTGCCATTTATCTAGTGAGTGCCTTACACACGTGTCACATGCTCCTCCTATGTACCCAAACCATGTATTATTTGCAATTTTGGAGATGGAGACTCAGAGAGGTTAAGATGTTTTTTCTTTTTTTTTTTTTTTTTTTTTTTTTTTAGACGGAGCCTCAAGCTGTCCCCCTGGGCAGAGTGCCATGGCATCACGCTCACAGCAACCTCCAACTCCTGGGCTCAAGCGAGTCTCCTGCCTCAGGCTCCCAAGTAGCTGGGACCACAGGCGCCCGCCACAACGCCCGGCCATTTTTTGGTTGCATCCATCATTGTTGTTTGGCGGGTCCGGGCTGGGGATTCGAACCCGCCACCTTAGGTGTATGTGGCTGGCGCCTTAGCCGCTTGAGCCATAGGCGCCAAGCCAAGATGTTTTTTCAAAGACACAAAGCTTCAAACAAAGTCTGTCTTTCTTCTGTCAATGTTACAATAATACTCTTTGGCAAAAATGAGCCATCCCAATTGGAATATGAATTCCTTATGCAGTTTGGAAGCTGATGTCAGCAAATATTTTTTTCCAGCTAAAAAGAGATCCAAAGCTGATATGCTTTATTTAGCTGATGACAGAACAAGGCCAAGAAATAGATTTTATTTTAATGACTCAATGCCTGGCCTACATGTATTATTCGGCTGATAGATCCAACTGTTTGATCTGTTTCCCTTGTAGTGTTTGTGTCTGATTTTTTCAAGATTATTATTTGAGTTTTGAAACTTTTTTTTCGGAAGCCTCTGCCTACCTAAAATAGCTTAGATCTTAAGCTCGACTACCAGTATCAGCTACAGTCACAATGTCAAACAGATTCTGTAGAAACCCCTTGCAAGAGCGATTGGGAAAAAAGAAGAGAATGAAAATCAGGAATGAAAGAGAAGACATCACTACAGGTTTGACAGACATTAAAAAGGGAATAAGTGGAAAGTAGGAACAATTTTATGCCAATAATTGTAACAACGATGAAACTGACAAATTCTTTGAAAATGGATATACCCTGGGTAAGACTTTTGACCTGGGGCCCCAGGGATCTGAGCCTCCTCACTGCCGAATCTGATGGGCACTTTTGGGTTTTTTTTTACTTGACCCCTCAGTGGCTTCTGACATCACTAATTGTATTCTCCTTAAAAATCTCCCTCTTTTCGCTTCTATGAAACACTCTTAGTGTTTCTCCATTTAAGCCTCTTTCACCCTTCTCTTTTCTTTATGCTTAATTACAAAAATTCTATGACTTTTCTCATCCCACATTTGCATACAGGGTTCTAACTACCATTTGTGTGTTTATGGATCCCAAATCTGCAGTGCCTGAGCTTCTGTTTCACTAAATATCCAACTTTTATCAAGACAATTATCTATGCCACCCTTCAGATGTTTTTTCTTTGTCTGCTAATAACACCTACTTTTTGTTCAGGAACTATCCCTCCCTCGTTCTTAGTCATTGCCGGTCAGGAAGAGCCCTCCTCCTACCCTGACTCCATACATGTGGCCCAGTTTTATCCTCTCCATCCCGTTCTCCATGCCCATCTTCCATGCTATGGCCTTCCCAACAAACATAGCTCATAATAGTGGTTTTGAAGCCTGGGCCCAAATTCTTTGACTCTTCTTCATTGAGAGGGGGGTATCCACTATTTAAACCTGGGAAAGATGTGACTGCTTTGAATAACAGAGACCTGAAAAAGTGACAGTCTGTGACTTCCAAGGTTAAGGCAGAAAAGTCCATGCAGAATCCACTGGTCCTGCAATGCTCATTCTCTGGAGACCTCCTCTTAGGAAGTTCCTTTTCAGAATCCAGCAGCCTTACTGTGAGAAGGCCAAGTCCCGTGGAGAGGTCATATGACTTGTCTCCAGTTGAGCCAACTTTCTAGTTACTGCAGACCCAAGCATCTTTTTAGAAGCAGATCTTCTAGTTCCAGCTTTTCCAGCCACCAGCCATTTGAGTTTTCCCAGCTGAGACTCCAGACACAACTGAGCAAAGAAGAGCTGTCTCAGCTGTGCTCTGTCCAATCTCCTAACCACAGAATTTGTGATCGTAAATGGTTGTTTTAAGCTGCTAAATTTGGGGATAATTTGTTACATAGTAGTAGTAACTGGAGCACCATCAGGATGAAGTCAAAATTCCTTGCTGTTCAGTATAAGACTCCTGCCCACCTCAGCAGCTCCATCTCCTGTCCCTGCCCACACCAGCCCTGTCGCCAACATACTGAAATTCCTGGAATGTTCCCACCTTCCTAGGCTTTCATGCCTGTGTACATGCTGTTGCTCTGTCTGGACGTCTTCCTAACATACAGATATTCAGCAAATCATCAGGAAGATTGGGGAGGCAAATTCACTTCTTTTCCTCATATCCTTTTTCTCCAGGCAGTTTAGGTGCTCTGAGAAAGAATATTTAAAGAATGTGAATTATTTTCTAGGTCTCTGGATAAAATAACATTGTACATAATAGATTCTGGAGCCAGACTGAGTACATTCGAATTACACTAGTGGGTGACTTTGTGCAGGTTAGTAACCTCTCCGTGTTTCAATTTCCCCATCTGTAAAATGGAATAATGAATAATGCTTACTTAATAGAATTATGGTAAGGATTAAATGAACTCAAATGTGTAAAGTATTTAAAATGGTGCCTGGCAGAAGCATTGAATGATTGTATGTTTAAAGTAAAACAAATCTGGAAATAGTTAACTCTAGTCATTGCTCAAGTCTCTGAATCCTCTTCTTTAGGAGTTCTCCCCTGACCCCTTCCCCACACTAGCTGTCTTCACAGATAGGTCCTTCAGCATACCACAGCTATGACACTTGTCATTGTCTCTGTAATTCTATTATTGTAGTTGTTAGTATCACTAATTTCATTTTCAGATTCTTACACCAGCTGGATTTCACTCTTCCTAGACTTGAATCATAGTAGGCCTTCAAGAAATGTGTATGGAGGGCGGCGCCTGTGGCTCAGTGGGTAGGGTGCTGGCCCCATAAGCTGAGGGGCATACATGCTGTTGCTCTGTATGTTCAAACCCAGCCCCCGCCAAACCACAACAAAAAAATAGCCGGGCGTTGTGGCGGGCACCTGTGGTCCCAGCTACTCAGGAGGCTGAAGCGGGAGAATCGCCTAAACCCAGGAGCTGGTGGTTGCTGTGAGCTGTGATGCTACAGCCCTCTACTGAGGGTGATAAAGTGAGACTCTGTCTCAAAAAAAAAAAGTGTATAAAATCTTGCTTTATTTTAGAAACATAGTAGCTCGAGCCAAGAAAAGGCTAAACTAGTTGTTCTAAGCCACACAGGTAATTAGTAGCTGAACAGAGACAGAAACTTTCAGTCCTATTTTTCTGACTGCCAGGGCTAAGCTCTGCGCGTGTGTCCACTAGTATCACCACCAACCCCTGGCTATTTGCATTTAAAGTTGTTGTTTAAAAAATATAAAATTGTTGTATTCAGAGACCTGTAAAATAATCCATATTCTTTTGAGCCCCTGGGTTGTTTCAGGGTCAATCATTTTTGTTCCTGAAGAGAGAGGACTACTGGATTTGCATCCTTCCAATTATTCTATTTACTGACTAGATTAATTTTCGAAGCTTCGAGCCCCTCCCTAACGTAAGAGGGGATAACGTCCATCCATTTCCTTTTTCCAGGTGCGGAGGTGAAGGCAGCCTTATCCAGAAAATTTAATTCAATATGGGGCCTCCAGCTGGGCGAGCCCAGTTCTGGCTTCGGCCAATTGTCGCATTATCAACGCCAGACGGCGCTGTGTCCTCACTGGCTGCGTAACCAACACGTCCAGCACAGGAAAGGCCCAGGCTCCCTCACCTGGCCGCGCGGTTCCCGGGATGGTGGATGGATCCCGACATCTCCCCCTCCTAGGAGCAGCAGAACACTTCTTTCCATTTTCCGTGTGTACATGAGTGTGAGTGTGTGTGGCGGGCTTGTCCCATTTTAACCAGTCCTGAGGAGACCTGCCCGACGATGCAGCCGAGTACACACGTCCAGCAATCAGTATTTCCCTGTCGAGGCTCCCAGTCCATGTGTCTGGGGAGGACGAGGTGTGTCCACCCCCCTAGTTCCCTTTGCTTCCCTCCTCTACTTTCTTCGCCCTGATTTTCCATTTCTTATTCCTGATGTTTTTGTTGGGTGGGGGGGTGCAAAGACGAGCGCGGGAAGGGCCCGGCGAGGAGGGGCGTCGGAGCGCTGTCGCCGCGTGTCACGTTGCCCTCGCAGCCTCCGCCGGGTGTGGGAGCGCGGCTAGCGCGCGGCGGAGGGCCGGGCGAGTGGGGACGCGGAGGGCGGGATTCTCTGCGAGCCGCGGCGCAGGCGGAGCACGCTGGCTGCCTGCGCTCCGCGCCGAGCCGGGAGCC
>NW_003852440.1:9188134-9206890 GCF_000181295.1 Otolemur garnettii | reverse complement strand
ACTCGGCGAGCGCTGCGCCCTCGCGCGCCCAGCCCGGCTCCCGGCACCCCCTGGCAGGGCGCAGGAGCGCGTGGAGTGGGCATCGGAGAGGAGGTGCCACGCGGGGGTCTGAGACCCGCAGAAAAGGTGGCCGGGCCCCCAAAAGCCAGAAACTTTGCCGAGAATGTTGGAGCCGCTGGCGGCGGCTGGGATGGCCCCCCGCCTCCGGGGCAGGCTCGACTCCAGCAGCCCCGAATTCTGCCCCCTTTCTCCCTCGCGCATATTCTCGTGAGCCCATTTTTCCGAGGGGACTGGGGCCGGGTCAGGGGAGATCTGGGGCCGCGGTGGCGGGGACCGAGCTCCCGAGCGTCGTCCGAGAAGTCGGCTGAGCTGGGGAAAGGGGGACAAGCCGGTTTTAGTAGACACTGTACAACGTCCCCCCGACCCCTATTTCGGTTTGTGGGGTGTGGACCCTTTGGGGCAAGAACCCTTAGCCAATCTTCCCTACCTCCCTCAGGGGTACCTGCGCTTCCTCCAGCACCGGTGCAGGGCGCCAGGGGATGGGGATAATTTAATTAGTTTTAATGTGTGTGGATTTAGACTGCATCCGGACAGAGATGGCTCCGTAACTCCTTCCGATGACCCCTTCCGTTCCTGGTAAAGTGGAAAGCGTCGATGTAATTCTGTGTCGGACTCTGGCTGCCTGCAGGGGCTCCGGTGGCGTCGGTGTCCCAAATTTTAAAATAGAGGCACATCACAAGAGATGGTGCCAAAGGGTGAGTAGAGGTAGAGAATGAGAAGATTTCCTGAGCACTTCTCCCTTACCCCATATCCAGATCTTTGCCTGCGCGCCGCTCCCCCACCTCCACCTCTGGGCTCTGTCTGT
The DNA here is from genome assembly GCF_000181295.1 of Otolemur garnettii. Lineage (NCBI taxonomy): Eukaryota > Metazoa > Chordata > Mammalia > Primates > Galagidae > Otolemur > Otolemur garnettii. The sequence continues at coordinate 9,206,025 of NW_003852440.1, read as the reverse complement.
TCTTGCGAGTTGAGCTGAGAGGTGTCCCCCTCGCCCCTGCCGGGTTGGAGAGGCCGGCACCCTGGCGCACTCTCCGAGAAAAAGGCTGCCCCTGTCGGTGAGCCGCTTGCCAGCATACAGCTTCAAGTTCCCAAGAGCGGAGGTCAGTTGAAATGGTTTTTCTGTTTTACTTTGGCCTTTCCCACGGCCACGCTCTTAGCCTGCTTAGCTGGGGACTCTGCAGCCGCCACGATAACCAAGGCCACACCCACCACGCGGGACGAGTTCCCTTCCTGCAGCTCACTTGTCTTTCTGCACCCGGGGGCTGCTGTGGCCTGAGCCGCCTGGGTCTAGCCGCAAAGTAGGTCTTTGGTTGGCATCTCCCTGCCCTGATGCCTGCTGTAGTTATCCTCCTGCCCCCAACTGGGGATTATCAGCCAGCTCGCTTTGCACATTTAGACACTGCAAGGAGGCGAGCTGATGCTAATTTAGTTGTGTCAGAATTTCCCACCTGCTAAAGGAAGGAGAGACTGCTGTCCATCTCTCTGGAGGATGTGAAGATCATGAGCCAGAATGTTTCTCCATTTCCATTTTTTTTTTAAAGTGGTGAAGTAAATGCCACCGTGTGGTCTTTTGAGGAAACAAATGCATTTGGAGTCACGTGCGAGGGGCTGCACCGAGTTGCTGCTGTGAGAGGGAACCGCCTTGTGGGGGTCCAGTTCCAGGAGACAGCAGCTGCCTTCCCGCGCCCCTGAACGTGTCCTCTCAGGTCTCACATCACTAGGAACTTTTCCCACCCTTAGCTCTAGCAGCACTGGACCAAAGGACATCATCCATCCACTGACCTCTGACCCCCTGCCCTGGGGATCTAGCTTCTCACATTTCCCTTTGTTAGATCAGGATCCTGTGAGATTTTTATTTTTTTTTTAAGAGACAAGGTCTTGGGCGGAGCCTGTGGCTCAAGGACTGCGTTGAGCTGAGAGCTAAGAGGTCTTGGGCAGCGCCTGTGGCCCCATATACCGGGGTGGGGGTTCAACTCCAACCCTGGCCAAAACTGCACCCCCCCAAACAAAACAAACAAACAAAAGACAAGGTCAATAGCCCAGCGTTGTGGCTGGCGCCTGTAGTCCCAGCTACTCAGGAGGCTGAGGCAAGAGAATTGCCTAAGCCCAGGAGTTGGAGGTTGCTGTGAGCTGTGCCGTCTCAGCACTTTACTGAGGGTGACAAAGTGAGACTGTCTCTAAAAAAACCCAAAAAAGACCAGGTCTTGCTCTGTCACCCATGCTGAAGTGGAGTGGTGCTGTTCTAGTTCACTGGAGCCCTAAGCTCCTGGGCTCAAATGATACTTCTGTTGCAGCCCCCTGAGTAGCTGGGACTATAGCACACACCACCATGCCCATCTAATTTTCTATTTCTTGTAGAGATGGGGTCTTGCTGTGTTGCCCAGGGTGGCTTGAATCCCTGGACTCAAGCCATCCTCCCTTCTCAGCCTCCTACAGTGCTGGGATTATAAGCAGGAGTGGCTGTGCCCAGCCCTACAGAATTTTTGTGTGAGCCATAGGTGTATAGATTTTTGAATTTTCAGCAACTTACTCTAGGTATTTTTTTTTTTTTTCTATTTGTACAGTCTGTTGAGTGCTCAGGCCCTTGCTCCTCTCCACACAGAATGCGGGAGTCCTGATGCTTGGTAGAGTTTCTCATCTGTAAGTCAGGGACAAGTACCTGTCTCTGAATTGCTGGGAGGATGAAATGTGATTACATAAACTCCACAGTCTGGTGTCTCGGAAGCTCTTTTGAGATAGTGAGTCCTCTTGCTTTTCTGCAGAACTGAGCACTGGTCCCTTCTCTGTATGGGGGTCACTGTAGTGGTGGTAGCACTGCCCTCTAGGACCACTCAGGAGTAAGGACCTCTGAGTACTTTTGATCCCCTCTGCACCTGCAATGGAGTCCTGGATAGTAAAGCAGCCCAGGAAGACCTTGCAGGTGTTTTTTTGCGACCTTCCCCCAAGAGTAGTTTGAATGGCCCTAGCTCTTGGAATCTACCCCCCGCCCCTTTGGATCCACTTCTGCAAGGCCTTCTGACTTATCTGAAGCTCCTGTGACAACTGAATATGCATGTCTGCTTCTGTCCTTTGATGAAATGTAGCTTCTTTCAGTATACTCATTTGACCAACTTAGGGACCCACCACGTATTAGGCACTGGGGATGTGACAATGAATAAATCAGCTAAGATGCCACAGACCATTAAGGAAAATTGATAGAAACTTTGTTTGAATTTGATATGTGCTATGATGGCAGCAGGAACAGAGTATTTCAGCAGCAATTAATTCTTCCCGCAGGAGTGTAGGGGCTTCAGAGAAAGCCTCCCAGTAGGAAGTTAGCACCTGCAGACAAAATTCGTCCTGTGCCCAAGCCTTTAACTTGTTACCCTCCCACTCTCTGGAAACTCCATGGACCACTGGACCAACGATCTGTTTTCTTTTCTGGAAACTTCATTCCCTGAAAGTCTTCTTCTCATTTGCAAAACGGGTGAAAGAGCAGTCCTCAGGCTGAAGCAAAGCTTTTTTTTTTTTTTTTTCCTCTGATATTATTGTCTCAGGTCTATCCAGTTTTCAGGACCTGTCATGAAGAAACCCCATCCTTAAAATTCCCCTGTGCCTTCTCCGTCCAAGCAACAGTTTATCAGAATAACACTCATATTATAAGAGGGATGCTTTCTCTCCTGGAGAGTAGGTAGGAAGAAGTGATTTATGATCACTCTGATTCCTCATCGGAACAATGAAAATCTATTTTATAAAATGGACAATGGTAAGGAGTCACACCTAGTCCTATTCAGCATAATTCTGTTAGTAAAGGTCACTGCCAGGACCTTGAGGGTCTAACCAGTAGGACATTTGTAAGTATACACATAATTAGACATGTAATGAAAGTTAATTGTTATGCCCTCAAATGGCCAGAGGGTTTGTCTGTTGGTCAAGGGTATATTTATACTTTAATATTAAAAAATATCTATCTTGATTTGGTGAATTGAAAATGTCAATAACTCAGATAATGACAGGGAGAGAGGACAGCTTCCACTGACTGTTAACCACTCCATCAGACTAATAGCCATTCATCTTCTGTTGAATATTTCATAAACATTTAATCTATCCCTCATACACTGCCTGCTCTGTGACAGGGCTAAAGCTTTACTTCTCCAAATAGAGTGTCATAGGCTGGCTCAGCTTCTTGTCTCCCTATTTCCTCTAGGTCTAAGGCTCAAATTGATGATTACTCATACTTGACCCTGTGGCATCTTTTTTTCTTTTTTTTTTTTTTGAGACAGAGTCTCACTTGGTCACCCTTTCTGTGGTGTCATAGCTCACAGGAACCTCAAACTCTTGAGCTCAAGTGATTCTCTTGCCTCAGCTCCCCAGTAGCTGGGACTACAGGATCTGCCACAACACCTGCCTATTTTTAGAGACAAGGTCTTGCTCTGGCTCAGGTTGGTCTTGAACCTATGAGCTCAGGTGATCCACTTGCCTCAGTCTCCCAAGTGCTGGGATTACAGGCATGAGCCACCATGCCTAGCCCTCTGTCATCTTTTGTACTGTTGACTTTTTGTTATTGTTTCAAGAGTTTATTCTTTGTCTATCTAAATAGATCTTAAATTCCATGAGAGCAGCAACTATTTTAAATTTCCCTGGTAGGCCTATGGCCGTGAGGACCCAGGCAGGTTACATCCTACTCAGCCTTTTTAAGGAGCAAAGTGAGGGAGTAAGTTAAGAAAGAAGATACGAGATTCAGGAAATGATGGATCCAATTGGGACAGCCATGAAAAGCAACCCCAAGATGACCTTGTTCAGCAGACCTGGGGAGCTATTAAGTCTTCGTAGACTGGGAGGATGGAGGGCTCCAGGAAAGAGGCCTCTGAGGATGGCATGAGAGGGGGACTGTTCACAGAGCACAGAGTATTATTGGGACACTGCAAGAAATTAAGTTTAGAATAAAAAACAGAAAGCAGGCCAGAAAAACAGGTGATTTGTAAGTGCAGTAAAGACAAAAAGCTAAGCATTAAGATTAAAAAATGAAGCCAGCCATCCAGTTAGATCAGAAGGTCAGCAAGCTTCAAAAAGAAGAATAGAAAGATTCCAAATAGTCAATGGAGTGAGAAAGGATTTGGAGGATATTAGGGGTATGGTATAAGGCATATGTTTCTTCCATTGAGAAGAAAAAAGAAAGGTCAACAGAAACTTTAGGAAAAACAAAACAATTTCTTGTGAAACACATAGCCCAAACATGAAGCAATCCAAACTGTGGCCTGGTTCTGAGCAAGTGGTGGAATCTAGGAAAAGCTCTAAGCGTGTAGGTCTGTGTCATTGAACCAGTGCTGTATGATAGAGGCTCATTGGCTCTTTGATGAAGATTATTTGTTTAGTCAAGAGTATTGTAAATGCTGGTTTTCAGCTTCTAAAACTAACAATAGCGCAAAGAAGATACTTAGGAGTAGCTATAAAGAACCATGTAGATGTCTTCCACCTTGACAATATAAAATGAAAAGCACAGCTTGCAGAAGTTTGAGAGTAGAAGAATAGAGAAGTGGAATTATGATTGATTAAACTATTGTTTTTAATTAGTCCCTGTCCTCCCTGAAAGAGGATGGCACCCCCCCACCACCTGATGCCATGTGGCTTGCCCACCTCTTATGGGAGAAGAATAAATACTTCCTATCCGGCCCATTGGTATCGGGCTTGGCCATGTAACTCGCTTTGGGTAACCAAATGTGAGTAGGAAGGATGTATGCCATGCTGAGCAGACACTGTCAAAGGCCTTGCCAAGTTCTACCATTGTTTTCCCTCAAGTGAGAATGGCAGGTCTCAGATGGGGGCTACTCTTAAACCTGGTTGAAGGTGTGAATACCCTCCTCATATAAAGCGGGGAATCAAGGAATGCTGTCTATAGTTAACAGAGTAGGAAATAAAGAACACCAAATTGACCAGTAACTAAACCGAAATGGTAACGTGTTGGGATGATGGACAATAGTGATATGCTGGTCTAATGCTGAGCAAGAGAAGTGAGATGAAGGGTGATGGAAGCTCGCCGACTTTTATGCCTCATAGCAGCAAGTTGATAAATTATGTCTGAAATTGGTAAAACAAGAGAAAGCAAATAAGCATACTCTTTGGAGACTGGAAAAACATCAGAATTCCCAGTCTGGAATCATCAGTTTTTCTCTTGTTCATTCCCAGCAGCACACATACATGCCAAAATTGTCTCCCATCTTTTTAAAATAGCCTCTCCTGATCCTACATCCCCTCTGGCCATTGTCCACTTCTTTGCCCCCCTATACAGAAAAATTCCTTGAAAAAGTCGTCTGTGTTTGTTTTCTCCAATTCCTTTCTCTCGTTTTGTTTGTGAACTCACTTTCACCATGTTTTTACCTCCCTCACTCACCTATTGGTGCACTTGTCAGGGTCACCAGTCTCCTCCCGTTGCTAAATCCAGTGGTCGGTTCTCTGTCTTCCTCTTCCTGAACCCCTTAGTAGCGCTGGACACAGTTGCTCACTCCCTCCTCCTTGAAGTGTTTTCTTTACTTGCCTCTGGACCACCCTTCTCTCCTGGTGTTCTTTTTACCTCTTAGCTCCCTCTTTTTCTTTTCCACCTGAAAACCTCTGAATGTGGGAGTTCCCAGGGCACTGGATCTCCTTTCTGCCTCTGGACACTCCCTTGATGACCTTGCCCCATCTCTGGGCTTTATAGTGCATCCTTATGGCAATGACTTCCAACTTCAGATCCCCAACTCCGACCTCTGCCCTGAACTCCAGAGTCTTATATCTAGCTACCTACTCACTGTTTCCACTTTGGAACCAAAAGCTAGCCCAGGATTAACCCTTTCCAATGCAATTTTTCTGCCACCAGCAAACTCTCCAGCTCTTATTTTGGGTAGGAAAGAGGTTAATGGATTACTTGATATTGCCCTATAGTTTTAAAAGAGAAAAAATACGAGTATGAATTCCCCTGATGATTTTATTGTCTATTTTAGGTTACATAAAATAAATCAAATGTTTTGGTTTATTTTTGTCTGACATAGGATTGGAAAGGGTTAACTTATCCCAACCCAAACGTATGGTCTTCTTCCCTAAACCTGTGCCTCCTTCATCATTCCCCATCTCAGCAAATGGTGTCCTTCCAGTTGCTCAGGCCAAAAACTGGGACTCATGCTTGACTCCTCCTCTTCTCATGCCCCATACCCAGTCTGTCAGGGAGCGCTCTTGGCGCTTCCCAGATCTATGCAGTATTGGAACACTTGTTATCACTTTCTGGTTCAAGTTCCCACCTTCAGAATTGTTGCAGTAACTTCTTAAATGGTCTGCTTGTCTTTGTTGATGTCATGTACCATCTGTCCTCAGCACGGCAACCAGAGCAACCCTTTTTAAAACACAAGTGGCCCCTATTTCACTTGGAGTAAAAGCTCAAGCCCTTATTATGGACTTTAAGGCCCTAAGCCAGACCTTTCCAGTAGAAATACGATATGAGTCACATATGGAATGTAAAGTGCTCTAGCACATAACTATCTTATTATAAAAAGCAAAAAGGAATAGGTGAAATAAGGCTTAATATTGTACTTCATTTTACCCAATACTTATTATCATTTCATTGTATAATCAATATAAAAATTATTAATGAGATATTTTATATTTCTTTTTTGTGTACTAAATTTTCAAAAAATCTAGTGCATAGTTTATTATTATTATTATTATTTATTGAGACAGTCTTACTCTGTTGCCCCGGGCTAAAGTGCTGTTGTATCAGCCTAGCTCTCAGGGACCTCAAACTCCTGAGTTCAAGTGATCCTTCTGCCTCAGCCTCCTGAGTAGCTAGGACTACAGGTGCCCACCACAACACCTGGCTAGTTTTTCTGTTTTTAGTAGAGATGGGATCTTGCTCTTGCTCAGGCTGGTCTTGAACTCCTAGCTCAAATGATCCTCCTGCCTTGGCCTTCCATAGTGCTAGGATTAGAGGCACAACCCTCCCCCCTCCCCCTGGCCTGGTGTGTGTATTATGCTTAAAGCACTTTATACTTACATGATTTGGACCTACTTCATTTCAAATGTAATTTCAAGTTGATATATATAAAACACGGGCATTTCTTCTAAGACATGGCAAAGAACCTAGCTGCTCTAGGGAGCAGAAGAGGGCAGTAAACAGCTGATACAGGGGAGTTTGTGTTGCAGTGGAGCGGAGACAGTGTGGCAAGCCAAGGTACACTGGCTTCTGAGTGCCTTCTGCAGCATTTCACCCTGCAGACATGCACTGTGCTACCACATGCCAGGTTTGTGCTCAGAGCTGGAGTACAAAGTCAAAGAAAACATAGTCCCTGCCTTTAAGAAGCTCACAGTCTCACAAGAAGCTAGACTGTAATAAATGCAAACGCTGTGTGTGCTTAATGGAGGAAAGGATCGGTTCCTGGGGCCCACCTCGTCCAGTACGCAGCGGTGAGGCAAGGCTTCCCTGGCAAACTTGGAAACTTGGGAAATGAGCACCAGGCTGAACAGAATGGCCTGGTGAGTCTTAACTAAATGACATTCCCAGTTCTACATCAGATTTATGATGCCAAAAAGCATTGTGGAAAGGGAGGCAAACTAGGAGTCAAGAGGCTCCAGGCCTAATTCTTGTCCCTCACTGGCATGGAACCTTGAGCAGGTCACTTAGCCTCTCTGAGCCTCAGTTTCGCCATCTGTAAAATGGAAAAAATAATCCCTGTTCGGGTACCTCATGAGGTCATTATGCTCTGTTGACTATGAAATACTCTATGATCAGAAGGGTTATTATAATTGATTAATAGTAAAATCTCCTGTGCTTTTTTAAAATTGTAAGTTGACAATTTGTAATTGTATAAATTTGTGAGGCACAAAGTGATGCTGTAATTTGTGAATACAATGTAGAATAATTAAATCAAGCTAGTTGATGTTTAGCAAATATTTAACACTTTTGGTGGTGAGAACATTTGAAATTTACTCCCTTAGCAATTTTGAAAGGTACACTGTTATTACTATTATTAACTATAGTCACCACATGGTGCAATAGAACTCAAAGAAAGTAAAAATTGTATTTCTCCTGAGATTTTATATCCTTTGATTATGAGCTCCCCGTTCCTCAAGTCCCAGCCTCTGTAACCACCCTTCTATTCTGTTTCTATGACTCTGATTCTTTTAGATTCCACTTATAAGATCATACAGTATTTGCCTTTCTATGTCTGACTTCCTTCATTTACCATAATCTTTTCTAATTCCATCCATGTAGTTATAAATGGCAGATTTTTCCTTCTTTTTAAATTCTGAATAGGATTCCATTGTGTATGTGTACCACAATGTCTTTATCCATTTATCAGTGGACACTTAAGTTGATTCCAAAGCTTGACTATTGTGGATAATGCTTTAATGAATATGGGGGTGCAACAGTCTCTTCTACAAATTAATTCAAAATCCTTTGGGTAAATACCAAGAAACAGGATTGCTGGATCATATGTAATTCTATTTTTAGCTCTTTGAGGAACCTTCATACTATTCTCCATACTGGTTGCACTAATTTACATTCCTACCAACAGCATAGAAGGTTCCCCTTTCTCCAGGTCCTTGCCAACACTTGTTATCCTTTACTTTTTTTAGTAAAAACCATTCTGACGGGTCCAAGAAAAGAAATTACAGGGCAGTATCCTTGATGAATATAGATGCAAAAATTCTCAACAAAATACCAGTGAACCAAATTCAACAGCACATTCAAAGCATTAAAAGAATCATTCAACATCATTAAGTAGGATTTATTTCTGGAATACAAGAATGTTATAATATACACAAATCAATAGATGTCATATATAATGTTAACAGAATGAAAGACGAAAACAATATGATCATCTCATTAGAAGCGGAAAAAGCATTTGACAAAATTCAACATCCTTTCACTACACTCTTACCAAATTAGGTATAGAAAGACTGTATCTAACACAGCAAGGGCCATATATGGGAAGCCCACAGCTAACATTATACTCAATGGTGAAAAATTAAAGCTTTTTTCCTAAGATCTGAGGATGTCCACTCTGAGCACTTCTATTCAACATAATATTGGAATTCCTTGCCAGAGAAGTTAGGCAAGAGGAAAAAAAAAGACACCCAAATAGGAAAGAAGTAAAATTGTTACTGCTGTCAGCATGATCTTATATACAGAAGTCTTACAGAGCCCTTCAAGACCTTCAATAGGTTTCTATTAGAACTAATAAATGAATACAGTAAGGTGTAGGATACAAAATCAACACACAGAAATCAGCCAAAAAAAAAGGGGTTTGAGGCTCAGCACCCGTAGCACAGTGGTTACGGGGCTAGCCACATACACCAAGGCTGACAGGTTCAAACCCAGCCAGGGCTGGCTAAACAACTATGACAACTGCAAGAACAACAAAAAATTTGAAGCGCCTGTAGTCCCCGCTACTTGGGAGGCTGAGGCGAGAGAATCGGTTAAGCCTGAGAGTTTGAGTTTGCTGTGAGCTGTGACAGCACAGCACTCTACTGAGGGTGACATAGTGAGACGCTATCTCAAAAAAAGACCCTTTGTCTTCAACATAATTTTGAAGACTTTCAAAACACAGCACACAACTCTACTGAGGGTGACATAGTGAGACTCTGTCTCAAAAAAGACCCTTTGTCTTCAACATTATTTCTGGAATATTTCTTAGAATGACACCCAAGGGAGGACAGGGTGACTAACAAGACTTTCAGTAGACAGCACAGCACTCTACTGAGGGTGACATAGTGAGACTCTGTCTCAAAAAAAGACCCTTTGTCTTCAACATAATTTCTGGAATATTTCTTAGAATGACACCCAGGGGAGGACAGGGTGACTAACAAGCATGTCTACCTTGTTTAGCATCCTGGTCTCATGCAGCTCACAGAGCTGAGACCTAGGAATTCCCTCTGGATACCTGACCCACACCTGACATGCTGAGATGGGGGAGAAAAGCACAATTCTCTAGGGCTTGGTTCAGTACACCACGTAGAAGATTTCTCCACTACACTCCCAACCCCGGGCCTATGCAAGAGATGTGTCTCTGAGGCTAACTTTACAGTTTGGTAAAAGGCTGTGGAAATACCACAGTGGCAAATGGGTGTGTGTATGTGTGCACACACATATGTGCTTTACCTATAGTTATTTTACTATAAAAATCAGAGGATCATTCCTAGGTCTGTGTTTGAAAATCCCTATGTTCATGTATTTTTTTTTTTTTTGAGACAGATTCTCTCTTTGTCACTCTTGGTAGAGTGCTGTGGTGGTGTAGCTCACAGCAACTTCAAACTCTTGGGTTCAAGTGATCCTCTTGCCTCAGCCTCCCGAGTAGCTGGGACTATAGGCACCCACTACAACACCCACCTGTTTTAGAGATGGGGGTCTCACTCTTGCTCAGGCTGGTCTTGAACTCGTGAGCTTATTCCACCCATTTTGGCCTCCAGCAGTGCTGGGATTATACATGTGAACCACTGCTAGGCCTAGTGTTGATATATCCTTGAGGTGCACACTTCTTGATGGTCTATACCTTTGAAGCGCCATAATCTGGGGCAAGGTAGGGTGGCCGGTGTGTTTTCAGCATGGGACCCTCTCAGTGAGAACTGGATCTGGGTCGTCAGCTGGGTCTGGTGGCCAAAGCTGAGTACATCTCTTCTAAGCCGTGTTAGCCAGGAATGACATTGCTAGGGAAAGTCAAAGCAATGGTAAGGAGACAGTATCTTCCTAATCAAAGGCAGAACATGGGGATTAATAATATGCTTATTTTATGAGGGGCCTTAAATTACATTGGAGAGGTCCCTTTTATTAAACAAAATATGAGGCCAGGGCTGTCCTTGAAGCTGGAGTGTGTAGGGGCTATGACCTGAGTCCCCTGTTGAGGCTTCGTTCTTCATTGACTGAGAAGCTTGACTCCCAGACCATGAATAATTTGCTCTCTGGGGAGAAGAGCCTATCAGGAAATCTCAACAAAGAAAATGGTCCAACTTTCTTAGGACTAAGAGCTGCTTCCACCCCTTCAGTTTAGGGGGAAGGAGGTCTCAAAATAAGTAAATAAATACCATGTCCAAGGCTCTTACCCACAATCTCACCATCAGTTACCTGGGCTCTGGGGCATTCCTGTGCTGGGCTTGTGCTGGAGGGTTGATTAGAATTTGTCCCCTTGGCTCGGCGCCTGTGGCTCAAGCGGCTAAGGCGCCAGCCACATACACCTAAGGTGGCGGGTTCGAATCCCCAGCCCGGACCCGCCAAACAACAATGACGGCTGCAACCAAAAAATGGTCAGGCATGGCGGGCGCCTGTAGTCCTAGCTACTTGGGAGGCTGAGGCAGGAGACTCGCTTGAGCCCAGGAGTTGGAGGTTGCTGTGAGGGTGATGCCATGGCACTCTACCCAGGGAGATAGCTTGAGGCTCCATCTCAAAAAAAAAAAAAAAAAAAAAAGAATTTGTCCCCTTACTTGAATGCACCAGTGTTAGTAAGTCCTGGTGAGTGGGGAGGAGAACGCACAGCTGCAGGCAGGACCTCGTCAGAGCCTCTAGCAGCATGTCTCCTCCTCACTGTCCCAGCCTTGCTCCCTCAGTGCAGCTTTATTGAGACACATTTACGTACTACAAAAGTCACTATTTCACAGTGTACAATTCAATGGTTTTAGTAAACCCAGCCCCTTTTACCCCTTCCCTGGCCCTGTCTTCCAACCTCCCCATCTAACAGTGCTCAGAACCTCAGAAGCTTAATGTGACAAGAACACTTTAACTCAGGTGCCGCTGAGGAAAGGTGATTTGGAACCATTTCGCTTGTTGCTGTCATCTCGTCCTGCCAGGGCAGGCATCTCAGAGGCCAGGCATATCTATTGCTATAGTCTGGCAAGACGCAAGCAGCCTGGAGGCTATGGAACCTGGTTTGGGAGTTGTCATATTTTATTTTCTGTCTTGTTTTAAAAAGAAGCACCAAGCAGAAAACTTTCTCAATGAAAATGGAATAGGATTAGTGTCAGTCGAGCTGGTGAAGTACAGAACATGTCCACGGGACAGAGAGGCTGTGGCCCTCTCTGGGTGTGCTGTTGTATCGGCACAAGCCCGAGCTGCAGAAGGGAGCTGTGAACCCCAACGGGTCTCTCAGGGAGGCTGTGGTAACACTTGCATTTTAGTAGAATTTCTGCCAGCCCATTAAGCACATCCCTGCTCAAGTATCAGCTCTGATCATTGCACTTCTGCTCTGAAATCTTTAGTAGCCTCCTGTTGTCCATTGAACTAAGTTCACGTTCCACACTGGGCCTACAGGGTCCAGTAGCTTCCCCTCCTCTTTCCCTTGGTTTATTTAGTCTTTTACTCGGGAGTGTTGTCACTCCTGCTGTATGGCCTGCCTGGTGCACACTCTGCCACTAGCACCGCCAAACTCCTACCCAGTCTTTAAGGCCCATCTCAAATGCCCTCCTCAGAAAGCTCTTTCTTTTTTTTCTTTTCTTTAAAGCAGCCGCGCTGAGCCGCAGCCCCGTGTGGTGGGCGCGCTGAGACGCGCACTGCCTGCGAACAGGTGGCGCTGGGGGACGGACCGCGCCCCGCCCCACGCCGCTCCGCGACATTCGCTTCTCGGAGGGTTTAACAGTGAGAACCAGAGGGATGTCTCCGTGCGCACGCGGCCCTCTCTCCCTCAGGTCCGGGGACAGAAGAACCCGGAACCAGTCCCCGTGTGTAGCGTAGGAAACAGGCCTTCTGCGCGACCTCAGAAAGGGAGGCGGGCTCTTCCTTGAGCAGGGTGGTGGGGTCACTCGGGACGTTTCTCTATGGCCTGAAATTCTGTTTCTTTTGTGGTGACCTCTTTCCTCTTAGTGGGTAACCGTCTCCTTGAGGGTAGGGACTGGCTTTATTTATCTTCCACTGTCCATAGCATCTAGGCTCTTCTAGCAGGTGCTTGTCGAAGTGAAGAATAGAACGCACACGAACCCCTGGTCGGGAAGGTGAACCAAGAGCAGGTCCTTCCTTGTTCCTCTAACCTAGGGAGCCCTTACCCAGGGACACAGGCTTTCATGTCCTTCTCAGCCTTCCTGTCCCTGAGTGAAAATAGAGAGGGAGTTCTCAGGTCTCTACACAGGATGGGAGCAGCTGCGTTGTGCCACGGAGTCCTCGGTGCCCTGACCACTCAGGACGATCATGGACAGACGCTGGCTTGTCCATTGCTAGGGCAGATGGGCTGCTCTGCGGGGGATTTATTGGAGCACTTATGATGTTACTGAGAAGAGCAGGGCCAGTGGCTCACACCTGGAATCCTAGCACTCTGGGAGGCTGAGGCAGGCAGGTCAGGAGTTTGAGACCAGCCTGAGCAAGGGAGAGACCCCATTTCTACTAAAAGTAGAAAAACTGAGGCAAGAGGATCTCTTGAGTCCAAGAGTTTGAGGTGCTATGAGCTGATGCCATGGCACTCTCCTGAGGGCAACAGAGTAAGATTCTGTCTCAAAACGTAAAAAAAAAAACAAAAAAAACAAAAAAACATATATATATATACACACACAATATATATATATAGTTAGTTATATAACCTGACAGGACACAGGGTAATTACCAATTAGGTTGTATAACTAACTGTCAGAGGACTACCAGAGGGGCTCAACCTTATTAAACCTTCTTAACAGAGATTGGTTTGGGCAATAACCATCAAATCTAAAACTAGGGGGAAAGTCGTGAAAGCTTAAAGGACACGAAGAACGTGACAGCCTTATGCAGAGATGAGCTCGGATTGGCTCTTGTACTAGAGGAAAAAAGAATATCCATGAGAACATTACTGGACAATGGACAAAAATCAGAATATAAATGTAGGTTAGAAAAAATGTTGTACCAATATTAAGCTTCCTAAGTTTGATAACTCTACTATGAATATATAAAAGAATATCCTTGTTGTTTGGAAACACACACTAAACTATTAAGGGATAAAGAGCACAATGGAGACAGATTATTCACAGAGTTCAGGAAAAAATAAGAATGTGATGAAAAAGAGAGAAAATCACAAGATAAAAGGAGCACAATGTAGACAGCTCTTTGTATTACTCTTGCAATGTTTCTGCCAGTTTGAAAGCATTTTAAAATAAAAGTTAAATTATATGTCAAAAAGCCAAACATAGTCACAGAGTTTAAACATAGCATTTGCACCTAAATCCTAACTACTGCTCCTCAGTAACTCATACCTTCTTTCTCATCACTTAAAGTCTACCAGCTTAAAGTCAGTCAGGAAGAAAGGCATATTGCAAAGCCCGGGTCCCCAAAGGAGAAATTTTCCCAGGGACCCCTACCATTTAAGTCCCAAGGAATATAGCATGTTTCTCTGCTCCATCAGCACAGGCTTGAGTTTCCCGGGAGGCTGGGGTCAGTGCACAGGATCCAGTTCCCTTCAGTGCCCTAGTGGGCCTAAAAGGCTGCATTTGCAGCAGTCCTTTGGGACTGATCAGGAGCTGAATGCTTTGGCCAGAGCAGACCCAGTGCTGCAGAGCTATTTTGGAGAAGTCTATTTTGTTGGTTATTCCTCTTTTTAACATCCCAGTGTGGAATCCAGGAATCATCCCTAGACTTCAGAGAAACCATCTTATACCAACAACCAATGATTGTGCCATGGCAAGAGGGCATGGGAGAGCTTCCCCTTAACCTTGGCTGTTCAGAGAGGTCATGTGGGTTGAACAAGCACGTGGAATCTTTCCAGGAATCAGCCTGTGGCCTGACTCAGAAGAGAAAAAAATAAACATAACCATTTTAGGCCAAATTGCTGGAGCTCTGAGGCTTTAGGCAGAAAGGGTGGGGCCCTTTGATGTACCCTGTCTTACAGATTGAGCTTGGCCAAAGGCTTGGGTGATCTTGGGTCTGACTGTCCATGGCTGGACTCTGAGGCTGACACATCTTGAAAAAAAGGAGCCTCAGTGCTTAGGATTTGCTCTGGACCAAAGGTAGAGAAAACACAGAAAAGCCAGGGGCCTGGCAAGATACCCAGATGCGTGGGACCACTCTTGGGTGGGACCACCGTGTAGTTTATTTTTCCTGCTAGTTTCTCTTTTGAGTCCAATACCTCTCAAGCCACAGGAGGGTCTAGATCTCCCTGGGTGAGTTTCCCTGAGGACTTAAGTACTGGGTCTACCCTGTATCAAGATGTAGGTCTTCAGGCTATGCTTGGAGCAACCAAAACATTTCTCTCCCTCCCTCCCTCCCTTCCTTTTTTTCTTTCCTTCCTTTCTTTCCTTTCCTTTCCTTTCCCTTCCCTTCCCCTCCTTCCCTTCCTTCCTTCTTTCTTTCTTTTCTTTCGTCTCACTTTGTTGCCCTTGGTAGAGTGCTGTGGTGTTATAGCTCACAGCAACCTCCAACTCTTGGGCTTAAGCCAGTGGTTCTCAACCTTCCTAATGCCTTGAACCTTTAATACATTCCAAGGGGGTCGTGAACCACAGGTTGAGAACCACTGGCTTAAGTGATTCTCTTGCCTCAGCCTCCCAAGGAGCTGGGACTACAGGCACCCACCACAGTGCCCCGCTAGTTTTTGGTTGTAGTTGTCATTGTTGTTTGGCAGGCCCAGGCTGGATTTGAACTATCCAGCTCTGGTATATGTGGCTGGCACCCTAGCTGCTGAGCTACAGGTGTTGAGCCCAAAGCATTTCTTAAAGGAGGATCCAGGGAAGGGACTGAGTGACTTGTTATGTCTCCCTAGGGCTGTGTGCATCCCATCTTTCATATTCTGCTGGTTCCCCACGCTCCATCCCAGACAGCAGGGGACTGGCACTACTACCAATCACGAGAAAATGCATCTGAAGACAGTTGACACTGGCTGGGGGTGGTTGGGTGACAGGTGGAATGTGCATTAAAGTCAAGCAGCTATTCTTTTAGATTATCTGGTCTACCTCACACTCTAAGTTTGGATTTTCTAATTTATCATGTGAGTTAGTCCTGTCTCTTTGACTACACCTTTTCTGTGTGTGTCTTCCCTCAGTGCTTGGCCCAGTGGAGGGCCCTGGTGGAATCCCAGCATGCTTGCTGATAGTGAGCTGGGAAACCACCCCTTTCTCAAGGAGAGCCTGGTCTCTGCCAGGCTGACAGCTGGACTCCCAGGGCCTTTCTGGCCCCACCCACTTCTACTCTGCACGTAGCTGGGAAATCTCTGGTCTGCCCCTCCTGCCAGAGGATTCCTCAGTGGCAGAAAAAAAGAGTTTAGCTGGCTCTCCTCTCAGGAAACACAGATGGCTGGAATCACTGCTGCCCTCAGGAATGCCCTTTCCTTCCCTCACCTGTATCCTTTATTTTGGAAGATGTGACATCTGCCTGGACTGTTGATTGTGCGTAGACTTCAGATTGTGAAGCCTGGCCCTTAGATTGTGCTTCCTCCTTACTTTTCATGTGATAAACAGGAGATCCTGAAAGCAAATGTCTACTCAGCACAGTGTACTTCTGACTCCCTACGACCTATCACTTTACAGTTTGTCCCCCTTCCTTATTTCCTCCTCTTTTGAGATCGAGATCTTCTAAGGAATGAAATCATCAGTTGCATGGATTGATTTCTTTTCTCCATCCACAAAAAGAACCTCCACTGTTTGAAGTGTTAAAGCCCCCAATGATGAGAAGAGTCATCAAAATACATCTATTATGTTTTAAGACTTTACAAAAGACACCAAGAATTAGTGTATCATCTACTTAAAAGGATCCCTTTTGATAGCCACACCAATTACATTTTTTAAAAAGTAAAAAGGTTCTAGTAGGGTACTTCTGAATCTGTTCCCCCCCTCCTGTGTGATTTGTGTGTAGACTTCTGAGAAGCAGGTTTTATAAAAGAGATTCAACCAGGCTAAATCACAGCAGCAGAAGCTTATGCAACTGCTAAAAACCTGTGAGTTAAAAATGGAATAGTCTTTTAGAGTGGGAAGGTAATAATATCAGTGATGAGAAAACAGAAGGTAATAAATTAGTATTTCGGCAATTCAGATCTCTTACCCATAATTTTCGGCATTGAAAGATCATGGTATCATTTTCCAGAATACATTCAAAGTGCAACCTCTTGTTAGAAAAAAGTCAAACTTTCACAAATTGAACCCTCTGCTTCCAATTAATCCAGGGTCAAGAGCCCTTTTTACTGATTTTTTGCCACCATGTCACAAAACACATTCTGTATTTGTTAGACTCCATGTGTTCACTAATTCCCATAAAGGAACAGATTTTAGATTTTTATAAGTGGGTTTTGTTAATTTGCTATTTTAAAAATACTTGTGAGACCTTTACAGTTGCCATGGCAATATCATTTCCATAAACACGATTTTTGTGGGGATTTTTGCACATTGAAGGTTGAGGTTGATATGCAGTGTTGGGGGGAAAGTAGGTGGTGAATTTGGCAGCAAGCCCATTGCTGCTTCCCTCAAATGCTACAAATAAGATTCCAAGAATCTATGTTTTGGAAGAAACTTAGATCTCTCAACAACACAACTGAAAAAAGAGGCTTCTGGAAAGTGGACCTGGTTAGGGGAGAAGGAGATCAGCCCTTCTCTGATGAAGCCAGTAGCCTGGTGATTCATGGGCACCTGCTCTCCTAATCAATGGCTCTGTCTAGGCCAGGCTGACTTGAAATCGCTTTCCAAACCTTGGTTCCAAAACCCCCTTGAGGACTAGCCATTGTGGAGCTATTCAAAGAGTGGGGAGGAGCCTGAGGATTTTTTTCCCTTTTAACCAGATTGGTCCACAAATCCCATTTAATACACAATCCTATAAAAATGCTGAACATATGCATTAGAAAATAAAAGAAAGAAAAACCACAACAATGTTAGTGGTTGAACAAGAAAACACTGGAGGCTCAGCGCCTATAGCTCAACCGGCTAAGGCGCCAGCCACGTACACCTAAGGTGGCGGGTTCGAATCCCCAGCCCGGACCC
>NW_003852440.1:9182963-9187931 GCF_000181295.1 Otolemur garnettii | reverse complement strand
AAAACACTGGATAAGAAATAGTTTCGTATTCATCTTGAATGCTGGTGGTTGAGAAAAAGCAGCTCTAATTAGAAGAGGAGGTAGATGGTCCCAGGGGCATATAGTGGCATAATTTTTATCAATAATGCTAAATGTTTGTTTTGGCTCACAATAGGGACCATTAAACTTCATTTCCCAAAGATATACAAAAAGATAGAAAGAGAAGCAGAACCAGTGAGAGAGAGAATTTCCTAATAACTAAAAAACGCTTGGGAGAAGAAATGACAAGTAAAAGGAATTAAAAGTGGAAGCCCTCCGGCTTGAGATGGTTTCACCTAGGGGCCTCCAGTGAGCAGGTGGAGCATTCGGCGCCCAAATGAGCACCTGGGTACAGCTGAGGGGTCTGAATCATACAGAATTATGAATCATAAGGAATTATGAATTACTAGAAAGCCACTGTGTTAACTGTTACTGTTTATGCTTTGCCAGAAAAGCAAGCAGGGCCGCTCATTGGAGGTACCGGCCGCGCGTCCGGCAGCGCGCTCACCTGCATTTCTGAAAGTGCAACCTGAGATCCCCGGGCGCTTGTGCGTGCGAGCCCGCAGGCCGGCGCCCCGCCTGTGCCTAGGCCAAGTGCACGTTCTGGAGTTTCTACCAGGCGGAAAGACGCAGAGTGCCTTCTCTGCTACGCAGGGGCCTTTTTCACCCCAGCGGGAAAAAGGCCGCTGCTGCCGCCTTGTGATTTGTTCATTTATTGAAAAAGAAAAAGAGTGAGGAAGGAGAGAGCCCAGCGACGAGTTGCGAGTCTAGTGAGGCTGGGGCGGGCTCATTCCGAGAGTGCTGGGGGCTGAGTACGCCGTGGGCTCGGGGTGGGCCGGCGGTGTGGTGTTCAGGGTCTGCCAAGGCTGCTCCGAGGACTTCCCAGGCATTTTTTTGTTTGCCCTGAAATAGCCCGGAGGAATTTGGCAGGGACAGGTTGTGGAACATGGCTCACTGCCTCGTCCAGAGTGGGAACTGGAACCAGAACGTTGCCCGCAGCGCAACTCCAGCCTCTTCTCTGAAACACACAGTTAATTTAAGGGGAGGGGGGTTTGAAACATCAGTAGCAGGCAGCTTTGCTGGGCCTGCTGGGCGGCAAGGAGGAGAGGGAAGGAGGCTGCAGAGTGGACTGGTGCCTTCCTGCCTGCTGCCCCTCTGGCAGCCACTGCCTCAGCTGCAGGGAGGAACCAGCGTGTCCGGTGTCCTAGGATTTTGGCTCTGGGTGGAGACCCAAGGCACGGAATGCCGTGGAGAAATGCTAAGTGCAGGGAGGACAGGGCTGGTCCTTGCTCTCCTAACCAGGAAGGAGAATGGCTTACTTCATTCTCTGAGAAGAAACCACAGGCAGAAACAGCCTCCTACCACACTGCCCAGAGAAGAGGGAGTGGGAGGTAGAGGTCCCTTTTGGCTTTCCCAGCTTAAGGTATTTGATGATGGCAAGTCAGGGACCCAGAATACAGGTGAGTGTGTGATCATTTCCCTAAATCCTGATGACCCTTTCCCAGTATAACTTCTTTTTTACTGAGAAAATACTTCCTTGATCCCATTCTACCACACAATAGCTGTGTGACTTTGGGCAAGTGCCTTAACCTCTCTGTACCTTAGTTTCTTCATCTGCAAAATGGGTATAATAGTACACACCTCCTAGGACTCTCTTGAAGATTAAATGAGTTATTATATATAAAGTTTTACAACAGTGCTTTGCACGTAATGAGGGTTAAATGTTTTTATCCTTAGAATTTGTGCTGGAGTGATGCCAGCCCTCCTGTTCTTGCTGAGAGAGACCCAGTGCTGTGTGATACAGCAGGGCCACTAGACTGTGGGCTTTTTGAGCTCAGGACAGGTGCTCATTCAGCTCTGTACTTCTGCCTGGTTTATAACAGGTGTTCAGTAATTTTGAAACAGGGATGTGGCTCATATTGGTCCTACACTGTGGTTCTCTGACCTTAGCATATGTCAGAATACCCTGGGAAGCGCTGTAAAAATGTAAAAATCCTCGCTCCCAACCTTGGAGAGTTTGATATAGTAGTAGTATGAATAGGGTGGGGCCTGGGAACTTGCACTGTTTGAAGACCACCCTTTTGAGTAACACTCCTGGCAAGCCTCAGTGTAGGGTACCTACTGCACAGACTGGGTTTGAGGGAAAAGAAGGAGAGCTAAGAATGACTGCTCCCAGCAGCGGCCTGCCTGTGTGGCCCGGGCTCTTCTGCCATTAGGATTGGAAGGGGATGGTGGGGGTCTGCACTTTGTGGTAGAAACACTGAGGAAAATTGGAGCCTTCCAGAGAGAGAAGTTGTGGTTGGGTATGATTTAGAGCATATTTTAACTTGGCGTTGTTTTGCGGGGGATGATGAAGTCAGCGATCTTAGAAATACACTAGGAAGCCGCCAGGATAGGGCCACAGCTCCCTGGTCCCTTGTGGTGTCTGTCCTCTATCAGGGCCCCTCTAGTGCTGCCTGGCTACTCCAGTGGAGCCCTGTCCCTCTCTGGAGGTCTTTCTTCATAAGGGTCTTTCTTCCAGCTCCGTGTTTTGAGCTGCTTTGGCTGAAATGGCACCTCCTTTCTGCTCAAGGCCATCGCCCAGAGCTCTGAATGTGGCTTCTCTGTTTGGGTGATCGTAGCCATTGGCTGGATTTCCTTGAAGCTCAAAATGTGGCCTTTGGAAAACAGATGTTAGTAGAGCCTAAGCAGTGGAGCTGAGTGAGGAGGAATGTGCTTTTATGGAGCTGTGTGTTTAAAGATACATTTGGATTTTGTTTCTAAGCAACAGGGCTCATCCAAAGCACACTGGCAGTGTCAGAACATCCAAGGATGTCCAGTGCCCATGAGCACCCTGCAAAATACAGTACAAGTGTACAGAATAGGAAAGAAGAATCTGAGTATGGCTCCCCCAACAGGTGGAAAAACTCAAAAGCAGAATAGTTGCCATTGGTTAGATTAGAGAGTACCAGGGAGAAAAGTCTTCACCCCAGGCTCCCACCCCCAGCCTGCCTCCACTAGGCTTCTTTTTGGCCAGAGCAACCTTTTTTCCCAATGAGCATCACACACAGCATTCCCTTCTCATGCCTGTCTCCTTCGGCAGCATCTGGAGCTCCAGCAGCCATCTTAAAAGACCTTCTGTTCTTCATATTGGAAGAGTGGGGCTTTAGATGGGGAGGAGATATTAGACACCTACGTCCAGAGGTTCTTAACCTTGCTTTGGCGCCATTGGACCCATTAGCACTTTGGTGAAGCCTTGGGGCCCTTCTCAGAATTTTTTTTAAAATTCACTTTTAATGCATTTAATACATTGATTAAAAAATCAATGATATTAAAAAACAATTATCAACATATTTTTTAAAATTGTATATAGAAACACCATGCTTTCTTACTCATGCATTAAATCAGAAGATCCAGGCTTAGCACCTATAGCTCAGTAGCTAGGGCGCCAGTTACGTACACTGGAGCTAGCGGGTTTGAATCCAGCCCTGGCCTGCCAAACAACAATGACAACTACAACCAAAAGAAAAAAAATAGTCTAGCATTGTGACAGGCGCCTGTAGTCCCAGCTCAGGCTGAGGCAAGAGAATCACGTAAGCCCAAAAGCTGGAGGTTGCTGTGAGCAGCACTCTACCAAGGGTGACAAAGTGAGACTCTGTCTCAAAACAAACAAAAAAAATCAGAAGATCCAGGAGCAGGTCTAATAAGTGCTGTAATTTTGAAATAGTGGAAAGTGCCAATGATATTTTGAGAAATTGACTTCTCAGCGACAGTGGAAATATCTGTAATTTCTATCTGTGATGAAGAGTCTGTTAATATTACTCTGGTTGTCTACATTCATAACAAAAGGAAATGCTAAAATTGATTTAGAGGTTAGTAAAATTAAGATGCAATTTTTTCAGTCCCAATTCATGGTTGTCCCGGGGGCGTGTGGACCCCCAGGTCTACTCCCTAGGGCCTTCTCCCTTTCTTTATCCTCTTGCTTTGCAGTTCTGAGCCCTCTTAACTAAAGTGCTTAAAAACCTGCCTTGTCAGAGCTGCTGCACTGGCAGGGACAGAGAAAGCACAGAGGCAGTAAAACATTGGTGAATAAGCACAATTAATAAGAATTAAAGGGCATGGCAATGATGTAGACTATTGCAAGAAGCTATCACCCATGTCATCAAAGAAGCCACTGTTGCCCCCTTCTGCAGAGGAGCATTCATAGCACAGGTGATCTGGGTCAAGGTCACTGAAATGTAATTTGACCTCCGAAAGTTAAGAGCCTTTGACTCTGAGATTCTACATTTATTTAACAACTTTCAGTAAGTATGTGTTAATTGTCTAAGATATAGTAGGCACTCAGCTAAACCCTGGGTCTACACCACAGTGATATTCTAACAAAGCTGGACTTTCAGGTAACCCAAGGTAGGAGAGGCCTCTAGGGGATGGAAAGTGGAGCTTGTCATGTTTCACCAAGAGCAGACCAGGGCAGAGGTGAGGATGCTTTGTGCAAGCCCCTTCCAGAGGGCAGGGCCTTTGGGTGGATTAGGAGGGCCAGGGAGGCCTCCTGAGTTCTTGGAGTCCCTAAGTCAGCCACGGGGTAGCATTCCTGAGACCAAGGTGCTCTGGCTGCTCTGCCCCCGGGAAAGTGCCCCAACCTCTGGGCAAATGCCACAAATGCCTAAATGTCCCAGAGTAGTTCTGTCTTGGCACTGAACAGGAAAGTTGTGGGGTCCATGGTGCTAGTTCTGCTGGAATGGCTTTTTTCTGCTGTACAGGACTTCACACCCAGTTAGAGCTGAAACAGACCTTGTGGAACACACAGCTCAAGCCTCTCATCTTACAGACATGAACACTGAGACTCAGAGGGAAGAAGGACTTTCCCCAGTCACATGGGGGCAGAGCTAGGGATCTCCTGACCCTGATCCCTGAGTGGTGTGAGGTGACCACAGCTTCCTCACTGTGGCTCTCACCTCCTCTCACTCACAC
>NW_003852440.1:9157793-9182943 GCF_000181295.1 Otolemur garnettii | reverse complement strand
CAGAGCTAGGGATCTCCTGACCCTGATCCCTGAGTGGTGTGAGGTGACCACAGCTTCCTCACTGTGGCTCTCACCTCCTCTCACTCACACATAGGAAGGAGTGAGATGAAGATCATGCCTGAGTCCTGGCCTGTTGCAAGTTATGGAGTTTGGCTTCTTTTTGTTGTTGTTTTAATACAACTTTCCAGAGTTAGTCCAGTACCTGTGACAGTGTTATCTGCCCAGTGTTTATGCCAGTGATTCGGACCCCTGAATAGCTTAGTTACTGTATACCAGAGGTTTTTCACAGTGTACACCAGGCCTGCCATCCCTGGCTCTGCCCTTCTCAACCTTCTCAGGTCAGTTGAGCTTTTTGTGCTTCAGGTTCAATGAACCTGATGTTGGTAGTACCTCCTTCACAGGCATGTTGCCGTGATTGAATGAGTGCACATAGAGCTTTTGTAACAGATGGTGATGGGTTAGTCATGACTCTCAATTACAAGTGTTAGAAAACCAACTCAAGCTGGTTTAAACACAAGAGACCATTTCCTGGTGTACAGAACAGTAAAGTTCTGGGCACAAGGGATCTCAGGCCTTGCTGGATCTAGGTGCTCAAAAATGTCCTCAAGCTCAGTTTCTCTTGCTAGTTCTTGGCCTTACTACCACTCTCTATATAGTTTGATTTTTAGGTAGACTCTTTACACAGCGACTCCCAGGTGCTCTATGGTGACAATGTCTTTTAAACTACCAATTCCAGTGAAAAGAGGGCTTTTTATTTTCAATTTTTAAAATAAAAAGTAAATAGTAATATATTTAAGGTATACACCACCAAGTTTTGATACCCATATACACAGTAAACAGAGTACTACGGTAAAGCAAATTGACAGAGCCGTCTCCTGGCACAGTTACCTTTCTCTGTGTGTATGTGAGAGCACCTGAAATCTATTCTTGAAATCTATTTCAGAATTTCTACCTGAAATTTATTCCTGAAATTTCCTGCATACAACACAGTATTATTCACTGTAGTCCCCGTGCTGTACGTTAGATCTCTCGGCTTGCTCCTCCTACACAGCTGCAACTGTGTACCCTGTCCTGCACCTTCCGATTTCCCCCACCTCCCCGACCCTGTAACCACCATGCTACTCCCTGGGTCTGTGTATTTCACTTTTTTAGTGTCTACATTTAAGTGAGATCATGCAGTAATTTTTTTTTCTATGTCCAGCTATTTCACTTAGCATACTGTCCTCTGGGTTCATCCATGTTGTGGAAAATGGCAGAATTTCCTTTGAAAAGAGGGCTCTTTCCCCTTGATTGTCCAGTAAAACTCCTGGAATTGAATCTCATTGGCCTAGTAGGAGTCCTGTGCCCTTCTCTGAGCCAGTCACTGTGGTCGAGGCAATAGGATGCTTAGATGGGCCAGACCTATATCATCTACCCACTTTGGGAGCTGGGGGCCCAAGGTCAATTCCACCCAAACTTCATGGCCTAAGGATGGGTGAGAAGAGGATCCCAAAGGATGCTCTATGAACACTGTTTCCAGAATAAGGGGAGCTGATGTGAAATAGGCAAAAATGGCACAGTGGCTCATGCCTGTAATCCTAGCACTCTGGGAGGGTGAGGCAGGTGGATTACCTGCGCTTGTGAGCTTGAGACCAGCCTGAGAAAGAGCAAGATCCTGTCTCTAAAAATAGCCAGGCATTGTGGTGGGTGTAGTTCCAGATACTTGTGAGGCTGAGGCAAGATGGAGGGTGACACAGTGAGACTCTATCTCAAAAAAAAAATATGACAGATGACTGGACCTGTTAGAGGTGTGGAGGTTGTGGGGACCTCTCATAAACTTGCTCATTTAGGGGCCCCCAGGGAGGGGATGTTACTATTGCCAACTCTCAGAACGGGGCTGGCTTTGTTAGAAAGGAAGGGAGCTGTAGGAGTTGGGACTGCAGACCAGAGAATAGAGTCTAGAGAGATTGTCTGTCGCTGATATGGAGCCAGGTCTGACTGAGGAGTTTCTTTGGGGAGCTGCTCACATTGGTTACTGTATTTTGGCCCTAGTTTCTGTCTACCTTTTCCTTTGTGTGAACAGGAAGCACCCATGTGAGGGAGATGGGGAAAGATCTACTTTGGAGTCAGGGAGTCTAAATGTGCCTAGGGTTGATGTGAGAGGTAGGACTCCTGGAGCCCAAAGGGAGTGGGAGGCAGGCTTGGGCAATGAGCAGACTGGGAGACAGAAGGAGGCACCAGCTGGGGGTGCACTGGGCCCCAGGGCCATGGGCCTCAGAACCCTCAGAGAAAGTACGGCCCCAGCTCATGAGAACAAGCAAACAGCAGGTGTGGGCCATCGCTCATCTCATGGTCAGTTACAAAAAGTGCTGGGGTGTGTCATGGTGACACACACAGGCCTCGGTCTCTGCTTTGTCCTGGAGCTCTGTGTGTATTAACTCATGTGCTTCTCATACCAGGCCTGTGAAGTACGTACTGGGAACATCACCCCAGTTTAGCGCGAGGAGACACTTAGGCACAAAGAGCCTAATGGACTTGCCCAAAGTTAGACAGGGGCAGAGTTGTGTGGACTCGGGCAGTCTGGCACCAGGAGCAGTTGATGGACACTGCCCCGCACCTGCTTCCTCGCTGGTAGCACCACCTCAAAGGGATTTGTGAGGACTGAATAAGGCCTGTACAGAATGGGACAGGCATAGCATGAGCCTTCAATTAAAGTGAACAGTATCACACTGCCCTATTGCACAGATGTGTGGCAGGGACTACCCCTAGCTGAAGGCTGAAGCTTCGCAGAAAGACAGATGGGCTTGGCCTGGGGCTCCAGCAGGGTGCTCTCTGGCCTCCACATCTACCGGGCCCCCAGATGAGTTTGGCAACTGGCAGGCAGTGCTGGCCAGCCAGGTCCCTGGACTAGGCAGCAAGGCCTGGTTGGGCTCTGGGTCACAGGAAACCAAGTGGATGAGTGGCTAAGTGTCATTGAGAATGTGTGGGACAGGATGGTGGAGAAGATGGGGCAAAGGCCAGGCTCTGTCTGAACCGTCTTTGTTAGGGAAAACATGAGGGTTCTTGGTGTCTCTCAGAGGCATTTCCTGAAGTACCATTTCTGAGAGGAAAGAAGCAACTGTTTCTACAGAAACTGCATGTTTACCAGGTCACCCATTTTTCACCTCCTTTGAGGCATAGTGGAGCCTGCAGTGGTTGGTTTGAACTACTAGAATATCAGACGGAACTACTCCCAGTGCACACTCAGCCCTTCACGCCATGGAGCCTTCCTGCCGTAATAGGAAATGTCTGATGGTGTTTCTCCCCAGAGCCTGGCGCTGGCCAAGGGCTGAGTCCCGCCCTCCCCATCTCAAGGGCTGTCACCTCTATCATTTTCCTGCTTGTTTAAACACTGGGAAGAGAATTTACTGCCCTAGGTTGCAAAGCCCCAGTTGGCTAACTAATGAGTTCTGCTTTGAGAGATCCATCAGCCGTGGAAGCTGCTCTGCCTGAGCCTGCAATTCTCTCCTTGGCTCAGCAATCAGATGAGCATCATCAGAAAGGAACACGACTCCTTTTCCTGCCTCCCCTTGGCAGGTGGATTGATGGTTTGTCCTTACTCCAGGTTGCAGAAGCACCTTATTAAAGCAAGTGGCATGCAGTCTCCAGAGCTGTTGACGTGGGTGGTTGCAGGGCAGGGAGTCAGAGGGACAGAACTAGTATTGGGGGTCCAGGACAGGTGTTCTGGGACTCTCAGCCAAAAGTTCCCAATATTCCTGATTCATGTCATGGAAGAAAGAGGGATTTTCTCTATACTCCAAAAATCGTGATGAAATTAAATTCAGTTGTGGAGAAATTATACTGAATTGAGGCTCCTTGAGTGGATGTTGTATGGAGTGCTGAGTCCCCGGGGAAGATCCACTCTTGGTAAGGATGCCAATGACCAGGGAGTTAGTGGACATCCAAAGGATATTTCTTTTATTGTGCTAAAATGTACGTAACAAAACTTACCATTTTAACCGTGTTTAAGCATATAGTCCTGTGGCATTAAGTACATTCACAGTGTGGTGCGGCCTTCCCCACCATCGATTTCCAGAACATTTCCATCTTCTCAAACAGAAACTCTGTCCACACTAAACACCAACTGTCCATTCTCCCTCTCCTAGACTCTGGCTATCACCGGGACAGGGCGACAGAATCCCACAAACACAGCTCACCTAGTTCTGTAGACACACAGCTTTTTGGGCCTGGACTGCTGTCTTTCTGGATCTGCTCACTAATAAACCCTTATATAAGGCTTGCCATGTGCCAGGCAGTGCACCGGTGCCTGGAATATAAGGAGGGAGTAAATGGACCCCTAGTTCCTAAAGTAACAATAGCTGTGCACATGCTTTCTTAGTGTTCACCGGTGCCACCTACTGTTCTAAGTCCCTGACACCTCTAATGCTCACAGCAGCACAGAGAGGTAGGTATTATTGTTCTCATTTTCAGCGAGGAAACCAAGGAACAGAGGGGTTGAGTGACTTGTCTAAGGTCATGCAGAGCTGGGGCTCAAATCCAAGAAGTGTGACTTCAGAGTTGGTGTTCTTACCTCAGCTGTACTGCCTTGAAGGACTCACAGCCCTTGCAGGGGAAGGAGTGTCACTTTTTCTTGGGTCCACTGTCTACCCAGGAATTGTCTGACTGTGTACCGTATCCACATGAAATTTTTCTAATGAATAGGAAAGCAAAAAGCACATCTGGCACTAGAAGTCCAGTATGGCTGAAGGCCACAGAGAATAAGATGGGGAATAAAGTGCTGGGGCATCTCCAGGGCTGTGGTAAATCTATCTTCTTCTGCCCTACTGACTCTTCCCATTAAATAATGCACACACACACATACACACACACACACACACACACACACACACACACACACACACACACACACACACACACACACACAGACATACCCCCAGGACTGGTGATGGTTGGAAGTTCTTATCCCCTGTTCTCTTAGCTTCTGGGGAGTGGTGGGGGGTTGAGAGCCGCTCTGGGACCCCCAGGGCCATTGTCCTCAGGGGAGTGAGGGCAGCTAGAATGGATGGGGGGCAGCAGCAGTCATACCTATCGTGAAAGCATCCACTGCTTTCTGGGCTTCAGCCAGATTCTGACTTAGGGGCCACCCTCTAGTCTCTTCCTGGAGGATGGGACACCTATGTGGATGAAACCCACACCCAAGAAGAAGACAGAGGCTGTACAGAGGAGACATCAGGGTGGGGGAGAGTGGATGTTGGATGTAAAAACCCAGAGTCACTGCCTCCCTTCCACTATTAACTCAGGTGGGAGGGAGGGCCTGGCCTACTCCTCTCCTGTACCCTCTTAGTCCAAATGTACCTTTACTTTGTGTGATGAGACAGCATGTGAGAGGTGACCTCAGATTGCCCTCAGGCAGCAAGGGGTGCTGCCAGGGATTCTGAGCCCTGGACACCGGCCCTTATTGCTGGAGGATGATTTGGCCAGAAAGACCTTGCTGATTCCCATCTTCTCAGCATGATTTTGCTTTCACATATTTTCTCAACTGTCTTTACAAATAATGGTCTTAAATTTGCCTGTGGCCATTTTAGTCCCTTTTATTTATTTATTTATTTATTTTGAGACAGAGCCTCAAGCTGTCCCCCTGGGTAGAGTGTAGTGACATCACAGCTCACAGCAATCTCCAACTCCTGGGCTTAAACGAGTCTCCTGCCTCCACCTCCCAAGTAGCTGGGACCACAGGTGCCCGACACAACACCCAGCTATTTTTGGTTGCAGCTGTCATTGTTGTTTAGCAGGCCCGGGCTGGATTCAAACCTGCCAGCTCAGGTGTAGGTGGCTGGCACCTTAGCCACTTGAGCCACAGGCACTGAGCCATTTTAGTCCCTTTTTAAAAAGGCCACCCTTTCTGGGTGAGTGCAGGGAACTGCACCTTTTCTTCCTGCCTCTACTTTTGCCCTGAAGTGGCAGAGGCTGCCTTGAGTGGGGTGGCGGGTAGGGGTCAGGCTGCTGCTGCCCTGGGAGATGGGCCTGTACATCTGGAGCAGGTTTTGTTCTTTTGTTTCCAGGTGTGGACGGTACAGGTACTGAAACAAAACTTCTCTCCAACTCTTTTTTATTTTTTTATTTTTTTATTGTTGGGGATTCATTGAGGGCACAAAGAACCAGGTTACGTTGATTGCATTTGTTAGGTAAAGTCCCTCTTATAATTGTGTCCCTTCTCTCCAACTCTTGAGCGTACCACCTAAGAGGGGGTCTGACTCAAAGTGAAGGCCAAGTTTAAAGCCCACAACCACTCCTGCAGCAGCTGCCTCTCTGGGCAGAAGCTGTAAGGCAGAGCCAGGCCTTGGGAGGCCTCTCCACTTGAGTCCCTGAGTCCTGACTCTTGCTCAGCTGTCCCTTCCGTTCTAATTACTTTCTCTTACTGGTTTTTCTTTCAGGCAATGAAATAAAACAAAGTCGCGCTGAAGCATTAGGGACTTAATCGAAAATGAATTTGCATTTTAAAAGTGAATTTCAGGGAATTGAAGGTACATAATGGCAAGAAGTGAGTGCTAGAGATGGAATTTCCTATTCTGGTGGGGCTCAGACTTCTGTATGAGAAATCTGCATCTCCCTAAATTTTACTGGGCTTACTAGCCCATTTTTTCCATACAGACAGTGGCCCATTCTAATGCGTTTCCCTAGAATCTGCAGCTATGAACTATGTGATGTTTACTAGTTCTTTGAGCAAAGGGTGCTGTCCTAATCTCACACTGTTCCTTTGGCAGATGACAGAGGGGAAAAGTCTTGGTGACATGGGGGGGGAGGAGCCACTGTGAGACACTAGCTTAGTGACGGGGGAGGGCTCTGAGTGAGGGTGCTCACAGGCATCCTCAAACTACGGCCGCGGGCCACATGCGGTCTGCCTAGGACATTTATCCGGCCCACCAGATGTTTTTGCCACCACTGCCTGTCCTGCTTAGCAGCCGACTTGTCCCAGGGCTTGCAGTCCGGCCCTCCAATAGTCTGAGGGACAGTGAACTGACCCCCAGTTTAAGAAGTTTGAGGCCCCTGCTCAGGGATCCACTCCAGATGGTGAGTGCAGCCTCCGTTCAGTTTCGTGCCACGTACATATTGGGTGCTGGGTCTACAGTGGTATGAGCAAAATCTACAGGGTCTTTTGAAGGGGATGGACATTAAATGGGCTTATCCCTCCCACTAGCCTGAAACTGCTAGTGGTGAGCTTTGTGAAGGGGAGTCATTCGGCGCTAAGGGGGTGAGGGGCCAGGCCGGGGGGAAGGGGGGGCGCAATGGGAAGGCCATCTTAGCAAGCCCTTCCTCTTTATCCTAGAGTAGTGGGAAGCCCTCGAAGGGCATAATGGTATCTATACCTTGAAGGCTGTTGCAGGCTCAATTGTGGAAGACTTGGGAGGTGGCAGATGGGGCAGAGTTGGGGAACTTGGACTCAGAGGTAGCACCAGTGGAGACACAGCACAGTGGGTGGATAACAGAGGAATTGAGAAGTAAAAACAGCAAGTTGGGTCCTAGGAGGGTTGTAGGGAGAGGACTAACCTCCCCCTCCCTGTTGGCTAAGCTAGTTCCTCGTGGTGGCTCCTCTCCACCATGTTACCAGGGCAAGATACTTCCCCTCTGTCATTTGCCAGAGGCACAGCGTGAGAGTAGGAAAGCACCCTTTGCTCAGTGAATTAGTAAACATTGTATACTTCACACCACAGATCCTACGAAAATGCCTTGGAATGGGCCACTGTATAGGGTTCTAGGTTCTGGCTCATGCAGTTGATGGATGGAGCATCTATCTCCAAGATAAGGAAAGGCCAGAGTTGGTGGGTGACAGGCTGTGAGCTTATTCTTATGCATAATTTTGAGAGGGCTTTGAAATATCCAAGAGGTGGTGTCAAGTAGGCCATCGTCATTATGTTTTGGAGCTCGGCGGCCAGCTCTGTGCTGGAGAATGAAGTCTTCAATCGTGTGCCTTGGTTGCGGGTTGCGGGGGGAGAAGGTGAGCCTGGGGGCTCCAGCATTTTATGGTTGATTGAGGGGACGGTATAGAGGGACAGGTCATTCCTCACATGGGCCTCACTCTCCCTGGCATGCATCCCATCCTCCACTTGGAACGTTCTTCCTTCTTTCTAGTCTCCTAGTTAGCCCTGAGGTCTCCACTTCCTCTGGAAGGCTTCCCTGCCCTCTTAGGCCTGGGTCAAATGCCTCCCTTGCCCTCATGCTCCCTGGGCCGCCCTTCTCACATTCCTTACCACACTGCTGGGCAGATTATCTGCCTGTGCTTCTGTACCCATCACCAATCTGGGGATCCTGTGTCTACGTCACCACTGCTCCCCCACTGCCTCCCACAGCCTCTAGTAGGCCTGTGAGTCTGAGAGTAGAGGCTCAGCTGCTGTAACAAAGAGGCCAGAAACACAGTGGCTTAAATGCATCCAGAGTCCTTTCTCTCTGATCAAGTGATCGGCTGTGCCAGGCTGGCAGAGGAGGTGTGTTCTAAGAGGTCATCCATTTTAATCATCTAATCATCTTGGTAAATATTATCCACTCAGGCTCGGCCAAGGCCTAGGGTGCTGCCCTATGCCCCATGGGCGAAGTTGAGGTTAATGCCATGTCGACTTTCCAGCCCACAGGAAGAAAAGAAACAAAGTCTGGGGACAGCAGTTAATTTGGAGATGACCCAGAAATTTCACTCACTTTTGCTCACAGTACATTGATCCAATCGTAGTTTCATGGGCTTTCCTGCTTCAGAGGAAGCTGGGACATGTCATTTCTAGATGGATGGCCAAATGCCAAGGAGTAAAGGGGAAGAGACATGGTGGACAACATCCCCGGTCAGTGGGTGATGAATATCTATTAAATGGATGACCAGATGGTTGGTTGGTATCTGAGTCCATTTTCTGTTTCTATAACAGAATACTACAGATTGGGTAATTTACAAGGGAAATAAGTTTATTTAGCTCACAGTTCTAGAGGCTTGGAAGTCCAAGCACCTGGTGGGGGCATCACATGGTGAGAGGGCAAGTGTGTATGAACTCAGCTCTTTCTCCCAGTCTCAGCATGGGGCCCACCCTCATGACCTCATCTAATCCACATCACCTCCAGAAGGCCCACCCTCCGTGCTATCCACATGTGGATTTGGATATTAAGTTTCTAGCACATGACATCTGGGGACACAGTCAAATCATAGCAGTTGGTGACTTGCATCCCAAGGCGTGGAACAAAAGATCAATGAGATCTGGACCAGCCCTAGGGACCTTAATGGGGGTGTTAGCAGATTCTGTCTCTTTGTTTTTTTTCTAAGATTAGGCTTAGATTTCCCCCAGGTTCTTATTTTTTGTTCAAATGGTAAAAATTTTCATAGTTCAGGCTATGTAGGATAGAAGGAAATAAACATGTACTTGGAGTTGTGGTCTGGCCTCTTCTGATATGATCATGGGCACATTGTTAACTTTCTGAGCCTTAGACAATTACAACTACCATATACAGTTGTTATGAAGATGAAATGAGGCCACATCTGTCAGCTTAAAACATTTTTGAAGTATGATAGTCCCAGTAATGGCTGTCTAGTAGATGCCTCGAGGGTGCTCAGAGATAAACACATATAATGAATGGCCTCTTAAGGCCACTAGATGGTCTGCAAATAAACCTACAGGACGCCCAGTTAAATTTGAGATAAACAAATGCGGATATTTCATGGAACTTGAACTTGGATTTCAGATAAATAAGGAAATTTCTTTTTTTAGCATAAGCATGCCCATGCAATATTTGGGATGCGTTTATTTATGTTTATTTTCATTCATTGTGACAATTTCTCTGTAACACTGGAAAAAAGCAGACTTCCTTTCTGTACCTGGGGAGGGGTGAAAATGATGTCACATCTAGCAGCAGAATGTGTGTGAAAGGCTGTGTTGGGGACATGGGGATATACGGCCTGGCTTCTCTGACCAATGTGACCCATTTGGAATTCCATGTCATATTGACCACTCTTGTATTTTGTGAAAGTATTTATTCTTTACTAGACAGTGACTAGGGTGTGATTGAGATCCAGGAGACGCATTTGTTTGTTTAATGTTTGTTAAGATTTACTCTTCAGGTTCATTACATAGATACCTGTACTTGATGAGTACCCTGTACATGCCAATTATTCCAGGTGATATAAGGGCCCGCATGTTGGACTAGACAAGGCCAGGACCCCCTGCAGAGCTTTGCACTGTGGTGAGAGCAGATGTATGTGCAGATAATACGAAGTGGCCACCTAAAGGTGTGTGTGGGGCTTCAGGCAGAGTGGGGGCTGTGTGTGCATCAGTCCGGGCTCTGAGCTGAACTGCTTAGTGGGAAGGAGTATACCCAGAGACTATGGAGTGGGGAGGATGGACAGCCAGTTCGTAGGTGGGGAGAAGAACTGGAAACCAGCAAGATGGGCTGAAAAGAGGCAGTGGGCAGCAGGATGCTGGACGTGCCAGAGAGGAGCAGGTGCTCAGGGACTTGCCACACTCTCAGAGGTCTCATTCTGAGTCAGGCCAGGCCTGGACCACTTGTGTCACTTGTGTCACCCCTGTCACTCCACAGGGGTGTGGAGTATTGTGTAAGTTCCCTCTGTAGCTGCTGTTTCTCTGAGATTCAACTAAAATCTTCCTCTTTCTTTTCTATTTGTAACTGCAGCCCACCCAGCTCCTGCCTCCATTCATGTGTCTGCTGAGTCAGGTGTCACAGCTTGGGCATCCTGTCCTTGCTATCTCCCCCTTGACTTAGTCACCCTGCAGCCATGTTGGCCCCAGAGCTGTTCCCAGCCTTCTCTTGGAAGCTCTGGTCCCAGGGATCCTGCCCACAGCTCCACCAGTACAGAGGCTGATGCTGTGACCACTATGCCAGCCTCCGCCCTGGGATCGTCAGTGCCATCCTCACCATTGGTCCTTTCCCCAAATCAGCTTCCTGATAAAAAGCAGTTTCTTAAATCCATTATCCCTCTTTTAAAAAATCAGTATGTAAGTCCTAAAGTGTTGTCCCAGAGTTGATCTTTTCTGGAAGGCAATGCACAGGTAGGCAGAACACTTGTCTGGCTCTCATATTCTAGAAAGATTTTCTCTCTTTCTTTTCTTTTCTTTCTTTCTTTCTTTCTTTTTTTTATCCTGGAGACAGAGTCTCATTACGTCACCCTCGGTAGAGTGCCATGGTGTCATAGCTCACAGCAACCTCAAACTCTTGGGCTTAAGCAATTCTCTTGCCTCAGCTTCCCAAGTAGCTGGGACTAAAGATGCCCACTGCAGTGCCTGGCTATTTTTTGTTGTGGTTATTTAGCTGGCCCAGGGCAGGTTTGAACCCACCACCCCTGGTTATGTGCCTGGCACTGTAACCACTATACTACCAGTGCTGAGCCCTCTCTTTCTTTTTTTAAATTCATTTTAAAAAAAATTTTCAGAATATTATGAAGATAATAATCTGTTTCAGGCTCTGTGCTCTCTGTTTCAGGCACAGAAGTAAGGGCGACCAAGCTGCAGGACAAATGAACCCCACTTTTCTCAGCTTCCAGTTGTGTGGGCTGTGGGTCAGTCCATTTATGGCCTGGCAGCCCTGTCTTTTGATAGTCTTATGTACTCACTCTAGCATTGTTCCACTGTGGTGTTATCCTACAGATTCTCTGACTCTGTTCAGTTGTCCTGGCTTAGTTCAGGCAAGGGGTCTGAGAGGGAGGATGGAACGAAGCACCCCTGTGCCCAAGTGCCAAGTAGTCCAGACCTCCGGTATTCTCAATACTAAATGATTTCTCTAAGACCCATACAGCCTGGCTCACTCCTGCTACCCTCCTTCCACACCACTGACATACTTTCCAGTGATACCTGTGTTCCAGTTGTCTATCATTGTATAGCAGATCAGCCCAAAATTTAGCAGTGAGAAAAAAACCCATTTTATTATGCCATTTATCCATTCTGTGGGTCAGGGCAATTTTGACAGGAGGGCAGACATACCATCTCTGCTCCATGATGTCTGGGGCCTCAGCTAATAAGATTCAAAGACCAGGGTAACTTGATGGTTGGGAGCTCAGATCAGCTGGAGGCATCTTCACTCACTGACACTGGCCATCATCTGGGACCTTTTCTGGGTTGTTGGCTGGACCGCCTACGTAAGACCTCTCTGTGGAGTTTCTCCTGTGAGCATGGTTGGGCTTCCTTACAGCATGGCAGCTGAGTTCAAGAGTGAGTAGCCAAAGATGCAGGAGGTAAGAGCCACCAGGAAGCCACCTGTTGAGGTCTGAGCCAGGAAACTAGCATAGTGCTACGTCTGTTGCTTTCTGTTGGCGATCAATCAGATGGCACGGTTTTAAGAGGAGAGGGTACAGACCTCTTGATGGAAGAGTATCAAAGAATTTAGAGGCCGTATTTCAAAATTGGCACACTACCTTTCAGGAAAAGATTTTCCAATTTATCATTTCTCCGCTTGATTTTGTAGCATGTTTTTCCTGTGTTAGTGAAGGTTGCTGATCACTTAACCAGCATTATTTGATCCTCTTCCCACTTCCCAAGAAAACCTAGATTTCCCCTCAGTAGTCTATGTGTCCTTCATGCAGGCTGGGATCTGTTGAATCATTGATTCAAGGGTGGGCACGTAGACCAAGAAGTAAATCTCCTTGGGTAAATCTTAGGACTCTTGCTTGGAGTGCTAGTACAAAAATGTTCTGTCTCCTCTCAAAACCTGGTATGTGGGTGTGAAACCTGGAACCAATATATCCATTTTGTTACTGTGAGGGAAGTTGGTCTTGTAATAAAGTTCACACCATGGAAGACAAAGCAGAGAGATGGAAGACTGTTGAGCCAATGAATCAAACCAACCCTGAATTCCTATTAATAATAAAAACAGCAAATGGTAATTAAGCAGTTAGTGTGTTCCAGGCACTTTAAATGCATAAACTCTAGTAAGCCTCACAAAGAGGCTTGGATATTATTATAATTCACATCTTATAGATGAGGCAATTGGTCTAAAAACTTTTGACTAGAAGATAGGCCTCCAGAGGTAGAGTAACTTGCCCAAGTTCTCACAGCCAGTAAATAGTAAAGTCAGGAATAACACTCAGCAGTCTGACCCTAGAGCCCATCTTTCTATATACTATCCCACATTGCCTTTCTAGACTTTTCCATTATATGAACTAATGAATCCTTTTATTATATAAATCTGTTTGAGTTGGTTACTTCCAAAAGAAAGACCACAGGGACAACCCCTCCCTGCAAGTGTGGTCTGCTCCTGTGGTGTGAGCGTCTATGTCAGCTCCCCTTGGAGGGAGCCATCCTGAGCATGATCCCATGACCCCCCTCAGGAAGTTGTCCTCAGCACCAGGAGTAAACACATGGGTCGCTCTGCAGGGCACAACTCCAGAAAGGAGCAGGTGTGTCTGCCAGGCTGTGGGATGTCACCAGCCAGGCAAGGAGCACCTAAAAATGAGCCCCGAACAAGGCTCCTGCTGCCTCCCCTCCTTCCTTCCTGGTCCTCTGGGAGGTTGGCATGCCAGCTCAGCTGAGCCACCTCCTTTTCTGCTGTTATTTGTCTGGCCACCTAAATGAATCCACAATGGTTCTTGAGACTGGAGGACTTTCCTGGCTTCCAAACCAGAAGCCTTAGAATCTGCCCTCTCTCACCACTGGCAGGTGAGCTCAAGGCTACAGGAAATGACTCATAGGATTGGGGGACTGCATTCTGGAGGCAGTCCTGGAAATTCAGGGACTTTTGTTGAAGCTCTGGCATAGTCCCCTGGCTTCATTTATTTTCTATGTCAGATATCTGAGTGCCACCTGTCCTCTACTTTGCTTGACTGTTACACCAACTCTGCAGCCAGTAGGGTGCTATCTGGGAGACATCCTTGCAGAATTGGAGCTCAATGGGCTGTCTAAAACTTTGTTTTAACCAAAAAGAAAATTTGTTTTTCAAAAGAGAGAAAAAAACTTCCATGGCAAAACAATTTTTATTTTGCTTAATATACTCCAGTCTTTGTCCACATACCTAGATATTTTTAAATAGTCCTCCCCACATATACACACTGTTTTTGTAATTTCACTTAAACCACTTACCCATCTTGCTGTGTAGTCATTATAATTATAATTTTTACTGGCTGTATCATGACATGGCATATGTATGAGGACCTAACCTCAAGCTTCATGAGGTTGACATTTTGAACTTAGCAATTACAATAATTTTTTTAAAGGTGAAAAATAATGCCATTGGCCACAAGCCACCATGAGAACAGGATTCATGGAAGTCTCCCATTTTATTTTCCTACTCATAATTAATAACTCCTTATTTGCCAAGATTCTGCTCTAGCGCTGCCTCCTGGGGAGGATTGTCTTGATCACCCACCTTCCTAGGCTGGGCAGGGCTTTCCTTATGTTCTTAGGTAGCCTTATTGAGTTTGTGCTGTGTTCTGTGTTCTAAGCACTTAACATGTATTAATTTAATCTTAACATTCATGATTTGAAGCAGACTATCAGTATCTTCATTTCTCAGATGAGGAAACTGAAATCCAGAGAAATCATGTTGCTTGCAAGACCTCACAGCCAATCGGTGATGCAGCTGGGATTTGGACCGTGGCATTCTGATGCTAGAGCCCATATTTGTACCCACACTGTTATCCTGCCTCCTGCTTCCTGCCTCAGCTGTCCAGGCAGGGCTGACCACACAACATTGTATTCTGTGGATTTTTTTGTCTCTTTCACAACCTTGAGGCTGGGACACTGCTTTTTGTTTTGGTGTATGTGGGTTTGGCCCAGACATTGGTATCTAGCAAGTGTTCCACAAATGCTATTAATAGCTGGAAAAACAAATGGATGGAGTGAATTGGGTATGATTTTAAGGAGGAGGCCCGTCTTAATTTAGGCTGCTGTAATAAGAGTACCATACACAGGGTGGCTCAAATGACAGACATTTATTTCTCGCATTTCTGGAGGCTGAGAAGTTGGAGGTCAGGGTGCGGCGTGGTGGGGGTTCTGGTGAGAGCTCCATTCCTGGTTTCCTCACAGAGTGGTGGTGGGAGGCATGGAGCGTGCACTGCAATGTCTTCATCTCCTTGTGAGGGCATTAGTTCCACCACACGGATGACAACCTTATGAGTTCATCCCAATGTATTTACCTTGCAAAGGACCAACCTCCAAATACCATTGCCTTGGGGGCCAAGGCTCCAACATAGAATTTGGGGAGCACATGAACGTATAGTCTACAGCAAGGCGATTTTGCACCTGGAAATGCAGGGTTCCAGGCCTGAGGGGCATGACTGGAAATGCCCTTCTACCCTGTGATACATGTCCCAGGCCCAGTGGGGTCTCTGCTCCTGAGGGCTCGAGTGCAGCACTCAGAGTGTGCTGTCTTCCCACACATCCACTATGTGTGGCCACAGCTCAGGGCACCTAGAGATAGCTCCCCTGAGCTCCCCCAGTGGCTTCCCACACCGGGCTGTGAGCCCCCGTTGGTTCCTGGAACACTGGGCGCCCACACATTTGAGTGCTGATAGCCTGGGGAAGCCTAGCTCCCACGGTGGCATTCGATACCAAGAGAGTGCTAGACTTCAACCAGCTCAGTGCTGAGCGTGTGCTAGGTGCTTCACAGATGTTTTTTGTTATTTGGGTGTTGAATGGGATCTAGCCACGAACCTGGAACTCTTGGCCTAGCACCTGTGGGTTAAAGATACCATTAAGGCAAGGAGTCGACCTGGGGCTTGCTTTCTCACTTGCTGCCTTTGGGTTTCACTGTGTTGCAGGCTCCCACTGCATTTAACCTCAGAAAGACTCCCTGGCTGCTACAGTCTTGGACAGAACCCCTCTCTGTTTTTAATTTCTGTGTCTACCCATCCATGGAAATGTCATCTTGTCAGGTGGCAAAGTCTAAACCAATGGATACCGTGTCATCCTTTCTAACAAATTTTGCCACGGTTGCTCTTAGTCATCTCTCCGCCTGGCTGGCTGCCCTGAACACCTACCAGCTGGAAGGACAAAGTGGATCCTCAAGGGCCTCCATGTGGTCATTACACAGCCAGCCTTCCTTGCCCTGTCTCTTTCTCCTTAGGTCACCCTGTGGCATTTAAAGCCAGAATCTGTCCTGGGAAGGCATAGAGCCAGGGACCTGAGAAACCCCAAGTGGTTAAATTTCTGTTCAGGCTTCACATCCTGAGAGACCCCTGGAGAGACCCAGTGTGCCCAGTTCTGTTCTGCAGATACACCAGCCCCTCTGTCTTCCAGGAAGGGAGCACATCAGAGATGTGGGAGGGCAGGGCAGGTTGCTAGCTAGCATATGGAGGCTGATGCAATGCCCAGTGCCATCCAGATTAATTAGCAGCTCCAGTCCACCTCCCCTCCAGAGGGGCAATCAACCTGATGTCACTGTGGAGGCTCGGAGAAGGGCAGAGGAGGGAGCAGGCTCATTTTCTCTGTTATCAGAAGGAAGGGCCCAGATTCACATTAGCCCCCAGGGAACACAGGATTTGTCTTCCTTCCTTCCTTTGTGCTGTGGAGCCTTTTCAGTTGGAAACCAAAGGTACATGCCTTACCAACTACAGCCCCTACCCTTGTGGCTACAATACAGTTGAAGACTGTGACCTACCAGAGTCTCACCTGTACACTCCTTGTCTGTCTGA
Source organism: Otolemur garnettii (assembly GCF_000181295.1). Taxonomy (NCBI): domain Eukaryota; kingdom Metazoa; phylum Chordata; class Mammalia; order Primates; family Galagidae; genus Otolemur; species Otolemur garnettii. Next base: position 9,166,358 of record NW_003852440.1, on the reverse strand, counting down.
AGACCTCCACCGTCCTGCCTTCCCCCAAGCTCCTCAATTCTTGCATCCCCAAGCAGCCCCTCACATTTGCTCATGACCCTGGAAAGAATGAAGAGTGTTTGTGCTGAGCAAAGCTTCTGACTGGGGAGAGGAAGAGAGAAGAGGACAGGGAAGGGGGGTCCTGGGATGGGGTAGCAGATGGGGTAAGGGTGGAGTGGTTTAGGATGCCAGACACCGTCTCTTTGCTTGGGAGACAGAAGACCCACCTGTCCACCCTTCCTTGCTTTTGTTCCATGAAGCCCATGCTTACCAAGATTTAAGTCATATTCAATTCACTTTCCCATCTCTAGTGGATCAAAGTTGAATTATTGGCTAATAGAAGCTGCTGAGAGCTGGAGAGGAGCCCCAGTTACCTCACTGATGGGATTCCAACCAAACGCTGATAAGTTCAGCATTACGACAGGGGGGTGACCTCCCTAGGGTATCTATGCTTTCTGGAATGTTGAAAACCACTCACAGACCATTTTTACCATTGGTTGAGGACTTAAGATCAAAGGCACTGGCATATTTTTTCTGAAGTTTGAGAGGGGTCATGATGACAAAAATATCAGAACTGTTCATATTTTGCCCTGTGCTGTTCTTGGTTTTATAGTTCATGTTCTTGCAAATTCCTCGCTGGCCAGGACAAGAAGCTACAGACCCCAGTGTTAGGGCCATTTGACTTTTCAGGTGAATGACTTAGTGTAGCTCTAGGGGAGGACACAGCCCCTCCAGACCTCAGTCTCAAACCCTAGGTTGGTGCATCCTTCATTTCAGACCTTCCTCTCCCTCACATGCTGTTCTGGAGTGAATGAGCTGAAAGGATGACAGTGCCTTTCCCCAGCACATGTGAGCACATGATATCCAAAATCTTCTGCCCCATTTCTTGCAAAAACAGAACTCAAGGGTGTTGAAGCATGCTGAACCCCTGAGGACACTGGCCTTGTTTTCTGCAGACTACTCTGGCTTACATAGGCCACAGCCACATAGATGCTGTTGACTTTCAAGGTTACACTCTTCTGTGTCCCTGGGACTTTTGTCCAGAAGAATTGTGAACTTGTAGTCAGATTTCTCCTTTTCCGTTTCTGGTTGAAATCATTGAATGATGTCTGGATCTACTGAATTAGAATCTCGGAGTTGGGAGGGCCCAGAAAGGTGTATTTTAATCACAATCTCCATTGCTTCTTATGCCCCCAAGGTTTGAAAATAAAAGTTTCTTAGGGTTGATTTTGAACCTAAGTGTGATCTCCCATTTATCTCATTCTTACCCTGAACTTGGTGGCCCTTGGCAGTGGGACCTATTTCTTAGGTGTGGCTTGTCCTTCCAAATTGGTCACACATTTTCTTTCTGTCCCTAAAAGCTCACATCCAAGGGAGTGCATGAAAGAAGGCTGCATGCAACCAATCCTTCCTGGAGGAGTGTGCGTGTGGGGGGATGTACAGGTGTTAAGTCCTGGATCAAGTGGGACATCTTAATAACTGCAGAGCCAGCTGCAGGTGACATCTGTGATCAGGCTTCACTTACTGGCCTAGGTCCCAGGAGAACATTTTATTAGAAGCAGCTGCTTCAGAAAACACCTCTGCCCTTTTTCCTCTGAGTTCCAAGACTCCGGAGGTCCCCTCTCCAAACCCAGCACCTTCCAAAGCTCCCACGTGAGTCATGTGAAAAGCTGAACCTATGGAGAACACAGGCTTCATCATGTAGGAACAGAACTGCCCCCCTCTCCTGATGGGAGGCTGCACTAGCCCACTCTGGCTGATTCTCTTCTCTTGCCTGACAGAAGCAGGGTGGGGAAGTGGGGGCCAAACTCCAGGAACTCTCTCTCATTAGAGGGCAGGTCCAGAGAAAAAGCCCTGTGAGGATTTCTAGGTTAGAAGTGGAGGGACCCTTTCCTCTCCCCACTGCCTTGTCTCAGGCTGTGAGCCCTGAGCTCCTTGAGGAAGCTGTGGGCCCTGAGACCTCAGAAGGGCTGTGGTTGCAAAGCCCAGCTTGGCTTGGTGCCTGTCTGTGCTGGAACTCCCTGAGGGTGGGCTTCCTCAGCCTCTCCTGCCTGTATTTCTATTCTGGATCATGGTGGGGCATGTGCAAAGCACATCTATGCCTAAGTTCCAGGTGTCTAACAACACACTGGTGTCGGGGGTTGACAATACAGGTTATCACCCGGCCTCCTGCCAGTTGGTGTTGGCTGGGCCTTGGCATGGCAAGGGTCCCATTTCTTTACCTTTGCCATGGAGGACAGTCTCTCTGATTATGCCCCGAACCATGTGGGGGAAGATGCTGGGTGGAGTGCAAGGCCAGAATTGTGGATGAGTGTCTGACTAGGCTGTGTGATCCTCAGAGGCTCTGTATCTGTGAGGCTGATTCCCCACCTGTCACAGCCAGGATCTTCCAACCTGGCTGTCAATAGTATCAGCTGGGGAAATGTCTGTTTTATTTTTTGAAACATGCAATTCCTGAGCCCATCTCTTTGGTTGTCTGGAGGTGGGGTCTTGGGATCTGCAGTTTGAGAATTCTGATGCACAACCTTGTTTTGAAAACTTTGCTTTGGGTCCCTCTCTTCCCACCACCCTCTTCTCATTTTATCAAGGACCTTGACATCTACTTACCGCTATCTGGTTATGTCTTCATCCTGCTCCCTCCCCTGGCAGCTTCCTCCAGCAGACAAACAAGTGTAAGTTTCTCCCACTTAAGCAAGAGTGGTCCTCACCCATGTCCTGGAGTCCTTGCCTCCATTCTCTCCACAGACCTCTGACATCCTTCCCCAGCCTCCTCATTCTCCCAGACTCCCTGCCAAGGCCACTCATGGCCTAACTGAATCTGTGTTTCCACCTGGTCCTGTCTCACTTAATGTGACTGCTGCAGGTGACCTGTCCCCAGCTCCTCCTCCTGGAAACTCTCCTGTCCTCTTTCTGGAATGCCTTCTTCTGGACTCTCTGGTGGGCCCTCCTCCATCTGTCTTCCTCTATCCCTGTGTGGAATCCTCTTTCCTTTATCACTTTTAAACTATTGGATTTCCCTGAGTTTTTCCTTGAATTCCTTCCCCTGCCGGGACTTTCTTCCCCTAACAGGATGACCTCATTCACTTCCCTGTGACTTCTCCTGCCTGAAACAGACACCTCCTGAATCCTGGTCTCTAGCTCAATTCTCTGCAGTCCATGGACATGGCTCTGCAGCCCTGTCCTACTCATTGGTTCCAAAACTAGAAACCCAGGCCCATCCTGTGTCCCCCTTTCCCCCACATCTGGCAGATCATACTACCTCCTTGTCCTCTGAAGATCTTCCCTCTCTCTGCTCTGTGACCATGCCCCTATCTCCCCTTGGTACCTCTCACTGGCTTTTTTTCAATTTTGTCCCCCTCTCCCAGCCCCCCTACCTTGCTCTTCCCACCCACCCTCCCCCTGAGGTCATGCTTTTGTTCTCAAATTCCAACGGACCCTGTAGTTCCACTTCAAACCCTGCCCAGGAGCCGCCTTCAGGGCCAGCCTCTTGTATTTAATTTAAAATTTTTTTGCTGGAGTCTGAGCCAGGCTCTGGTTTTTCATCATTCTCCTGCATGTACCCTGAGTCCTGGCTGTGTGCCTCTGAGCCCTGGATGGACACACAGGGCTGTTTCTGTAAGCTCTTGATGAGTTCTTATCAACTTCCCCGCTCCCTACTACAGCCAAACAGAATCTGTCACTGGTCCTTGTGTGACCCCAAGTCCCTACCAGAATATGAGCTCCTGGGGGGGAGGGGCAAGTCCCCATCACTTGTCTGGGCTCTGTATTCCCAGGACCCATCACTGACGTGTGGTTGGGGCTCAATGGAATAAATTAGAATTAACACATTGCGGTTGAGTAGAGCTCTTTATTTAACTGGTAAGACTCATTTCAAACAATTAACACCTCTTCATGTGAGAATGTGCTAAAATCATTTTTCAAATTTACTGCTGAAGAGATTTAAAACAAATGCTTTTATGTTATAAATCCATTCACTTAATCCTTACTTTCTACGGTATATGTTACCCTATATGGAAAAGGGGACTCGTTATTTCCTAATTAGTGAAATATAATGCAGCAGATAGCATGTGTATGTACTGTACAAGTCAGGATGTTTATACTGTGTTTACATTTTTATGCATGTCTTAGGTTATCAAGAGTATGCCAACATGGGTAAAAGAGAGAGTGGTAACCCTAAATCCCTTCCATACCTTGCACACGCTAAGGTTTTCTCCTCTTTTAAATAACGTGTGGGCCAGCTCATCTTTCCCTAGCATATAAGGTGAAACCTTTGCTAATGTCATTTATTTCTCACAGCCTGGTGTGTCTGCAGATTTTTGGGCTCACCAGGCCTTCCCTCTCCACATTGAACAGAAGGGTACAGACCCATTTTGGCCCCTAAACTCTTTGGTAATTCCAGTGAGAGTCCATCTTTTGATGGGAGATGGATTAGACAATCTTCTAACTCTAAGCATCTCTGAGTTTGGGGACAGAGTTTTCTTATGTGCAAAATTGTCATACACATACCAGGCTGAACCATATGACATTGCAATTACTTAGCTGTTCTGGACCTATAGAAGTGCCAATTTCATATGGTTCAGCCTAATAAAGACATGAAAAAACATTGACCACATCCCCATTTTCTAGTCAGGAAGAGTGAGGTGAGGCTACTGTTACAAAGAGACAGAGGTCTGGGATCTCGGCCATCTGCCCCAGAGTTAGGACACTGAGGCCAGAGATCAGGGTACCATCCATACCTCTTAGGGCTGCCTGAAAAGGACACAGTTTGGGGCAGGGGTGGGTTTTAGGATATTTGAAAATCATGAAGGATAAAGGCTCTTTCCTTATTAATGTAAGGATGCAAAAACCTAGACTGAAAAGAACTCAGGCTTCCTAACCAGACTGATGAGGCTTAAATCTGGGTTCTGCAATGTGGGCAAGTCATTTAGGCTCTCTGAGCTTCAGTTTCCCCATCTGTGAAATGGGGATAATAATAACTACCTCCAACACTTTTAAGAATAAGAGGTGATGTAGGTAGGGAGAGGGTAGCTGCAGGCGTGAAGTAAATGGCATCTGTGTTATTTTCACTTAAAGTTTCCCCCACATACTCTTATTCATTTTCTATCATCTATCTAATTTTGTTGTGTTCTCTTTCTTATTGCTGTCAATTTGTGTTCCTCTCCTATCCCACATGTATGATACGCCAGCAGAAGCAGAGGATGGCAGCACACACTTCCTGAGAGTCCCTAAGTCCCCTGTGTTCTCCTGAGTCTGCTACCAAGCCCTGAGCCCATGTCCTTATCATTTCTCAACTGCTGCCTTCTCCTCCTAGTTCATCTTTCCCATGTCACACACTTTAAATCCACCCAACATCCTGCTGACAAATTAATTTTCTTAAATCATTGATTCCATTGTATCACCCTGTTCCTCAACCCTTTGTGAGAGCTTTGTTTCCTGTGGTTAGGAGCTAACTCTTATCCAGGCATTCTAGCCCTCCACAAATGGCCCGAGTCACTCCTCCCTCTTTGTCCCATCCCCACCCCAGGTCTCCACTCTGCCCCCTGCATCTTCCTCACCCTTCTCATCCCAGTGGGACGAATCTGGAGCTCAAGTACCAGTCCATGACTCACCACTGCAAACTTGGACAAGCCCTTAACTCCCTTCTCCTCTGGCAGGTGAGGATGAGGAGTTTCTCCACCACACTGTGAGCTCCCAAGGGCAGGGACTGAGTTAGGTTCCTGAATGAGCCTCTGCAGAGACTTAGGTGTTGCAGTGCCGAGCAAGGGGGCTCCAGCAAACGCTCTGAGCTCCGGGCTGGAGTGTCCATCTGGTGAGAGTGTGAAAACAGTTCCACCTTTTTGTGTCTCCCATAAGGCCACCCGGTTTCTGTGCCAGGGACACGGAGGGATTGGTTAGTGAGTTGATTGATTTGGAAGCTGTGGCTCTCACACATTAGTGGGCATTATCATTCCTTAGGGGGCAAGGATGAAACTTGTTTAGAAATACAGATTTTGAGGCATCACTTAGACATTTGGTGGATTTCTGGGGGGACCCAAGCATCTGCATTTTTCATGGGTACCACAGGTGATGATGCAGGTGGTCTGAGACTTTTGATGTTGGTTGTATTTCTTTGAATGCCCATAGATCACCTATGGTGTACATGGCACTGGGCCAGGGGCTGAAGAGCTAAAGATGGGACATTGGTGGCAGTTGTTAAGATGAGGAGGAGGAGGATGGGGCAGGGCCAGAAATCAGCAAGTGTACTTCACCTGGGACGTAGGCACAAAGGTGTGGGCTACAGCAAGAGTCACACTTGGAAGCCCAAGGAGCCAACATGTTGGGAGGGAAGGGCTAGAAACCAAAGTTCAGAGAGGGAGGCAAAAATCAATAGTGACGCAGCTTCAAAGGGCACGAGCCGAGAGCATTCAGAGCATGAGAATGGTTGCCAGTGTACTGGCTGATTTCCCCAGTACCCTGGGCCTCCCTGTGAAAGGTCATTGATGCCTGGATTGCAGGATGCAGGGGTGCGGCCATTGGCATCAGACAGCAGTGAGTTCAGTACCCACCCATGACTGGACAAGATGCTTAATTCCTGAGTACATTAGTCAGGGTTCTCCAGAGAGACAGACAAGTAGAATATGTGGAAAGGGATTTATTAGGGGAAATTGGCTCACATGATCACAGAGTCAGAGAGGTCCCACAATAGGCCAACGGCAAGCTGGAGAGCAGGAGAAGCCAGTCATGTGGCTCAAATCCAGAAGTGTGGCTCAGTCCAAGTCCAGAGCATCAGAGCCAGGGAAGCTGGCATCACACCCTCAGTTGGTCCTGAGAGCCCCCTGGAGGCTATTGGCGCCAGTCTCAGAATCTCGAAAGCCAAAAAACCTAGAGTCTATGTCCAAGGGTAGGAGAAGGAAGAAGCCTCCACTCCAGAAGGGGGAGAGGAAGCAGAGAGGAAATAGCCCTTCCTTTGCCCGCTTTTCTAAGCTGGGCCTCAAGCAAGTTAGATGGCAGCCACCCACACTGAGGGTGAGTTGTCTTCTCTCAGCTCACTGACTCACACATCCACCTTCTCTGGAAATATCCTCACAGACATACCCAGAAACAATGCTTCCCTGACTGTCTAGGCATCCCCTAGTTCAGCCAAGTTGACACCCAAAATAAACCATCACACTGAGTCTCTTTCTCTGTGTAAGATAATGTGGGAGGCTGGATAACGGTCCCCAAAGGTGTCCACATCCTAATCCCCAGACCTGGAAATATTGCTCCCTGATGTGGTAAGAAGGAGTTTGCAGATGTGATTAAGTCGAGGGTCTTGAGATGGGGAGATCTTACTGGATTATCCTGAAGGTAACTAAAGGGTCTTGAATGTAGCCACAGGGTCTTTGTAACAGTGAGGCAGGAGGGTCAGGAGATAGAGAAGATATAAAGCCAGAAGCAGAGGTCAGAGAGATGATGCTACATGGATGCCTTTGATGATGGAGGAAGGAGCCGTGAGCCAGGGCATGTACGTGGCCTCTAGAAGCTGGAGAAAGCAAGATGGATTGTCTCTTGAAGTCCCCAAACCCTGAGCCCTGGAACACTATCAGTCTGCGGCCTGTTGGGAACTGGGCTGAACAACAGGAGGTGAACACCAGGAGAGTGAACAAAGCTCACCTGTATCTAAAACTTCTCTCCATCACTCGCATCTGCCTGAGCCCCACTTCCTGTCAGATGAGTGCTAACATTAGATTCTCATAGGAGTGCGAACCCTACCGCAGGGGTTGTCAACCTTCCTAAGGCTGTGACCCTTTAATGACCCCCATACATGAGGAGTGGTGTCTTGGTTTCTAAGACCATCACAAATATGTGTTTTCCGATGGTCTTAGGTGAACTTTGTGAAAAGGGAAAGGGTCGTTCAACCCCCAAAGGGGTCATGACACACAGGTAGAGAACCACTGCCTTACTGTAAAATGTACCTGTCAGCAAATATAGGTTGTGCTCCTGATGACAATCTAATGTCTGATTATCTGAGGTGGAGATGTAATGTTCTTGAATCATCCCAAACCATCCCTCTCCCTGCCCTCCTCTTCCCACTCTCCATGGAAAAATTACCTTCCATGAACCTGGTCCCTGATGCCAAAAAGGTTGGGGACCGCTGCTGTAGAACATCAAGAATAAACAAGGCCTGAGGACTGCCGCTAGAGTATCGAGAATAAACTAGGTCTGAGGAATGCCACTGTAGAGTATGAAGAATAAACTAGGCCTGAGGGCTGCTGCTGTATAGTATGAAGAATAAACTAGGCTTGAGGGCCGCTGCTGTATAGTATGAAGAATAAACTAGGCCTGAGGGCCGCTGCTGTAGAGTATGAAGAATAAACTAGACCTAAGGGCTGCTGCTATATAGTATGAAGAATAAACTCAGCCTGAGGGCCGCTGCTGTAGAGTATGAAGAATAAACTAGGCCTGAGGGGTGCAACTTAGAGTATGAAGAATAAACTCGGCCTGAGGGCCGCTGCTGTAGAGTATGAAGAATAAACTAGGCCTGAGGGGTGCAACTTAGAGTATGAAGAATAAACTCGGCCTGAGGGC
>NW_003852440.1:9137657-9157495 GCF_000181295.1 Otolemur garnettii | reverse complement strand
AGGCCTGAGGGCCGCCGCTGTAGAGTATGAAGAATAAATTAGGCCTGAGGGCCGCCGCTGTAGAGTATGAAGAATAAATTAGGCCTGAGGGCCGCTGCTGTAGATGAAGAATAAACTAGGCCTGAGGGCCGCCGCTGTGGAGTATGAAGAATAAACTAGGCCTGAGGGCTGCCGCTGTAGAGTATGAAGAATAAACTAGGCCTGAGGGCTGCCGCTGTAGGGTATGAAGAATAAACTAGGCCTGAGGGCTGCTGCTGTAGAGTATTGAGAATAAACTAGGGCCGAGGCCCCTTTTGGACTTTTCTGACCAGCAGAACTGTAAAGGAATAAATCTGAATTGCTTTAAGCCACTGAGTTTGGGTAACTCTTATCACAGTCATAGGAAACTAATGCAGATAGGAAACATGGCAGCTACCTGGAAGGGCTGTGAGGCTCAGCACTCACGTGGGGAAAGGCCTGGCTCAAGTCGTACCTCAGTAGTTGTATCAATATTGCCCACAGGGTAAGTCTTAGGTAAGGTGAGGAATGTGAACCCACCCTCTTCGTTGCTTGGCGCCTATGGGTGCTCAGTGGATCTTAGGCTCCATGTCTCTAAGATTCTTGCAGGTCAGGGTGTCTGGGGGAACCCCATCAAGGAAGGCTCTGGAGATCTGCCCTGGTCTGTGCTCTGTGGCCACCAGGCTCTCAGCTCCTGTTCCTTGTGACCAGTGTGTGCTGGAGGGTCATTTCCTGGCCGTCCACCGCTCCTGAATTTGCTTTTGTGGTTGGTTACCATCTCACCCAGTGATACCACTCCTACCTCTGGACTTGCAGGCTCTTGGAATCTTTGCCACATAAAGTTGCTCTTTCCAACTGTCCATTGTCTTTGTAGCTGGCTTCCCTGTTGCTCCTTCATGGCATGTGACTTCTGTACTGGGACCTTGGCTGCCCTAGGCCATCCCTCCTCTGGGTGGTCTCCTTGGAGGCACCAAGACACGGGCAGGTCCAAGTGGGGAGTGCCACTCAGAGGACAGGGTGCTGGATGTCAGTGGCTCTCGCCAAGCTCTTAGAAGGAGGGCAACTGAGCTCCAGTCGATGACAAGTACACCTGCCTCTTCGTCTCCCAGCACCCTCAGAAGGCTGTCCCCTCTGGCTTCTCACAGGGACATTCGTTTCGGCCTTCACCGTGCTGTGTGGGGCCCGAACTGACCTCCCGGACAGGCACGTGTGCTGCGTCTTCTGGCTGAACATCGCTGCGGCCCTCATCCAGGTCCTCACGGCCATCGTCATGGTTGGCTGGATCATGAGCATCTTCTGGGGCATGGACATGGTCATCCTTGCCAGTGAGTAGCCACTGGCACCACACTTCCCTGGGGCTGGGGAGAGGGATGGGGCAGGATGGACTCAGGGGGCCCTCATGATTGGCCAAGGTCCTGCTCACCCCCTAAGGATGGGCAATTGAGAGGGCTTACCTGTACCCTCCTCACTAGGGCCCATGGCTGCTTGGCACAGGGGACCTTGCCATCAGGCCTGGCCTGAACGCCTGCAGGAATTATGAACATGTGGCAGGCAGGGTTCTTCCCATAGGGACCTCAATCAGCAAGCATGACTCAGAGAGGGAGGCAGCCCCTCTCCAGTGACATCCACCACTGCTGCCCAGATGACAGGACTGGACAGCAGTGGGCCTGGCCTATGTGAGTTCAGTCCTCTCTGCCTCCCATTCTCTGCTTCTCCTTTATGCTGTTCCCAGGAGAGGGAAAAGGCTGCGTGGCACATTTGCCCAGAGGAAACCCTAGAACTGTTTTTTTTTTTTTTTTTTAATGGCTGGAACAGTGTAATTTCTCCTTCTTTTAAACCAACCTCTTTGTTTATTAGTGCTAAACCTTGCTATTCCTCATATGTATTGAGTGGACCTTCATCAATCCCGTAGTGGAAACTTGAATCAGACACAACACTGTTTTATGGAAGGGCAAAGTTACAAAGTCAAGTTTACCAAAGATAACTTGGTTATCAATTTATTTGGTTACCACATAACCAAGCAAAATCTTAAAATAGACATCATCTTTTTAAAAATTTCTTTTTAAATTTTAGTTATTATTTTAGAAATAGGGTCTTGCTATTATTGCCTAAGCTGGTCTTGAATTCCTGGGCTCAAGTGATCCTCTTACTTGGGAGGCTCAAGTAAGAGTGAGTCAGTGTGCCTGGCTGAATATCACCTGTTTTAAGCAGCCATGCATGTCCCCCTGTGTGACCTCTGCGTTCCTTGTATTTTCCCATTTTTCATCTACCTTGTTAGGCCTCAGTTCCTCCATAATCTCAACCACATCTCCTGGGATGCTTTGCCCTTCACTCACCACCCCCTCATTGTGTCCTACACCCCACAAAACCACTCATAGGTGGCTGTAGGTAAGCAGGGGGTGTGTGGTGGGGGGGCCCAGCATTCAGGGGCCCTAGAATGATCTAGAGCAGAGGTTCTTAACCTTCCTAACCCTGCAACCCTTTAATACAGTCCAAAGGGGTCGCGACCCACAGGTTGAGAACTGCTGATCTAGAGTGATCTGTAGCCATTTCAGCCTGAGCTGAGGAGCTAGTGAAGACACAAGACCCTAGAGCACACACAAATGCCATGGCCATGGTCAGTGACTGACCAATCCAATAGGCCATAAAGGATGCAGGCGGCAGAGTCTGAGTGAGATCCCAGAGCTGGTGGATGGTCAGACAGGCTACCTGCAACGGGGTCCTGGAAGGACCTGCAGAGGTCAAGGGAGGAAGTGGGTTGGCAGTACTGCTAGGTAACCCCAGAGTTAGAACAAACCAGGCAGATGCTAGGCAGCCAAAGAAGGAAGCAGGAACAGCAGCCCTGGCCGGTGGCTGGGCGGTAGGCTGGCCCCAGGGAGGGGGAGGCTGAGGAGACCTAAGGAAAATGCTCTGTCCTGCTGGGAGGGGCTGCCCCACTAGGTGAGTATCAGAAGGTTAATGGGCGTGTTCCAGAGCCACTTTAATTTGGGGGGAAGGGTGCAGAACATTATTGCTGGGAAAGAAATGCGGCCAGCTTTCTGGTGAGTCCTAAAAAGTGGTGTATCAGTTTCCCACAGGGAACTTGCTGCTTTCTTGGGGGCCTGTGGGGTGGTCTGCAGACTCCCGACCTGTCCCCCACGGGAACTTGCAGGTGTGCTTCTTCTCCACATGCCTGTGGAGGCGGCTTTGTCTCTGTGCTGTATAAGCCTCTCTTACTGGTGCATTTCCTCATCAAACCCAGCATGTGGCCACTTTCTGGGGTCTCCAGAGGTAAGGAACCTCTGAATTAAAGTGGACTGCCTGTGTCACAAGGCAGGTCTCCATAAATGTGGGCTGATACCTAATCTGATCTCTAGAATTTTCTGGTATATTTGTCTTAGGTCTCCTTAATATCAAGTTCTCAAGGTGTCTGAACCTTAGAGGTAACTTAAAAAGCGCCCTTCTCCTGTCCTGGATGAGGCCAGGAGACCCCAAGAAGTACATGTAGAAACCTAATCACTCCCTCACTGCCCATCACCCCAGGCTGTGGACTCAGCCAGAAGCTCCTCCTCTATGGCTGGGGTGAGGCATGACCAGGCACAGGACAAACCACGGCAAGAGCTCCCAGCTCCCACCCGTGTCTCTCAGTCTGCACTGGAGGTCAGGGTCAGCTCCTTGGTTGTTTGGACACTGGCTCCAGGGATGCCTGCTTTGCATCAAACTTTTGAGGATGTTTCTAGGGGGATGCAGCACAAGAAAACCAGTGACATCTCACTCTTAACCACTTGTGTTGCCTGACTAGTAGAATCGTCCACCCATCTCAGCAAGGAAGGGTTTTGCACTTTTCCCCAAAAACTAAACCCACCCTCAAAGGATGAATAGTTGCCACTCAGGAAACTATTCCCTTTTCCCTGTGTTGCTGCAGTGAAGTAGGTTCAGATTGCTGAGCAACAGGAGAATATCCGAGTTTCCCAGTGTAACTCCTGTGAAGGGAAAAAACCACGTGCATTTGTCTATCCTGGTAGACAACTGGATAAGGGGCTATTCTTGCTGGTGTCACTTCAGCCCTTTCCTGTAAAAACAAAGGAAACTTTTCAGTTGTGACATTACAGCTTGATTTTCTCACACGGCACTGTCCAGAGTGCCATCTGCAAACATATCACCATAAAATATTCCTAGGAGGGGAATCAGAGAACTATAGATGAAAGTAGAATTTAAAATCAGGAACTTGGAAGCATGCTGCTTGATTAACATTAAAATGACAAATAGGCCAGGCGGTGGCTCCCACCTAGCACTTTGGAAGGCTGAGGCCGGAGGGTCCCTTGAGCTCAGGAGACCAGTTGGAGCAAGAGTGAGACCCCCATCTCTATCAAACCCAGAAAACTCAGCTGGGCATTGTGCTGCTCAGGAGATCATTTAGATCTAGAAGTTTGAGGTTGCTATGAGGTAGGCTAAGTTCATGGCATTCTAGCCTGGGAAGCAGAGTGAGATTCTGTCTTGAACAACAAAACAAAAAAAAAAATGACAAATAAAAATCAACAACAGCCTGTTGTGGTTGTGGACCAATAAATACTTGATAACTCTGAAGTGGGCTCTTTTTATTGCCATGCCCTGGCAGATATTGCTAATCAATCATGACACTTTCTGCTGGGCAAGCGCATTATTTTCTGAGCACAGGGCTTCAGTTAGTCACTACCAATTGATCCAAAACATCTGCAAGATAAAACTTGTTTGCCACCCTGAGGCCTGGGTCTTTCCCGTCCACAGAAAGGGCTAAACACAGGCCCTAAACAGATCCAGGCCGGCATCAGGATGGGTCACATTAGCATCTTCAGTTTGTCACAGTCAAACCTATAGCTGTCCAGCAGCTGTCTCTCCTCAGATCCATCCAGAATTCAGGCAGACATGTATTGGACATGAGAAATGCGGGCGTGGCTGGGATGCGGTGTGGGCCTGGCTGGGATGTGATGGCTGGGGAGAGCCCTTTGGCATACGCCTTTAGCTACACCTGGTGGGCTGACCACTGGCCACGGTGGATGGTCACGTGAACGCTGAACCCGCACTGTCCGAGGCCTTGCTTCAGAGTGGCCCTGCCAGTGGCTTCTGTGGGTCTCCTCGGCCTCCCCTGGCCCTGCTTCATATGCTTTGTTTCAGATACTCCCCATGGCTATTTTCAGACTGTGTTTTCTCTCTTTCTCTCCTCTTTCTCCTGCTGCCTTTTCCCTCTGTGTTGCTGCAGTTTCCCAAGGTGAGTCTGTGGACGGACACACAGGCCTCGTGTCTGGGACTGCTTGGAGGCCTCCCCTTCCCTGGGATCCACTGTACTCCTGCACACAAACACCTTATCCGTTCTTCCAGGTGGTCAACAGGCTTTTATTTTTAGCTTTAGCTTTTTATTTTGGAAAATTTTAAACATAAATAAAAGCAGAGCACCTGGTATGATGAGCCCACACCGCCTTACACAATTATCAACTCTTGGCCACTCTTGTTTCATCTGTTACTCCCTACTTGTCCCCTACCCCAAACACTGGATCATTCGTACCTCATATTGATGAGTAATCTGCTAAGCAAAGAGAAAAAAACCTATTGAGTCCATGGAAGCCCTTCTTTGGGCTAAGTTCATTATAAGCTAATGAGGTGACTGTCCAGGGAATTCCACTCATGTAATTTTAGCCAGAAATATTTTATTGTAGTAGATATCTTCTTTTAAAAAAGCATAAACACAATACCCTTTCACATCTAAATAAACCAGCCACAGTTCCTAACTACCCACAGTATTTGCATTTTCCCAAAGGCCTCATAATTACCAACAATATTTTAAAGGTTTGAAGTCCTCAGGCACCTCTTTGTGTCAGTCATGGGGCTGGTGGACATACACTTGGACAATTACTCCCCTCTGTGCACCATCTTCCTCCTTTCTTCCTCCTCTCCACCCCCACATCACACACACCCCTGAGGAGGCATGCCAGGCTCCTCTTAAGGCTGTGTATTGGGAAATCACACCAGGCCAGTCTGTGCAGTGGCCCCAGGGTGTGGATTCAGGAGCACATATACTGCCTTCTTGCCCTCACCCCAAATACCCTCCTCTCATAATTTCCAGTAAACCAAATATTCTGTAATTCTTGATTCATTCCCCCTCCCTATTAAAAAACCAAAGCCAAAGTTTTGCCCTGTTGGTAGCAGTCATTTACACATCAGTATAAACAAGATCTCATGAGTGTATTCTGGGGGACACCTCCTGGAGAAATCCCGAAGGATGTGGGGGTCTAACCATCTCTCTTTTATTTCTTTATAGGCTACAAGGAACAAGGCATCCCCCAGCAGCTGTGAGCCTCAGGAGCCCCTGGGGATGTCCAGCAGGGCCCTGTGAGGGCTGAGCCAGGCAGCTTCAGGCACAAGGACTTTTACATGTTCTCTTCTGCCATTTCCAGATTTGGGGTGGAAAGGGGGTATTTTAAAAAATATTATTTATTTTGAAAATGCATCTGCTTTTCTCAGCACATTCTGAGGGCCACCAGCCCCTCATCCTTCTCTGGAAAGCATCATAGGCATCAGAGCATCAGGGAGAAGATGGGAAAGTGGACAGAGAGGCTGGGATGCTCTGGTGGGCTCAGCTCCACCTTGCAGTGTCCCCTCCCTCCTGCAAGGGCACGAGGGAGCTGCTGGGCTAGGCCGCAGTGGGGCCTGTCCTGGTGAGGGGGGGTGCTCACCAAGGGGATAGTACTGTGATAGACACTTCCTCTGGGTACCCACCTACTGCCTCAAAATCTAGTCCCCCAGGTGTTTTCTCTGTGGTTTCCTGGGAGCAATGCCAGAGTCGGGGTGAGGATGGCTAATTCCAGCCCAGCATGGAAAAAGCCACAGTCCCCACTGCTGGCCCAATGCCTTGAGGAGAGGAAGAGTCCCATAAGCCTCCCCTCCCTGACTACCTCCTTGTCCCTGAAATCCAAGGGCTGTGTGTGCTTTGACCTTTGTTTTCCTGGGAAGTTGGGGAGTGGCTTCATCCCTGGGATGAATTGCCAGATGTTCATACACAAAATTACCAGTTCGAGGTGTGAGTAGGCACAGACTGGCAGCCTTTTACATTATACTTAACACCAATTCTGGCCCACAATCCTTTTTCTGAAATTCTTGGGGCCAGATGGGTCTCTGAATTCAGAAATTTTAGATTTGAGAAAGATAATGTGATCCATTGATCATGTATTTTCTTACATCCTGGTGGTGTCTGGAACATTCCACTCACCATCAAGCACATGAATATTTCTGTAGAGAATCATGTGACTAGTCAGATTAATTGGGATCAATAAAACCTATAAATAGCCTCACCTCAGTTCAAGTCCAATTTTGCCACTAAACAAATTATAGGGAAAAACTTAGCCATTTGAGAGCTTTTGGAGTTTTAGAGTAGCAAAACAATTGTATGGTGTTGTGGATCTCGATCTGAAAATTCTACTTGCAAACAGATGGATTGCAGTGGTTCTCAACTTTCCTAATGCTGTAAGCCTTTAATACAGTTCCTGTGGGTCGTAACCCACAGGTTGAGAACTGCTGCATTAGAGGGTAAAACTGTTGATGTCACACAGGGGTTCCTTCTGTTGCAAAGAGACCATCTGGCCTCTCAAAGGAGCACCTCTGTGATTGCTTCGGAGATAAATCCCTAGAGGGGGAGAAACCAGCAAAAGTTGTCCAGGCAACTGCAGATCAAGCATCAGTCTGAAATTAGGAGAAAGGTGATTGAAATTGTAGCAATAGAATGGACATATGTGTTTGTTTCCTGCTTTCATTTTTTTTCCCTAACGTAGGAAGTGCTAATAGGTATAACTGGCTCAAAGCTAAGTTCCTGATCCCATTGGGTATATCCCACTTTGAGAATTGTTTTCATTTTTTGAAAAATCAGTTGGAGACACCATGAAAAACTAGGCCAGAGCTGGAGAAGGCACTTGTCCGGCCACCTTCTCCATTGCTGGATGGGAGTGCTTGGAAAGCAGTGCCCATTGCACAGGGAGAGTTCCCGCCCTTCTACCCTTTCCACTGGGCTTTCTGGAAAAATCACCTGCTGGGGGAAGCAGGTAATGGGTTCTCTGCAGACTGGATAGCTCCCTGACATCTGAGGAGACACAGGACCCCCTGAAGTCACTCCCCCATCCCCTGGGCCCCAGCTGGACTCAGGCGAGGCTCTTCTGCTCCTGGCCTGTCCTTCCTGCTGCCCACTCCTTAACTTTGATGAGTGTCTCATCCCTGTTCCCTCGCTGCTGGGGGCTGGGCTGCACTTTCTGAAAGCCGGGCAGTGTCTTTACGTCTCCTGCCCTTTCTTCTTCCTGACCCTCGCCCCGGCCTTTGCTGCCTCTTTCCTATTCGGAAGCCTCTGTGTTTCAAGGCATGGGGCCCAGCTTGCTTTTATCTGAAAAGCCAAAGCCTTTTGCTGTGTGAAGACAGCAACCTCCGGGCTGGCAGCTACTGCTCTCGAGGAAGCTGCATCAAATGGAGCCGCCCCTAAAATATATAAAACAGATATAGCTTCTGCTGGGGGAAACAAGGGTCATAGCCCCCCTCCCACCGCTGACAGCCCACAGCCCATCACCCCAGACAGCCCCAAGTTTGCCTGCCTCCCCCACGTAATGACAGACCTCAGGAGGGGGCTGCCCCCACAAGTGAGAGAGAAGCTTATTTTCCTGGATTGGGCTGGGGGCGGCTGCTGAGGGGTGGATAAGAGATAGCAATTTATGTCACATGTTTAGTGACACAATCCAGATGTGGGTGGGATTTTCTGGAGTGGCAGGTGCCACTGTGAGTCCTGTGTGGGATGGCTTGATATAGGGATTTGTGTGCTTGGAAGGCCATCTCCCCTCTAGGTCTGCCTCTGGCCTGAGGGCTGCATCTCCAACCTGTGAACACGACAGCCTCAGGGGAAGCACCTTCCTGGGGACTGATGTGTGGAAAAAGCCACAAGCATCCCCCCCCCATACCTGTCTCCAGAACAGCCAGTCTCTGAGGGTGGCTCGCAGGTGGGACCAGTTCACACTGTATCCCTCTAAGTTAGACCCTAGTGTCCGCAGTATCCTCCTCATTAGGTAAGGGACAGTAGTTAGTTTATTCCAAGGAGTCTGAGCTGGCCACTCAGATCATTAGGTGGCCAGAGTTTGGCCACCAGCTGGAAATCAAGGTTCTCATGCCAGTAAGTACTCGGATGTCACGTAGCCCTGTGGTAACAAAGCTGGGTTTTGACCCCCTGGTGTCTTTGAGGCAGATGGTACAGAAGTTGCAGGCCCATATTATAAGTTGGTGCCTTTTGTTAGTCAGAATTCAGTAGGCTGTTCCCTGGCTGTGGGTGTTTGAGGCAGGAATCACGGATGGGCAGAGAAGGTTGCTGTGAATGAGATGCTCCCAGGACCTAACTGTGATACTGTAATCAGAGTGGTCAGAGAGGTGCCGTGAAGCAAGAGTGAGTCACCTGCTGGCCTGGAAATATTCTGTGGACAGTAGAGACTATTGATCTCTGAGTCAGTTTATAACTGAGGATTTAAGGCCATGATAGCCAGGGTCCCCATGTGAGCAGCAGGAGTCAGGTGGCTCCTGGCTCTCTTGCCCCTGCTCGAGACTGTCCCCTATCCTGGCATACCACCAGCATGCAGCATGGTTCCTCCCTCTGTTGTTCCGGACCCTGAATCCAGCCCCAGTGGCAAGAACCGCCTTCACTTGTATGGCTTCACCAGGCACCCTGCAGAACTGAGGCTCCAAGAGAGTAAACCACGTGACCCCAAGTACTCAGTTTATAAATGGCAGGACCAGGAATGACCAGGTGTGGCCTCTGTCAAAGCAGTCATTACGGCCTAGAAGAAGGAGGGGACTGTTAGGGGGACAAAAGAGAGGCCCTCGCCGGCTCGGAAGTAATGGGGTGAAACAAAAGACCTGGGAACAACTCTGTAGCTTCCACCCTGCCCCACAGGGTTCCCTGCTGCACCTGCCTGGGAGCCTCAAACCCACCTAGCCCTTCTGGGTGCCTCTTACTGAGGATGTAAGAGAGCTGGTGTCAGGACCAACCCACCCGCTCTCCCAGCCAGGGGCTCCAGCCTCATGCAGGATGCCCAGGCCCTAGAGGCAGTGGGGAGACATGTGCAAAAGGGAATTGTAGGAAATAAAAAACCCCATAAGGTTAAGTTTTCCCCTGGGGAGTCAAAAGTCCCAGATCTCAAAAGGAAAACCCTACATAGACCCCAAACATCAAGTCTAAGGCCAGAATAAGGGGGAAGCTGAAGCCCCCGGACCAGGACAGATGTCTTCCAAAGGCCTGAGGTTCCTGAAAAGGAACGTGAAGCTGAGATGACAGTGGCCCTTCTGCACCATCTTGGTTCTCTAAAATACAAAAAAAATCAAAACACAAAATCCTAAAAGATTTTCTTCAACAGGTGTGTCCTCAAGGGCTTACATCTGTTTTGCCTGGATCCAGCTCCTCGTGGCCTCTCCTGGGCCCCACCCAGGCTCCCAGGCTCACTACGGGCTTTAATTACGTGGGCTGTGTCTAACCACATTAGTGGTGTGGGCAAAAGCCATCTTGGAGCCCAATGTAAACTGCTTGGACATGTGTAATGGAAGGTGTCCAGTGAGGTAGTTGATGTTGTTCACTGTTGTTATTACTCTTTACTGGGTTTGTTTGGAAGACTTTCTCCGAGGTATTGGAGGTGAGAGACACCTTTTAAAGCACCACCACCCTCTACCTCACTGTATGGATGCTTCCTACACACTGTGACATGGTTGGAGGCCTCAGGCTGGGGGAGCAGCTGAAAGTTCTTGCTGCCCATCTGCTGACTTCCCTGGGACAGAAGCTCACCTAGGGCTGAAGAGGGACAGTGTTTCCTTTCTGTGTGGGCCTTAGGCAGTCCTACCTCAGGGAAAGCTCCCTGCCTTGCTTATTCACTTAGTGAGCAGTAGTGTGGGCCACGTGGCCCTGTGCTTAGATGAAGAGACCCTCGCCCCCACGCCCGTACGCCCTTGCTGCCCCGGCCTCCTCAGGTGAGACTGCAAGGTGAGCAGAGGTAGGTGTGGGAGACACATCCTCCAGGGACTGGGCTGCCCTTTCTTCCCCCAGAGAGCTTGGTCAGCTTGGTGTAAGAGATGAAGAGGCCAGCCTGGTCAGGGTAAGTGACTATGTCCCTTCTGGACCAGCTTGTTCTTTAAAATAATAATAAAGAAGGTCAGCTTGGGCGGACGGTGAGAGGCTCAGAGTCCTGTCACTTTCCATCAGTTTTCTCCCTTTAGATTCTTAGAGCTTCTGGGTGCTTATAGGATCACAGAGATACACCAAGGCAATTAGGGACCCACCGTCAATCCCTGGCCGTGCAGACATAGGACACATCTCAACCAGAGTGACCCCAATGTCCCTCAGAGGCCCAAGAGTGAGTGCTGCTTCAGTGACATGTGACTGTCAGCATCTCTCCGACTGCCCTGTGCCTCAGTTTAACCATCTATAGGTTGGGAACAAAGAGGGGCCTAAGCAGCCATCATTGTCCCCATTTCTGTCAGAGCAAAGGCTTGGAGGGCCAGCCCTATCTGGGGAAGAGGGAGGCAAGCTGTCCTCTCCTGCCCAAGCCTTCCCTGATGATAAGGAGGTTGGTGGCTCTGGAGCTGAGACTCCTTGCAGCAGAATGGAAACATTCCCCCATGACAGCAGGTCCATATGTGTCCTGAGTTTCTGGTACACCTTTTCTTTCTATTTGTATTTAGGTGGGGAACCTCAGTTCCCATTGCCTCCCCTCACTGCCTAAATCTGCCAAAATACCAACATCCAGGCTGGCCTTTTTATCCCCAAGTGAGCAGGAGTATACACACACACACACACACACACACACACACACACACACACAGCCCCTTGACTGCTGAGGGAAGCAGGACAGGGACTCAGGAAGGGCACTTACAAGATGTGGAGAAAGGCGCCCTCCTCCAGGATGGGCACTGGCTGGTAGTGCTTTTTGCCCTCACTTCTCCCATGCCCACCCAACCCAGACGCACACACTGTTTCCTCTCTCCCCAAGACCCTGGCCTCTGATCTCTTCCCCCCAGGGTCTATGGGCTCAGCTCCCTGACCACACCAAACCTGGCTGGGTCCATCCCCCACATCCCCAGCTTGGCCTTCTGTGGGAGGGGACCTGTCCAGAGGAGAGGGCTCTCTTTCTGGGGATCTTCGGGGGCTGCAACCACTCTCTCTTGTGAGACCACTTCCTGCTCCTACAACACCCCCACCTCCACCTCCCGCAACACGAGAGCCAGTGGGGAGAGAAGCAGGGGAGGCTGCTCACCTGCTTCTCTGATTTAGCACTGGATGGGATGTTCCACACGGGAGGTGAGTGATGGAGTCTGTAGCAAGCTCCTCGTGGGCACCTTCCCCCACAGGAACATGTGGCTGGCCCTTTTCATAGGCAAAGTTGCTTTCAGTTGTGTGCAGTGCCATTGTTTTTTTTAAAGAATACATATAAAACCATAAAAACAAGACAACTGGTTCTGTGTGTACCCACAGAATTTACATGTGGATGAATGTTGTGTTGTGATGCCATGACTGGCTTTGATTGGGTCTCTCTTCTTTCTGTTAAATTAATTGCTGGACACTTCCATCATTCTCAGATGAAACTCATTCCCTGACCTCTCAGTCCTACCCAGACCCACTGGGAGCCCACCCCAGTCCAGCCAAGTGGATATTTCCAGCCCATTTCAATGACTGGAGCACCTTTTAGAAGTGGAAACTTCCAGACTCGCCCAGGCCAGCCTGCAGCTTAGCTGTTCGTGCCCTCAGGGCTGCACTGGTGGGCGCTGCTCAGGGGTCTCCACAGTGCCCTGTAGGAGCTGAGCAGGGTTCCAACTTCTCTAGCCTTCTGCCAGCTTTAAAAACCTTAACTCAAGCAGCATCATTCTAGATGCAATGAAAAATAGCATGTATGACAATAAAAACCTACATAGCTCCATGTACATATTTATACATACTCACATGTTCCTATTATAAATATATAGAGCATGGCATCTCTTTGGCATTCCAACTTTCTGTTTTTAAAAAATCCTTGAAAGTATGGCTCTGGAAACCTTTCTCTCCCTTTCCTTCTTTTCTATGTAATAAACATCCGTGTGACCTTTCTGGTGGTTTCACAAGTTCTTATGTCTCCCCATTTTCATAATCCGACAGAGCTCTGTGGCTTCTGCGGGCCTCCCTCCCTCCCTGTCTGCAGCCTCTGCGTCTATCTTCCTTCCTGTTATGAAGATGACCCCTCCACCCCCAGGCGTGTCCCGACCTCCATCAAACCTTTTCCCTAAACTCCTCTTCTTCTGTGACATTTGTACAAGTACTCCTCAAGATGCTGCATCTTTGGTACACTAATCCCTTTTGCAACCAGGAATTTGCACACTAAATCAAGCATCAGGCCCTGGATGGGATTTTCCAAGAATCAGTGTACAGATGTGGCTTACTTCCTCCTCTTGACTGTTAGCCTGGTGGAAGAGGGAAATGTGTTCGACAGACACGTTTGACAGACTTCTGTGAAAATGGGAATCTCGGTGAAAGTTCTCTTTTTTCTTCTTTCTTTTCTTTTTTTTTTTGAGACAGAATCTTGCTCCATTGCTCAGGCTGGAGTGCTATGGCATCATCATACCTCATAGCAATTTTCACAGTCCTAAGATTAAGTGATCTTAGGCTCCTGCCCCAGCCTCCTGAGTAGCTGGGACTACAGGTGTGTGCTAACACCTGGCTAATTTTTCTATATTTTTGTTTTTATTTTATTTATTTTTTCTTTTGTTGTTGTTGTGGTTTTTGTTTAGCAGGCCCAGGCCAGGTTTGAACCTAATTTTTCTATTTTTAGTACTTGAGCTCAAACGATTCATCTGCCTTGGCTTCCCAGAGTACTAAGATTACAGGTGTAAGCCACCATGCCCCACCCTCTAATGATTAAGGTCATTAGAGAACATAGATTATAACTAGCCATTTACCTATAACAAGGCCTGAATTGAAGGGCACCATCCATGACCCAGCCAACACTTGCATTAGTCATTGGATGAAGACTAGAGAACTTACTAAATTTGTGGAGGAGGGAAGTAAGTAGCTTAGATGAACAAATCAGAATCCAAAAAGCACTTAACAGGCAGAGGCAATGTAACAAGATGAAATCTGAGAGCGTTAAATGAAAGAGTTGTGCTTGAATTAATTCGGTTTATTAAAAAAGGTTTGATGGAGGTTGGGACGTGCCTGGGGGTGGAGGGGGTCATCTTCGTAACAGGAAGGAAGATAGAAGCAGAGGCTGCAGACAGGGAGGGAGGAAGGCCTGCAGAAGCCACAGAGCTCTGTCGGATTATGAGTTGTGCTTGAATTAAGAAACCCCGTGCTTACCTTCCCACCTAAGGGCTTGCTTGATGGGCGGCTCCATGTTCATCAGTGGCATGCTGGGGCTGACAGATCATCTGGTTCCAGGCACCTGGGGAGCAGCAGCCTGGGGCCAGGATCAGACATGGGTGCAGTGTGGCGTTCAGTGCTGGGTGCTGTGACGGGGCTGAGCGCTCTGACAAGTGTCTGGGTACTCACAACCCAAGGCTCTACCTCCTGCCATGTCCTCAGGTCAGCCCAGGACCTGTGGGGACCCACCGTTCTGGTCCACTTACCATTTACCAGGGAAATGCTGCAGCTTCTGTGGCCTTGCTGCTGCTGTTGTTCAAAAGAATCAGATTCAGAGAATAACCTTTGGTGAGACGTCCAGCTCAGCTGCAAGAGTCCCTCTGAAGCCCCAGAAATGGCATCTGTGCCTAGAATTGGCTTTAGTCACTGTTAAGACCAGAACCCAAAGCCAAGGCAGCACAGTGACCTGAGGCACTCTCAGGGAGCATTTGTGCATTGTGTAAAAACTCAGGGTGCTCAGGTGAAGTCAAGGATGCTCCTGGCCAAAGAATTCTTTCTGTAGTCATCCAGCTTCAGAGGATCTGGTCAGAGAGGACAATGGGAGATGAAGCTGGTTCTACCCTACAGGTCTGCCAAGTGAAGGGAAGAAACCCCTCAAATGCACAAGATCCCCTTTTTTCTCCCAGGCCAAGCCTCTCATCAGGAGGGCGATGTGGATTGAGATGACCAGTGCCTTTTTTGTGAGGGGTGAATAAGAGTCTCCCACTGAGAGATTTCTCCTCAAACCCAGAGGAAAGGGGCTGCAACAAAGATGAAGGCGTCTGCTCTTCAGAATTCCCCACACCCCAGGCCCAGGCCCTGGGAGAGGTTCATGCCTGTCTATCGCCAGACACAGGAGGGGACATGTGAGGATGCTCTAGGTCAAGAGGGGCAAGGTGGTGGAAAGGCTGTGTTTGGGTTTGTGGACTGGGTTGTTGATGCATTCCTCAGAAGAGGACTGGAGCCCAAACCTGGGGCAGGGAGGGTCCCAGATGGGGAGCCCAGGGAGACCAACCAGTGTGGGTTGCGTCTGGGGCCTTCGAACCCAGAGGATGGGTTCTCACTTCTAAGAAGACCATGATAGATATTTCTCAGCTCCCAATATCAAGTCAGCCCCTGATTGAAGCCTTTAAAGCCATATAACCCAAGATTCAGTTTATATGAAACATACCAACAACATGTGGGGATGGTAATGAGATAAGCACGACCATTTATGTTGTACTACATTGTTTACAAAATACTTGCCTCCTTCAAGAAGAGGTTCCAACTAAACTTGCATTTATTGGGTGTCTACCAAGTGCCAGGAAGTTCACATGTGCTATTTTATTGTCACAGATCTGTAGGATCTGACCACATAGGTTCAAAGAAGTCAAACTTGTCCAAAGACTCACAGCTGGTTAGTGGAGGAGGCACAACTTTAACCTCACCCCTGACTTTTGATATCTAGTTCCTTACATACCAGGGGGCCTCTCAGTAAGGGATTCTGCTTCCCCTCCCTTCTTGTAAGAAACCTTCTTGGACCCCTGGCCAGGAGATCCTTCCAGAAATGGTGGTTGAGGGTTGTTCATCCCCTATGAGGACAGAATTCGGTGGTCCTTTCACCCGGAACATCACCTGCTGCTCTAAGTCACTGCTCTGGGCATCTGAGCAGACCTGCCTGGGATAACTGGGTGATACAGGAGTCCCCCCATGCCTATGAGCAAGAGGGAGGAGAGGCAGGACCCTCTCCATGTTGCATGTCTGGGGAGTTAGGAGAAGAGTGCTACCCCTAGCTCAGCCTTGGCACCCCCACACTGCTTAGTCTCCCCTGCTAGAGAAACAGAGCAGAATGTGGTGACGGAGCCACCAAAATGCTGCTGAACCAAGGCCAGGAAGCAAGAGGCTGGGGCGCTCCTTTAGTGGGCTGGGTATACTCTGTGCATGGTACGTGGGGCTCCCCGACCCAAGCTGCAGGTATCTGCCCCTCGACCCCCAGATCTCAGCCAGCCAACAACACACTGACGTACTGGGATGGAAAACTGCCCAAAGGGGGCCACCAGCTGGCCTGAAGACCTTCTCATGCAGTGACTGTCATGAGCTGAACTGTGCTCTTCTCCTAATTCACATGTCAGAACTTTTACCCTCAGAATCTCAGAATGTGATTGTATTTGGAGACAGGATCTTTAAAGAAGTGATTAAGGTCATTAGGGTGGACCCTCCTCCGGTATGACTGATGTCCTTATAAGAAGAGGAGATGAGAAAACAGACACACATAGAGGGAAGGCCAAGCGCAAACACAGGGAGAAGATGTGTTTCTTCGCAGCCACAGAGGAAGACCTTAGGAGGAACCCAGCTTGTTGACAGCTTGATCTTGGAGGTTCCACCTCCAGAATTGCTTAAGCCACCTGCCTATGACACTTTGTCATGGCAGCCCAAGCAAAGTGCAGTGATGTGGATTGGGATTACTGAGATGGTCACTTCAGCAGGCAGCTGCAGGAGAGCGAGGCACCTCCGAAGAAGGTGAGAAGGAGCAGGAGTGAGGCTCCTGAGTGGGCAGCACTTCACGGCTCAGGGCACCAGCATATGCTGGTCCTATAAGCACCTCGGACCATCTCAGGGCCCACCCACTTCCCACTTTTTGTAAGGTGAGGCTGGGCAGCTGCTGCGGGGGCCTAGAGCCTCCATATCTCCTTAGAATGAACCTGAAGTGTAGGAGACAGAACACCAGGCTTAGAGAAACATCCACCAGCTCTTGAAGAAGGCACTGGGAGCAAGACGATCTCCTAGCCTGCATGGAGATGTTTTGCTGCCTGAAGACATGTCCTCAAGCACCTGTATGCATTCATGAGATAAGATTGGTACTAGTTAGCAAGCAAGTGTTATACTTTGTAACATTGTAGGGCAACAGGATGGGAGTTGAACCTAGAAAGAGCACTTAGCAACCATTAAACATGTGATCCTAGCATGTGGGCCCCACTTCTGTGGTTTGAGGTTCCAATAAAAGGCCAAGAGCACCTGTGGCTCAGTGAGTAGGGCACTGGCCCCATATACCAAGGGTGGTGGGTTCAAACCTGGCCCTGGCCAAAACCACCACAACAAAAAATATTGTGGTGGGTGCCTGTAGTCACAGCTACTCAGGAGGCTGAGGCAAGAGAATCACCTAAGCCCAAGAGCTGGAGGTTGCTGTGATCTGTGACACCATGGTACCCTACCAAGGGAGACAAAGTGAGACTCAATCTCTACAAAAAAAAAAAAAAAAAGGCGTGCTCTCGGAGAACAGACGGGAAGCCCTCTCTCACAGGCATGTACCTTCAATCTGTGTCTTGGCTGTTCTTATTTGCGTGGTGAGGGCTGCCACAGCGAGTAGCCAGGTGAGGCATCATCCTCCCTGGGACATGAGCTGCTTGTGAATGGTCCCTTGGGCTAGCACCTCCTGTGCCTGCTGGACATTGCTTTTGGGTCAACTAAAGAGATCCTTGATGTGGGGAGAATTATCTGAGGGTGCAGAGCCTGGGCTCAGAGAGGAGCCTTCAGCTGTCTCCCAGTCAGAGTGGTGGATATTTATATTTTCATCCAAAATAGCTATACTAAAACAAAAAAACTCTAGAAAACAAAGAAACACCTACAACTAGAAATGTTATTAAGAGAGGAAAGAAGCACTTTGCAAACACTCAGAAGCTACCCCATCGTCTAAGATTCCAAGCAAGGAGGTAAGCCCCAGAACAGAGGATTCACCTCTGAAACACATCCCGAGTGCTTTGAAAACGCTGAGGTGGTAAGGCACAGATTTCATTACAGAGAAATCAGTGTTGTTGCTTTGAGCATCTTGTCTTCCAGCATGATGGCGCCCCCACAGTCTGCACCTGCCATACCCTGCAAGGGGTGCAGCCCTCCTCACTTCCCCTGGAGCCCAGGCCCAGCTCTAGACTCACGTTCACCAGGGTGATGCATGACTGGTCTCTGCTCTCCGCCCGCTTTCCCAGGGCCCAGGTCCTCTCCCACTTACCCTGTGTAATTCTGCCAATCCCGGGCCCACAGGCAAGGGTGGGCCTGTGGTCCCAGTTAGGCCGTAGCACATCCCTCTCATCGAGCATACCTGGAACAATTAGGGTCTTTTCTAGATTTTTCTAACTGATATTATGGGAAAGTAATTTTTCCGCTTTGGTCCTAAGACTGGTTTGTAACTCTGAAGCCACCTGTGGCCAAGGTTCCCACCTCATGTAGCAAGAGGCCAACATGCACAGGAAAGCTGAGAGATGGAGAGAAAGTGTCTTATTTTGTCATCCCCAAGGCCTGTCCAGCCCTGTCCAGCCCATGGTTTAATTGCACGAGTCATCCACCCTCCTTGATCACTTTCCCTCCCTCCTTTCTTCCTTCTCTCCCTCCTCTCCTCCCTTCTTCCCTCCTTCCTTCTTCTGTCTTCCCTTCCTCTCTTCCTCCCTCCTTCCTTCTCTCCCTCCCTCCCTTCATTTTTTCTCTCATTTCTTAATAGTTTTGAAATGTACCATTGCATCATGCACATTAGGTGAGGTCCCCCCAAACACCCCCTCCTCCCAGATCCCCCCTTCATTTTTGTCTTCCTTTGCATAAACCAGTACAAGCTGTTTCTCTTGCTAGTAATGAGAAGCAGCGAGAAATTCCTAGCTAAGTCCTTCCTCCTCAAAGCCTCCCCTGGCCATTCTGTCTTGACTGTTCTTCTTGCCTTCTAATAATAACAGCTGCCATCTATTGAGCTCCTACGGTGTGCCAGACACAGACCAGATTTTTCTACTTGCTACACATACCCACATACACGCACACACACACACACGCCAGGCTGGGCACACATGTAATGCCTTTCCACAAATGGCAAGTGGTGGATGTGGCACATACATGTTCAAGCTTTTCATCTCCTACTGCCCATCCCTCCACCTTCCCACTCCACTTGTCCCTTGTTCCCTGAAACAGCAATAACAGAGAATGGCGTTTAGAAGAAAACAACATTGTGAGATAAATGCACAGGTTCAATTAAACTTCTTTTAAAAAAGTATGTTCAGGAAAGGTACAGAAATGTGCACAAAGCCTTTCTTCTCCCATCAAGGTGATGGTAGGGGTAGCCCTGGCCAGGTTATGGGTGTGGTTGCACCCCCATGGTGGAGCCTTCTCAGCACTTGGCAAGGCACCTCAGGCACCTGCTAGCGGGCTAAGGAGGGGCCAGTGAGCACATAAAACGGAGGCTGAAGTCTTAATGCCTAGGTCTGAGTCTCACCTTTCTGTGAACCCTTGCAGAAACTGAGCCTACTAGTGTTCTGAGGTCTTTGGGAATGTTATGAGGTTCAGGATCCCCAGTCAGCCTTCCTAAATTCTCCACAATGCAGGGCCTAGGGCCCAAGGCACTTCACAGAGCACAACCAGTGCTCGGTCCTTCTCATCACACCGTGCACACGCACAACCAGTGCTCGGTCCTTCTCATCACACCGTGCACACGCACAACCAGTGC
>NW_003852440.1:9135217-9137353 GCF_000181295.1 Otolemur garnettii | reverse complement strand
CACACGCACAACCAGTGCTCGGTCCTTCTCATCACACCGTGCACACGCACAACCAGTGCTCGGTCCTTCTCATCACACCGTGCACACGCACAACCCATGCTCAGTTCTTCTCACACCGTGCACACGCACAATCTGCGCTAGGTCCTACTTTGATTTCTTTCATCAACATATTATAGTTCTCAATAAAAATATTGAGATGTAAAAATATTTTATGTTTTTGGGTACTATTTATTAGAAATAATACTGTTTTAAAAGATAAATACTTAGTTTTAGTTGCTTTTTTGTGAGATTCTTTTGGATTTTCTAAGTACACTGTAATACCATTTACAAATAGAGAAAATTTTGTTTTTTCCTTTGTAATTGGTGGGATTTTTTTAATTTTTAAAACTTAAAAAAAACTCTTTTTTTTTTTTTTTTGCCTTATTTCAGTGGATAGAAACTCCAGTACAGTGTTGAATACGAGTGGTGAGAAGAAACATCTTTGCTTTGTTTCAATTCTTAGGCCGAAAGTCCTTAATCTTTCATCATTATGTATGATGGTAAATGCGGTTGGTTTTGTTTTTGTTCTTTTTTGGTAGAAACCCTATCACTTTAAGGAGCAGCCTTCCATTGCTGGTTTACTGGCATTGTTATCATGAATGAATGTTACATTTTGCTAAATAATTTTCTGCATTTATTAACATGAATGTGTGTCTTTTATTTTTTAAGTCTATGATGAATTACACTGATTTGTTTTCAAACCTAGAACTAGTCTTATATCCCCAGGATAAACTCCATGTGGTCATAATTTGTTATCCTTTTTACATATTGCTAGGTATGATTTGCTAATATTTTGTTAGAAAATTTCGTGTCTATGTTCATGAAAAATATCTATCGCTTTCTAGTAAGGTGTTTGTCTAGTCACCTTGTCTGTCTGTCTAATGAGGTGATTTTGGTGTTGTGGTAGTGCTGTCCTTATAAAACTAATTGGAAAGTGTTTCCTCCTTTTGTACTTCCAGAAAAGTTAATATAGAAGATTAGCAGAATTTGTCAGTGAAGCTATGTGAACCTGAAGTTTTCTCTATGGAAACATTTTTAACTACAAGTTCATTTTCTTTAATAGATACAGGACTATTCAATATATTGGTTTCTTCTTGAGCAAGCTTTAGTAGTTTGTGTTTTTGTCTATTTTATCTGAGTTGTTATATTTATGAGCATAAAGTTGTTTGTAATATTTCTTTTGAAGGTTGCATCATTATTCTTATTAAGGATAGTCACCCTAATCAATTTAGAATATTTCATCCCCTTGAAAGGAAATCCCATACTAATTAGCAGTCACTTCCCATTTCTTCTCCACCACACAGCCCTAGGCAATCACTAATCTGCTTTCTGCTTCCATAGATTTGCCTATTCTGGACATTTTATACAAACAGAATCATGCAGTTAGTGGTTTCGTGTCTGGCGTCTTTCACTAGCATAATGTGTTCTAAGTTTATCCACATTGCAGCATGTACTAGTATTTCATTCCTTTTAACTCCCAAATAATATTCCATTACATGAATATACCAATTTTGTATATATATATTTATCAATTATTAAACATTTGTATTGTTTTCATGTTTTGGCTATGAATAATGCTGCTAGGAACGTTCGTGTACAAGTTTTTTTGTGGACATATTTTTTTCATTTCTCTTGGGTGTAGACCCAGTAGTAAAATTACTGGATCATACGGTAATTCTTTGTTTAATCTTCTGAGGAACTTGAACTGTCTTGGCATCCTTGTTAAAAATCAATGGACCATAAATGTGAGGACTTATTTCTAGATTCTCAGCTCTATCCATTGATCTGTATGTATATCCTCATGCCAGGATACACACATATAGATCTGTCTTCAGCTTTGTAGTAAGTTTTGAACTCAGGAAATGTAAGTCCTTCACTCTGTTTTCTTCTTTGAATATTACCTATTTTGGATTCCTTCATTTCCCTGTGAATATTTTAGGAACAACTTGTCAATTTCTGCAAAGGAACCAGCTAGGATTTGGGTAAGGATTATGCTGGATTTATAGATCCATTTGGGATATATTGCCATCCTAAGTATATGTATGTATGTATATATATGCATATATATATATATATATATTTTTTTTTTTTTTTTTG
>NW_003852440.1:9123203-9124900 GCF_000181295.1 Otolemur garnettii | reverse complement strand
CCATCAGCTAATTTGCTAAGGTTCTGTCCTTTCAGCCTCCTTCTGGACGGGAGCTTCTGTAAAAAGCTGGCTGCAGTTCGCCATCTTGGCTCCGCCCTGGATTTATTTTCTATCTATGAGCCCCTCCTCTCTGATGTAGAAAAGTTAATGTAGCCATTTCCAAGGAAACACAGCCTATTTTTTCAGCCACTTTCATTTGTTTGCTTATTGTTACTCTGGGTTGAAAACCCTCTCAAATCAGAATTGTTTTTCTTTCATCTCTCCCGCAGCCCCTGGTTGACACTAAGCTCAGGGATGTTTGTGGGAGAGAGGCTTCTTTCTCTATCTGTCCCATCAGCCTCCCGTGAGGGCTCCACCTGCACGCTGCCTGAGCCATTCCTACCCCTGGGACAGTTCACCCAGCATGCTCTGCTGAGTGACCCTCATCCAGACCACAGCCCCCTCAGACTTACTCTCACTTTGTTCTTTTTCTTTTCTTCTTGAGTTTTTTCATAGAATTGGGCAGGCTACAACCCTAGGTAGACCTGGGGCTGTCCTGATGGCCCTTACCACCCTGCCTCCTTTGTTCCTCTATCCAGTGGCACAAAGGACATTGGTGGGGCCCCTGTTGACCAGCATTCAAGTTGGTAGAAGCCGGGTGGTCCTCTCTTCTCTGGACCTCCCACCTGTTAATGGTTCCATCACTGTCTCTCCTCCAACCCCACTCCTGGCCTTGGCAGAGAGGACACAAAGATGGGAAACATCCACATTCTCAGGGTATATGGGGAGGAGGAGGGCTCTGGCCACCAAGAAAGCACAAAGAGAGGCCATTCGGGGTTACTGACAAGGTGCCCAGGAGATGTGGAGGACCTTCCACATCAATGAATAAGTTGGTTGGGGGACACACTCACTCTCACTCTCCACCCACCCTGCCCCTGCCTTGGTGCTTCTGTGACAGTGCCCTATGCTTTCACCAATCTTCAGAGCGGGTGCCTGTGACGCCAGGAGCTGGGCTGAGTGAGCTCCTCCACCACCAATCAGGCTGCCCCCAGGCCTGAGCTCCCTGTGGAAACTGAAGTCTGAACAGTCCTTGAAATCATAAGTGCTTTTCACTAGAGATGCCAGTGAATTGGGTGCACAAGCCTGAGTGAGTTGGGCCTGTGGATCAGAATGTCCACTCCAGCAGCTGAGTTGGGGAGAAGGCAGCTTCCAGGAGGAGGACATCAGGGGATCTGTCACTCTGCTCCCAGCCACGAGCCTGGCTCTTTGCCTTCAAGGGAAGTCTGTCCAGCTGTTATAGGACAAAGAGGGTCCAGTTACCTGTCACTGTCAGCTAATATGCAGAGACGGAGTGTTAGGTCTAACAAGTTTTATTTGTCAGAAAGCCAGTGATTGTGGAGAAAAGTGAAAGTCGCCTTGCAATTCTGTTCTACCTCAGTTATAATTCTAGTAACTTTTATATTGAAATACAAAGAAACCAGCCTAGAAAATTTTAACTGTATTGATAGGAAGTAACACCAAAGTAGTCTCCACTCTAACAATGCAAAATGTTTAAAGAACAGAAAGGTGATTTTTTACTTTAACAAAATATCTATGAGAATCATGAGAGAAAATGCTCTATCATCAAAGCAACCTTTACTAATATCACAGCACCTATCCAACATTTACCAGTGTCACAGCACCTATCCAACCTTTACCAGTGTCACAGCACCTATCCA
>NW_003852440.1:9106455-9119826 GCF_000181295.1 Otolemur garnettii | reverse complement strand
TCACAGCACCTATCCACCCTTTTCCAGTGTCACAGCACCTATCCAACCTTTTCCAATGTCACAGCACCTATTGCGTATGCGTGGCTACCTCCTCAGAGTCTCCTGAGATGAAGAGCCTCACAATCACAGTGAAATGGAAGGTGTGTAGGGAAGGCTGAGCAGACTAGGTCAGCTGCATTGCTTTAGCTTAGCCTCTCAGACTCCTTTCTGGGTTCATAGTTCTCAGCCAAACAGGCACCAGGGCCTCCCCAGCACCTTCCTGGCCACTCTTCCCTTTCCCCTCTGCTCAACCCCACACTACTATTTCAAGTCAAGTCCTGCTTGACCTCTGGTCGTTTCCCAGGATATTGACCAAGGCAACTGCTTGGCTGACTGTAGGTGGTTCCTGGGGGTGATCAGGCTTAGGAATGAAGTCCAGACTCTGGGATCCTAGGTGGGCCATGCACAGGGAATCTGATAAGAATAAGGCCCCCAGGGCTGTATGAACAGATCCTGCGTAGATATCTGGGATTCCAGACACATGAAGGTGCAGAGGGTTCCCTCCTTTATAGGCCTATGAGCCATATTGTAGGGAAGGAAGCTACAGCTCAGACGACACAGCGTAGGGTGGCAGTGTCTGTACCACACCACCTATGTGGGGCTTCTCTTGTGGGTCAACAAAATGAGGTGGCCAAGAACCTGGGCAAATGAGAGCCAGTTGGCTGCCCTGTGACACCTCCATCCCTCCCCACTGTCCCCTGGCCCAATCATTGTCCTCAGGGCCTACCTGGCACTCACTGTAGGGCGTCAGTTAGGCCCTCGCTTACCTGCTTCATGGATTGCTAGTGAATAAAAGACAGAAACGTCAGAATAAGGCAGATTCAATCTCACTGAAAACAAAACAAGTCCTTCATCTAAACTTCTTCAAGAGAATCTGTTAAGATTCAAAGGACAATTGTGCTGCTTACTGCTTCTGAGCGGAGCTTGTTTGGCAAACAAAGTACAATCTACATATAGGAGTCTAGAAAACATCTTTGCCATAGACTTTGATAAATCATGCCTAATTAAATAGTCATTTATCTTAGGTATTAATTTCTTCATGTAGGCAGTACTCCTTTAAGTTTGGGGTATGCACTGCAGTGGGACCTCTGACTCCCTCTTCCCAGTCCCACTCACAGCTCTCTTTCCTGGAAGCAAGCATGCTTGTCAGAGAATTCCATGCAATAACAAAGCTCAGTTATTGCAATAACAAAGTATTAGCAATCTAGTTTTTTCCCAGTTAACAATGCAATCTGGAGCTGGTTCCTTCTCTGTATTGACCACTGCCTCATTCATTTTACCAGCAGCACAAGAGGGATTTTATTTTCAAACCCACAATAACATGGAGATCATTTGCAATCTTTCACTGTATCTGAAACAAATATTCTGTGTGGCCTAGGGAATCTTTAAATAGAAACCTACATAGTTTTGTTGGGCCAGTGGGTTGGTACTTTAAAAATTTAGAATATCTACTACCAAATTGTCTCTTACAAAAGTACTCTTTTTTTTTTCTGAGACAGAGTCTCAGTTTGTCGCCCTTGGTAGAGTGCCATGGTGTCACTATTCACAGAAACCTCAAACTCTTGGGCTCAGGTGATTCTCTTGCCTTAACCTCCCAAATAGCTGGGACTACAAGGCGCCTGCCACGATGCCTGGCCATTTTTAAAGACAGGGTCTTGCTCTAGCTTAGATTGGTCTCAAACTCCTAAGCTCAGGCAATCTGTCCACCTCAGCCTCCCAGAGTGCTAAGATTCCAGGTGTGAGCCACCACACCCGGCCCTTATAAAAGTATTAATAGCATAGCTCTTTAACAAGTGCATTTATTTATAAGCTGATATATTATTTATTATTGCTTCTTATCTTACAGAGTTTTAGCATTTACAAATAGTTTGATTTCTTTCTTTATAAACAGATTTTGCTAAGGATTTTTGGGCTCCGTAAAGCACAAGTCTCTGCCCCTGGCCAAGCTCAGACGGGTATTCTAATGCTGACAAAAGTACTGTCAGGGCTTCTGGAAGTGGGGGCAGTCCCAAGGTCTCACATGCTTGCTAAGGTACATGGATTATACGGTAGGCCATCTATTATTTTTTTTGAGACAGAGTTTTGCTCTGTCACCTGGGCCAGAGTGCAATGGTGTAACCATGGCTCACTCTAACCTCGAACTCCTGGGCTCCAGTGATCCTTGTGCTTCAGCCTCTTGAGTAGTGGGGCTACAGGCTTGTACCACCACACCTGGCTAATATTTCTATATTTTTATAGAGATGGGGTCTTGCTCTTGCTCAGGCTGGTCTCAAACTCCTGAGCTTAAGCAATCCCCCCACCTTGGCTGCCGGAGTGCTAAGATTATAGGTGTGAGTGACTATGCCTGGCCCTAAGTTTTATTTTTTCATTTATTCAACTAACATTTATTAAGCTGCCTCTGTGTGCCAGGCCCTGGAGTGCAGCTGAGAACACGAGGATGAACATGACTTGGACCCTCACACAGCATGGAATAAGCACCCAAAGAGAAAGGCTCAGGGACACACAGGAAGGTTCAGATGACTTAGTCACAGAGGTAGTTGTAGCGCACTGCACTCTTGAACTTCTGGGTTCAATCGATCCTCCTGCTTTAGCCTCCTGGGTAGCTGGGACTATAGGCTCCCACCACTTGACCAGCTAATTTTCTTTCTTTTTCTCCTCATGTTTTTCTGAAAATAATTTTAATACAGATTTATTGGATGATATTTAAAAATAATTAGACATTTATAAGTATAAAAACAATGTCACCCATAATTCCACACACAAAGGGATGGTCAGTTAATATTTTGGTAAATGTTGTTTCAGATATTTTTCCTAGAAGTATATTTTTTCTATTACTTATGTGTAGAGATACAGGCTGAAATCTTATCTATAGTTTTTACTCTGTTTTAATCATTCAAGATGTCACATGGATTTTTGATTTTTAAAAATTTTATTTCAAAATATTAAGGGGGTACACATGTTTTTGTTCCATAGATACATTTCTTTTCTTTTCAAAGCTTAATTTACTTTGTTTAAATTTCAGAATATTAGGCGGTATACAAGTTTTGTTTACATGCTTTGTTTTTTGCACAAAATGAGTCCAGGTTATACGGGTGTCCCCCACCCAGCAGTGTGCACCGTACCCAGATGGTATAAACTTACTCATCCCCCCAGCTTAATTTTCATTGAGATTTATTTCCATAC
Organism: Otolemur garnettii; assembly: GCF_000181295.1. Classification (NCBI taxonomy): domain Eukaryota; kingdom Metazoa; phylum Chordata; class Mammalia; order Primates; family Galagidae; genus Otolemur; species Otolemur garnettii. Next base: position 9,116,604 of record NW_003852440.1, on the reverse strand, counting down.
GTGCACTCAAGTGTAGATCGTTCAGTTCCAACCTGGTATGGAGTACATGTGTTTGTTCTTCCATTCTTGTGATATTTCACTTAGAAGAATGGTCTCCAGTTCCAGCCAGGTTGTCACAAAAGAAACTAGATGGCCATTTTCCTTTACTGGTGTATATGCATACACCGCATTTTATTAATTCATTCATGTACTCATGGGTACTTCGGTTGTCCATTGCTGAGTATATACCTAAAGAAAAAAGGTCATTTTATAAAAAGGACACCAGCATTTGAACGTTTATCGTGGCACAGTTCACAGTCCTAGCTAATTTTCTTAGTTTTTCTACAGACACAATCTCACCCAGGCTGGAATTGAACTAGCCTCAAGCAAACCTCAGCCTCCCAGCTGGTATTACAGGTAGAAGCCACTCTGCCTAGCTTATACATGTACATATTTCTGATTAAGAAAGTCAATTATGCTTGATGAGAAAATTTTGAATAAATGGAAAACTGTAAGGAAGAAAATAAGAACCACTCATGATCCCATCATTCAAACAGATTACTGTTAAATAATCTGATTTTTTTTTTAGTTCTAAAATTGGGGCTAAGTTCCACACAACTCTGAATTCTGCCTTTCTCCTCTGTGGGATAGCACGAGCATTTCCTGGCCCCACTCCTCTCCTAGGTGGGCCTCTGACTCCTCCTGATGACTCCCATACAGGCCTGGCTCCTGAGCTCCAGAAGCACAAGTCTGGCTGTCCTTGGATGTCCCCATCCGAAGATCCCACAGGCACCTCCCACTGGACATATCCAAACTAAACTCACTCTTATCCGCCCCAGCCCCAATCCTACCTGTACTCCCACCTCCTCCCTCAGGGAGTGACACCAGCTGGCCCCTCTCAGGCCCCCGGCCCATCGCTCCCACGGTCAGGTGTGGAAGGGCCTCCACGCTATCTCTTTCGCATCTCTCCTGCTCATGACTTCATTTCAGGCCTCAGCATTTCTCTCTGGCTTATTCTGGCCTCCTCCTGATGAGTCTTCTTAGTTTATCTTCCCCCTTCTAGGCCACAGGCAGCCAGAGAGATCCCATTACATGCAAATGTGATCTCATCAAGCCTGGCTTAAACGTCTCAAAGGACAATGGCTCATCACTGGGAGAAAGGCCACACACAGTACCCTGGATCCCCAGGCCTGTGACTCACCCTACATGGGCCTTCTGTCCCTGACACCTGAGTGACTGCAGACTCAGTGTCCTCCTACATGCCTCTGTGGCTTTGTTCAATCTTCTCCATGACCCAACCTCCTGGGTGATTCACACTCAGACTCTAAATTGCCCTTGGTGACACCTCCTCTGGAAAGCTTCGCTCCAGTGACCTTGTCTCTCTCCTGTGTCAGACCTCCTCTGTGCCCATGGGACTCAAGTTTGCCCCCACAGTCTGCTTACCTGAACACCTCCACATCACACCTTACACCTGGGTTCAAATTCTGGATCTACTATTTACTAGCAATGTGACTTTGGCCAAATTGCTCAGCCTCTCTGGGCATCAGTTTCCTAACTTATACAGTGATTTATAATATTAATGACACTAACAGCACCTCCTTTTTGTATAGATGAAATGCTCAACCTCTCTGGGCATCAGTTTCCTAATTTATACAGTGATTTATAATATTATTATTATTTTTTTTGAGACAGAGCCTTAAGCTGTCCCCCTGGGCAGAGTGCCGTGGCATCTCAGCTCACAGCAACCTCCAACGCCTGGGCTCAAGTGAGTCTCCTGCCTCAGCCTCCCAAGTAGCTGGGACTACAGGCGCCCACCACAACACCGGCTATTTTTTTTGGATGCAGCCGTCATTGTTGTTTGGCGGCCTGGGCTGGATTCAAACCGGCCATTTTAGGTGTATGTGGCTGGCGCCTTAGCCAGTTGAGCCACAGGCGCCGAGCCGTGATTTATAATATTAATGACACTAACAGCACCTCCTTTTTGTATAGGTGAAATGACGTCATCAGCTGTCAGCACTCACCGCCCTGCACAGCACAGAAAGCCCCGCATAACCTTTGGTTTTGGTAGTTCCTTCATTATCACCACGTCACTGTGTCCAGGCCAGGTCAAAGATGTAGCGGGGATAGGAGAAGCCACAAAAGAAAGGGAACTCTGTCTTCCTCGGGGAATTTCTGGGGGACAGGAGAGCAGGCTGAACACTGTAGCTCCGGGACGAACTTTTCTTTTCTTCAGGTACCTTGCAATGCACGTGGACTTCCAGAAGCGGGCGGCCTCCCTCGCGGCGCCACCTCGGCCCGCCAGCCTCCGTGGTGGGCAGTCTGGATCTGCTCCAGCACTTGTTCTCAGAAAGCCTGACTAATATTGGGCATTTTCTCCCCGTTGAAATAAAATAGGGCTGCTATTAGCAACAAATTGTCTCAGTAAGATACTCCTTTGTCCATAATTTGCAGAAATTATTTTTAAAATAACCCGAAGGAGAACACTTTTACACTGGTGGCCGGACTGCAAACTAATACAACCTTTTTGGAAGGCAATATGGAGAACCCTCAAAAAACTCAAACTAGACCTCCCATTTGATCCTGCAATCCCATTACTGGGCATCTACCCTTATGATAAAAATCTTTTTATAATAAGGACACTTGCACTAGACTGTTCATTGCAGCTCAATTTACAATTGCCAAAATGTGGAAACAGCCTACATGCCCACCAACCCAGGAATGGATTAACAAGTTGTGGTATATGTATACCATGGAATACTATTCAGCCATTTAAAAAAATGGAGACCTGGGCAGTGTCTGTGGCTCAAAGGATAGGGCGCTGGCACCATATGCCAGAGGTGGTGGGTTCACACCCAGCCCCAGCCAAAAAAAAAAAGGAGACTTTACAGCCTTTGTATTAACCTGGATGGAAGTGGGACACATTATTCTTAGTAAAGCATCACAAGAATGGAGAAGCAAGAATCCTATGTACTCAATTTTGATATTAGGACAATTAATGACAATGAATGACATGGTGGGGATGGGGGAAGGGGAGAACAGAGAGAGAAAGAAGGAGGGAGGGGGTGGGGAAAGGAAGAGCAGAGAGAGGGAAGGAGGGAGGGGGTGGGATCTTGGTGTGTGACACACTTTTTGGGGGCAAGACATGATTGTAAGAGGGATTTTACCTAACAAATGCAATTGGTGTAACCTGGTTTCTTGTACCCGCAATGAATCCCCAACAATAAATAATAATAATAATAAACCCCAAATGAATGGGTTTTGATGCCACATCAAAACCCAAAGAAATTAGCGTGGCATTTGCTCCCCTCCTCCTCCCCCCAGCCCCCAAACTGCTTTATTCATTCACAAGTCTGGAAAGGTACAGGGTGGCAGGTGGAACCTGGCAGGATGTGAGTGAGCAGTGGAGGTGCTGTCAGGGACTGAACAGTTTGTGTCGCCCATAGAACTTGCTAAGTTGAAGCCCTGAACCTAATGTGTATTTGGAGATGGGGCCTGTGAGGAGGCGATAAGGTCGAGTGGGGCATAAGGGTGGGGCCCAGATCTGGTTAGGGCTGTTAGAAGTGATTAAGAAATATAGTAATGTCTTTGTCATACAAAATCAATGTCCACAAATCAGTGCCTCCATATGTGCCATAACAGTCAAGCTGATAGTCAAATCAAAAACATAATACCCTTCACAGTAGCTTCAAAGAAAATGAAGTATCTGGGAATATATCTAACAAAGGACGTGAAGGATCTCTATGAAGAGAACCATGAAACCCTGAGAAAAGAAATAGCAGAAGACATTAAGAAATGGAAGAACATACTCTACTCACGGCCAGGAAGAATCAATATTGTTAAAATGTCTGTACTACCCGAAGATAGCTATAGATTTAATGCAATCCCCATCAAAGCACCAAGGTCAAACTCTGAAGAACTTGAAGAACTAGTACTTCATTTCACATGGGGCCAGAAAACCCCTCCGAATAGTCAATGCAACTTTATGAAATAAGAACAAATCTGGAGGCATCACTTTATCAGACTTCCGATTATACTGCAAGTCTACAGTGATCAAAACAACATGGTACTGGCACAAAAATAGAGATATGGATGTATGGAAGAGAACAGAGAACCTAGAGATAAAGCCAGACATGTATCACCATCTGACCTTTATAAACAAAACAAAAGCATGCAATGGGGAAAAAAGTGTCCTTATTTAATAAATGGTGCTGGGAGAGCTGGTTAGCCACATACAGAAACTGGACCCGCACCTCTCCCCACTGACAAAAAATTGACTCTCGCTGGATAAAAGACTTAAATTTAAGACACAAAACAATAAAGATCCTAAAAGGTTCCGAGAATCCAAAAAGGAAGTGTGAGAAAAACACTTCACAAAATCAGTCTGGGAAAATATTTTATGAAGATGACTCCTCGGCAATTGCAGCAATACCAAAAAAAAAAAAAAAAGTAAACAAGTAAAAGGGACATGGTTCAGCAGGGGCAGCTGTGCCAGGCACCTCCCCGATCAGTACACTCTCGGCCTCAGAGACCCCTTCCCGGGACTGCTAGTGATCCCACCCTGTGCCCTCACTCCCTTCCCAGGGAGTCTAACTTTGCTTCTGGTTGTGCCTATTGACAACCACAAAAGCACATGCCACACACACACACACACGCATGTGCACATGTGCCATGTGAATACACGCATTCACCCACAGACAATACACACACAACACATGCATGGCACACCACACACAGACATACGCAGGAACACATGCGCACGCCACACACCCTACACACATACTCCCAGGCACCTACCACAACACACACAAATGCACACACATCACACCAAACACACCACATACACATCAACATACAGCCATCTAGCCAGGGAGATTGAACATAGCTAGGGACCGATAAGGTGTGTGTTCGTATGTCTACATGTGCACATGTATGTGTCTCCTAATGATTGAAAGTATTTATATTAAAAGAGCTTAACCCTCTCATTAACTTTTGCATATTAAGAAAAGAGCTAATATTTTCTTTAGAAAGTTTAATGGGGGTGGCTTAATCACTCTTTAAAGACTTGCACCAACTGATATTTCCACAAACGGGCTATGAGTACGCCTGATTCCCTGCAGCATCATCCACGTTTGTTGTTATTCGACTTTTTTGATTAGGCCCATCCGATAGGCAAAATGAAGTATTTTGATATTCAGATGTGCTTGTATTGAATTATAAATGAGCTTTAAAATCTGTCACTTTGTTTGTTAGCCAATTTTTCATCTCATTTGCAAACACCCACCACTCCATTTTCTTTACCTTTGTCTTCAGGGTCTGTGCAATAACCATTTGTCCAATATATCAGATATTTCTTTCCAGACCACCACTTTTTTGAAATTTGTTTCCCTGTTCAGGATTTAATTTTTGTTCACCTAGTCAAATATTTCCATCTTTCCATATTTGGTTTGTCTAGGGATGCTGCTTTTAATAATGAGAGAACTTGCTTCCTAGGTTTCTTATCTGATATAATTAATGCTTCTCCAGTGCCTATAAAACCTCTTGAAGTGGACACCTCCATACCTTCCTCTTTAATGATTACTAGCTGCCCACCAAAAAGCTGTGAGAGAAACAACAGCTACAACTACTAAATAAAAGAAAATGTTCTCTTTGGTTCCTTAGACATTATAGAGAACAGGGACTCTTTCTTCTGTTTTCCCTGATTCCATGTAGGCACACAAAGGAATTTAGAAACTAATGGTTAGAAATTGAAGAGGACCTACACAAATGTAAAGTTATTTCATGCTTCTGGGTAGGACTCAATATTGTCAAAATGTCCACGCCACGTGAAGCATTGCACATACTTAACACAATCCCTATAAACTTCCTAATGGATGTTAATTCAGAAATGAAAAATCCAATCTTCAAATTCAGATGGAATTTCCAGGGGCCCCTGAATAGCCAACAATCTTACAAAGGTGGAACAATGTTGGCAAACTCACACTTACTGATTTTAAAACTTAGTACAAAGGTGTAATAGCCAAAGCATTATGGTACTGGCAGAGACAGGTAGACTAAGGGAATGTAACTGAAAGTTCACAAATAAGCTCCTACATCTATCACCCACTGGTTTTCAACAAGGGTAACAGGTCCATTCAATGGGAAAAAATATTTTTTTCAAAATATAGTGTTGGAATCACTGTATATCACGTTTAAAAGAATAAAGTTGGACATTTGCCTCACACTATGTACAAAATAAACTCCAAATGGATCAATCAACAACCTACAAATAAAAACTAAAGCCATAAAAATCTTAGAAGAAAACACTGGGGTAAATCTTTATGACCTTAAGTTTAACAATTGGGCTCTTAGATATGATGCTAAAAGCATGAGCAATAAAACAAAAATAGATAAATTAGACTTCACCCAAATTAAAAATTTTGTGTATGAAATGACAATATCATGACAGTAAAAAGACAGCCTACTGAATAGGAGAAAATATTTAGAAGTTAAATTCCTGATAAAGTTCTTTACTGTGGAAGTAAATAACTTCCACAACTCAACAACAAAAAGACAACCCATTAAAACATGAGCTTAAATAGAAACGTTTGCAAAAAAGATATACAAATGGCCAATAAGTACATGAAAAGATGCTGAACGTTATTAGACATTAGGGAAATGCAAATCAATGCCACAACGAGAAAGCCAGTCATACCTACTATAATGGTTTTAATGAAAAAAAGGAAACTATTAGTAGCAGGTGTTGATAAAGATGTGGAGAAGTTGGAACCATCACACTTTGCTGGTAAGGATGCAGGATGGCACAGCTGCTATGAAAAACAGTTTAGCACTTCCTTAAAAATTAAGTATAGAATTAGAAATGTGCCAATAATTCTCCTAGGTGTGAACCCAGAGGAGTTGAAAGCAGGGACTTGAATAGATAAATTGGTATACCCACGATCACTGCCCCATTATTCACAGGAGCCAAAAGGTGGGAAAAAAGCCAGTGTTCAGGATAAATAAACAAAACGCTGTTTATACACACACTGGAATGTTATTCAGAAATAAGGGGAATGAGGTTCTGATACATTCAACAACATGGATGAACTTTGAAAATATAGCGTGTGGTAAGGCAGGCCAGATACAAACTATAAAAATATGACTGTGTCTAAAGTAAGCAAAGTCAAGGAGACAGAGATGAGATTAGAGGTCACTAGGATCTGAGAGGAGGGGATGTGGGGAGTTATTGCTAAAATGAGGGCAGATCCTCTAGGATGATGAGAAAGTTTTGGAAATAGATGGTGGTGATGGTTGTGCAAAACTGAGAATGTAATTAATGCCACTAAATTGTACACTAAAAAGTGGTTAAAATGTCAAATGTTACGTTCTATTTTACAACAATTTTAAACATATAACAATGTTTTATGTCAAAACCACTGTATTTTATATTTTACCTAGATGAACTGTATAGTATATGAATAATATAAATCTGTTAAAAAATTAGTTTTGAACTGGCCTTGTCACTAACTCTCTAGCAGTTCAGATTTTATAACTACCTTGCAGAGATACTTAGCAGAAATGGCCAGCCTTTGAAAAAGAGAAAGGGAGAAATCCACCCTACACTCATGCTCAGAGTTCAGAAGAAGCCCCTCGTAACTTCACTGGTGTTTCAGAATGGGCTTCTGGGACCCCCTTTTGGGGACACAGAGCCCTTGTGTCTGTGGGGGTGCTGCCTGGGACTCCAGGCCAACTCTCAGGGCTGTAGTTTCTTCCTCAGCAGTCACTGGCGGGGCCCAGAGCTGTCTGTGTGCCCAGGGTTCTGCATGGCACAGTGAGCAGGGGGCCTGGAGTGCCCTGGCCAGCTCCTTTCCTCCAGCTCCTCCCCTGGCTTTCCGTCCTGCACTGACAGGGACAGGCACTCAATGGCCAGCATCATGGGTGTCTACCCTGGAGAATCCCAGTAAGTGCCTGAGGCATCTTCTACCCTCTCCATCTGCCCTTTTCGGGCAGGCCACCTGTAGGAGGTCCCCTTCTTCATGGACACACAGGACCTTACTGCTGTGCCTCACTCAGAGGGAGATCAAGGTGGGCCCTTGCTGAAGCTAGGGGTCAGTGAGGGGTCAGCTTGGGTCCCTGTGAGGGGTTCAGTTACAAACACTTCTGTTTTCTTTAACATGGCCTTGAACACAGTCAATTTTTCTTACATGCAGGACAAATTGTATTTATCTTTAAGGGTAGCCAGCAATGGTCAATGCTGGTAAAAAGGCAGAGACAGAGAAATTAGGCCCTCTTGGCCCACTGAAAGAGGGAGAGAGAGCTCCCAACCAGGACAATTTATCCACATAAGGGTGACAGCATTCACACTCCACATGATTCACCCGGTATAGCGTACACGGCTTTTCATATATTCACAGAGTTGTGTATCTGTCATTACAATTTTTTTAGAACATCTGTGTTACCTCAAAACAAAGCCCTGAGACCCTTCGCCCTCAGCCTGACTGGCCCCCTGACACCCCCAAGCCTAGGTCATCATTTTTTCCACCTCTGACTCTACACAGTTGCCTATTCTGGAGATTTCACATAAATGGAATCAGACAATCTAGTATTTTCTTCATGGGTTCTTTCATTTACCAAAAAAAAATTTTTTTTTTTTGAGACAGAGCCTGAAGCTCTCTCCCTGGGTAGAGTGCTGTGGCATCACAGCTCACAACAACCTCCAACTCCTGGGCTAAAGCGAGTCTCCTGCCTCCGCCTCCCAAGTAGCTGGGACCACAGGCGATCGCCACAATGCCCAGCTATTTTTTGGTTGCAGCTGTCATTGTTGTTTGGCGGGCCTGGGCTGGAATCAAACCTGCCACCTTAGGTGTATGTGGCTGGCGCCTTAGCTGCTTGAGCCATAGGCGCTGAGCCCCAAAATGTTTTGAGGTCTGCCCATGTATCTATCAGTACTTTATCCCTTATTATTTTCAAATAATATCCTGTTTTATGGATCCATCACAATTTATTGATCCATTAACAGCTGATGGACATGTGGTTTGTTTCTGCTTTTTCATTGCTGTGTACAACGATGCTTTGAACATTCGTGTACACATTTTTGGCTTAGCACAGAGTCTTCTTTCTCCTGGGTGTACACCTGGGAGTGGATTTGCTCCGTCATACAGTAACTCTGGGTTTAAACATTGCAGAGCAGCCAGACTATTTTCCAAAGCGGCTGCATCATTTTATAGTCCTACCAAGAGGGAACAAGGGTACAATTTTAAACAATGTTTACAATAAGAAAAAAAAAAACTAATTTGGACGATTAGTTCCTCAAAATGTTAAAGCAGAGTTACTATGTAACTTAGCAATTCTGCTTTGAAGTATACATACAAAAGAAATAAACATGTATGTCCACACAAAATATTTAAATGCATGTTAATAAAAGCAGTATTCACATTAGCCAGAATATGAAAGAGGCTAGTCACAAAGGCCACTGTGTGATCCCCTAATATGAGGTCCTGACAGAATCACCCTGCTTGCTGGGAATTGGCAGAGGCACAGTGGGGTTGGAGGTACTGCTGATAGTACCAGGTTTGGTTTGAGGATGATGACATTGTTCTAGAATTAGGATGTGGTGATAATTACACAGCTTTTCAAATATACTTAAAATGACTGAACTCTAAAAAGGTGAACATTATGGTATGTCCATCATAGATCAGTGAAGCTGTTGAAAGAGACCTGACTTTTGTACTCTGTCCTGGTATTACTATCCTCCCTGGGATTGATGTCGTCTCTTATGCTCACCTTCTCTCTCTCACACACATTCATGTGTTTTGATCTCTTCTTTTTCTCTTCACCCTTCAAAAATATCAATCAAATTCTGTCCTCAGTATAAGGAGACACTGCCAATGTCACTGAGATTTCAGATAGACCTGCAGAAGCAGAGGAAGTTGGCCATTAGGACTTGCTTTCCAGTAACCAAAGGCACAGGGAGCTCACATGAGCCTTCCTCTTCCCATTAGAAACACATGAAACTACAGGTAAAATGTGACACCTTCAAAGACGCATGTGGGAGATCCTGTCACTATTTACTATTTCTATATAGTATTTTACTATTTTACTATTACTATACAGCTGGGCATGCTGTATAACTCCCTCCCCTGGCAGCTGTGGCACAGCAGCTGGCTGGAGGCCTTAAGCTGCTTTCTGCCAGGG
>NW_003852440.1:9102349-9106279 GCF_000181295.1 Otolemur garnettii | reverse complement strand
CCGCCACAAAGCCTGGCCATTTTTTTTTGGTTGCAGCCATCATTGTTGTTTGGCACCGGGCTGGGGATTCGAACCCGCCACCTTAGGTGTGTGTGGCTAGTGCCTTAGCCGCTTGAGCCACAGGCACTGAGCCAAGAATGTGAATTCTTGAAACTTTGTCCAATTCAGGGAGACTTGCTCCAGACCAGATAAGGAGAGGAAAGATCTCCTTTCTTCTTTAACCTGATTGAGCCAGAGGGAGTCTATCTGTTTGGACACAGGGCTGTCAGAGTGTTAAAACATCACATCTGTGGTGTGTGACGGGGTCGGGGGTGGTGGTGGGGGGTGGTATCAGCTAGGATTTGGTCCTTGCACCGGCCTCTGATTGGATTCCTTATTAAGACTTTGTCTACATTAAAACCATTATACTTTGAAGCAGTAAACAGCAACAAGGAAATCCATGCAATTAATGTAATCAGCTGTAGAGTTAGTCTAGTTAGTGGGAATGCAAGGACAGCAAGAACCCTGACGGGATTGTTTGCCTGGCTTTCCTGAGATTTGTGACTGTAACACTGATGTATGAAATAAATACAGAGCCAGCCTGACACTCTGGGTGGCATCCTGGCAGTCTCACGAAGAAGTGTGTGCCGCCTCCCGAGCCCCGCTGCTCTTAAAACTATCTCTTTGTCTGTGTCTATTCTTTCTCTAGATTAATAGTCTATAACTCTTACTGATAATTCTCTGGTCTCCTCACACCACCAGGCCACAAGGAAGTAAACCCACTGCGTGTCGTGGCTGGTCAGCGACATAATTGGCACCGCCGTGGTAGCTTCCTATGCGGCTTAGGAAGAGCGGCCGACTGGCTAGTGGAATGGAGACCCCTGGTTAGGTCAGTTCGTAAGCGGCTGGTCAGGTCACGGATCAGGAGTACTCGTGGATAACAATGGGGATATCTCACTCTAAATACTTTTAAGTATTTGAATCTTATTAAACCCCTGTTAAAAGGAGGGGGAGTTCATGCTAGCAAGGAGAACTTGATAACTCTGTTTGAAACTGTAGATAGGTGTGGCCCCTGGTTTCATACCGAGGCACGTTACAGGTGCAGGCCTGGGAGCGCAGAGACCGGAGGAGGCGCACAGAGCGGGGAGCCCTGTTCCTGTGAGGGTATGGGCGCTACTGGTCCACGGTCCGTACAGTCTGAGAGCGTTTTCAGAACTCAGTTAGCGAGGAGAGCCTGCAACTGTACAGAACCAAAGCCGCCTGAGGCCTTCTCTGCACTGGCAGGCACGGGACGCGGTTGCTTTCTTAGATGATACTTTCAGTGAGTTTTCTAAGATGAGGATATAACTAGTAGAAGTTATAATACAGAAAAAGGAGCCAACAGATGATACTCCATCTCAATCGACTCTGCCCTTATCAGAGCAGCCTGCTCGTCACGGGAATGCATTTCTATGCCAACGCAGCCTTCACGGGCCCCTCCTTTTTTTCCTGCCGCTGTCGGAGCCTCCAGCTTCACTGGCAACTGTGAATTCTTTTGCAATTCTTAAGCCACCACTCACGGTTAGAGCGCAAGGACCTGGTGGGCTCTTTCAGCCTCAGACTGCCGGGTAGGCGCGCCCTTACCTCCCTTCACTTCCTGCTCGCCGCGGAGTTTGCGCAGACGCAGTTTTCACAGCCGCAGGCCCGGTCGCTAAGGGAACCTTGGACTCAAGGCACGCATGCGCTATGGGCGCATCAGGCTGGGGGATCGAGGGAACCTTGGAGGCAATTAAATGGCCCGCAAACGGATTTTCCTGAAAGGCCTGCTCTTCAGAGATCTCTGCACTCACTGGTCCACCGACGTATCTGTCGGGGGATCAAAATAGTCCGATTCCCCACGTTGGCAACACAGCATAAAACGCCTCTAAGCAGAGCGATAGCTCAGGCTGCGCAGAGAGGGGATCCAGAGGCTTGGCGGTTCCCTCAACCGGCACCCCAGCGGCAGGCCAAGGCGGCCGGGCTCACGCAGCTAATCCACAATTTTAAGCTCAACGGAAAAGTTTTGTATTTGAACTTTTATTTATTTATTTATTTATATTTTGTATTTTGTTTCCTCTTCCTTCTCTCACCCCCCGTTTTCCTTTTCCCCAACCCCCTCTCGCCCCTCTCTCTCTCCTCTCCCCTTCTCCTACCCCCACCGTGTACTAAGTCATTAATTGGCCTCATATCAAGATTGAGTACATAGGATTCATGCTCCTCCATTCTTGTGATGCTTTACTAAGAATAATGTGTTCCACTTCCATCCAGGTTAATACCAAGGATGTAAAGTCTCCATTTTTTAAATGGCTGAATAGTAGTCCATGGTATACATATTCCAGTTTGTTAATCTATTCCTGGGTTGGTGGGCATTTAGGCTGTTTCCACATTTTGGCGATTGTAAATTGAGCTGTGATAAACAGTTTAGTGTAAGTGTCTTTATGGTAGAAGGATTTTTTCCCTTCTGGGTAGATGCCCGGTAATGGGATTGCAGGATCAAATGGGAGGTCTAGCTTGAGTTCTTTGAGGGTTCTCCATACTCCCTTCCAAAAAGGTTGTATTAGTTTGCAGTCCCACCAGCAGTGTAAAAGTGTTCCCTTCTCTCCACATCCACACCAGCATCTGCAGTTTTGAGATTTTGTGATATGGGCCATTCTTGCTGGGGTTAGATGGTATCTCAGGGTGGTTTTGATTTGCATTTATCTAATAATTAGGGACAATGAGCATTTTTTCATATGTTTGTTAGCCATAGTCTGTCTTCTTCAGAGAAGGTTTTATTCATCTCTCTTACCCACTGATATATGGTATTGTTGGCTTTTTTCACATGGATTAATTTGAGTTCTCTATAGATCCTAGTTATCAAGCTTTTGTCTGATTCAAAATATGCAAATACCTTCCCCATTGTGTAGGTTGTCTATTTGCTTTTGTTGTTGTCTCCTTAGCTGAACAAAAGCTTTTCAGTTTCATTAAGTCCCATTTGTTTACTTTTGTTGTTGTTGCAATTGCCACTGAAGTCTTCTTCATAAAGTCTTTCCCCAGGCTGATATCTTCCAGTGTTTTTCCTATGCCTTCTTTGAGGATTTTTTTTTGTGTGTGTGGTTTTTGGCCAGGGCTGGGTTTGAACCAGCCACCGCCAGCACATGGGGCCGGTGCCCTACTCCTTTAAGCCAAAGGCGCCACCCTCTTTGAGGATTTTTATCGTTTCATGCCTGGAATTGAAGTCTTTTATCCATCTTGAATCAATTTTAGTGAGTAGAAAAAGGTGCAAGTCAGTTTCAGTCTTTTACATGTGGATATCCAGTTCTCCCAGTAAATTATTGAATAGGGATTCATATCCCCCCCATATAGTTCTCTTTTTTTTTTTTTTGAGCATTTGCCTGTGTACTTGAGTTACAATTTATATAAAAAGTAGCAATATCAAAATGCAAGCATTAAAGTATCAGAAGAAGTATGGAAAAATTCTATTTTATGGCATTAACAGAGATGCATACATACTGTTCTTATTCTGACATGAGAGCTGTGCCCAACCTTTGCAACTTTCTTTAATCTACACTGAGCCACCCATCTGACATATGGGCAAGAAACACACATTTGGTGATGTGTTGAGAATGCCCCCCTTCTTCTGTGCTGAAGACCTATGCTGCTTATCTCGTCCAAAATACAAGAAATATCTCTGTGGTTTCTACGTTAGATAACTAACGTTAGATACTAATTTTTAAAGTTTGCCTGTTAATTGTTGTTGTTGATAATGATGATGATGCCAGAGATAAGCAAATGGTTGGAGCACATTGTCAATTTAATCTCCCAATTCATGGCAGTTCTTAGAGTAAGTAAATGAGTCACTAACTTTTGCCTGAAACTAGGAGCTAAAACTGAGGAAGGTGGTTGATGAGTAGGTTGACGGAGGGGTGTGTGTGTGTGTGTGTGTGTGTGTGA
>NW_003852440.1:9101005-9102329 GCF_000181295.1 Otolemur garnettii | reverse complement strand
AGAGAGAGAGAGAGAGAGAGAGAGAGAGAGAGAGAGAGATATGGGGGATTGGTGGGAATGACAGACAGATACTCTCTAAGTTAGTAAGGAGCCAAATTTTGTATGAAGTGCTTCAGGAAATGGAAGTGGTCAGCTGGTCAGGGGTGACAAAATGCCTCTTTGACACAGCACTTGGATCCTGCCAGGATCCTCCACCTGGCTTCAGTCTCCTGCCTCGCCCTCACTCGCACACCTACAGCAAACTCAAACATCTCTCTATCCTGGACCACGCTAAGGTCCAGTTTCCATGCTAATGTTCCCTTTTGTGTTGGAGATAATGGCTCTCCTATCTGTGCTTGTTATTTCTCTGAAGATTTACTCATTCAAAAAATAAACATCTATGAAGTTGAAACTTAATGCTTGGTGCTATGATTTTTTGCTGTGATAACGTTTAGACTCTTCTCAGCCACCTTTAGAATCTTTTAAGAATGTAGACACACAGAATGTATTGAAATCCTAAGCCATTATCCTCCGAATGGCTGAAGGGACTGAAAACATTTTATTTTTTGGGATATTTAAGATTAACTTCTAAAAACATTTTGTACTTAAGCATGTGGCCAGTGTAGTTCTTATTTGGTTTATCAAAGATTAGGTGGCTATAAGATGTTAGTTTCATTTCCTGGTTTTCTATTCGATACCAAATGTCTATGTCTGTATTTTGTGCCAGTACCATGCTGTTTTGACCACTATGGCCTTGTAGTACAGCATGAAGTCTGGTAGGCTGATGCCCCTGGCTTTGTTTTTATTGCTAAGAACTGCCTTAGCTATACAGGGCTTTTTCTGGTTCCATACAAAACGAAGGATTATTTTTTCCATGTCTTGAAAGTATCATGTTGGTATTTTAGTAGGGATGGCATTGAATAGGTACCGTGTTTCCCTGAAAATAAGACACTGTCTTATATTTATTTTTTCTCAAGAAGACACACTAGGGCTTATTTTTAAGGGATGTCTTATTTTTATTAAGTATAATACAACAATCTACATTTATTCAAATACAGTTAAGTCATCTTCTTCTGGAACCTGACAGGGGGAGCCGACCTTGATGGTGGGGCTGGCGCTAGTGATGTGTGAACTCCTTTCCCCTAGCTGTTGTAACACGAGCAATAGGATGCCTGTGACTGCAGTTACCACCCATGCACCAAAATGCATGGCGCTGCATAGCCATGCCCATCAGTAGGTCTTATTATTGGGGTAGAGCTTATATTTAACAAATGCATAGAAATCCTGCTAGGGCTTATTTTGGGGGTAGGTCTTATTTTCTTTTTTTTCTTTTCTTTTTTTTTTT
>NW_003852440.1:9092466-9100528 GCF_000181295.1 Otolemur garnettii | reverse complement strand
GGGGCTGGGTTTGAACCCACCACCTCTGGCATATGGGGCCAGCACCCTACTCCTTTGATCCACAGGTGCCACCCTGCATAATTTTCTTTGTATGGGTGCTTCACCTCTTTTGTTAGGTGTATTCCTAGGTATTTCATTTTCTTTGAAGCTATGGTGAAGGGAGTTGTGTCCTTACTTAGCCTCACAACTTGGCTGTTTATTGGCATATACAAAGGCTACTGACTTGTGGACATTGATTTTATATCCTGAGACATACTGTATTTTTTGACTTCCAGGAGTCTTGTGATTAAGTCTTTGGCAATCTCTAAGTATAAGATCATATTGTCAGCAAAGAGGGAGAGTTTGACCTCCTCTGCACCCATTTAGATGCCCTTTATTTCCTTCTCTTGGCCTGATTGTATTGGCTAGAACTTCCAGCACTATGTTAAATAGTAATGGTAACAGAGGACAACCTTGTCTGGTTCCAGTTTTAAGAGGAAAAGCTTTCAGTTTTACTCCATTCAGTAAAATGTTAGCTGTGGGTTTGTCACAGATAGCTTCGATCAGTTTAAGAAGTATGCCACCTATGCCTATACTCTTTAGTGTTCTAATTAGAAAAGGATGCTGGATTTTATTGAATGCTTTTTCTACATCTATTGAAAGGATGATATGGTCTTTGTTTTTGCTTCTGTTAATATGGTGAAGAATGTTTGTGGATTTGGGTATGTCAAACCAGCTTTGCATCCCTGGCATGAAACCTACTTGATCATGATATATGACTTTTTTGATGATAAGCTGTAATATATTGGCTAGGATTTTATTGAGAATTTTTGCATCTATATACATTTGTGAAATTGGTCTGAAGTTCTTGTTTTTAGCTGGGTCTTTTCCTAGTTTTGGTATCAGGGTGATGTTTGCTTCATAGAACATGTTGAGGAAAATTCCTTCCTCCTCTATTTTTTGGAATAATTTCTGCAGTATGGGAATAAGCTCTTCTTTGAAGGTTTGATAGAATTCTGGTGTGAAGTCATCCAGACCAGGGCATTTCTTTTTTGTTGGGAGATTTTTTATTGTTTCTTTGATCTCAGTGCTTGAAATTTGTCTGTTCGGGAGCTCTGTTTCTTCCTGGTTAGGTCTAGGGAGAGGGTGTGATTCCAAATAGTGATCCATTTCCTTCATATTGCAAATTTCTAGGCATAGAGAGAGTTTCTGGTAGTATTCAGAGATAATCTCTTGTATCTCTGTGGCATCAGTTGTTATTTCCCCTTTATCATTTCTGATTGAGGTTACTAGGGATTTTACTTTTCTATTCCTTGTTAGTCTGGCCAAAGGTTTATCTATTTTATTTATTTTTTTCAAAAACCAACTCTGTGTTTCATTAATTTTGTGAATGTTTCTTTTGTTTTCAATTTCATTAATCTCTGATTTAATTTTGGACATTTCTTTTCTTCTTCTGGGTTTAGACTTAGATTGTTCTTCTTTTTCCAATTCCATCAGATGGCTTGTGAGTTTGTTGATGCGCTGTCTTTTGTTTTTTGGATGTAGGCATCTAAAGTGATTTTCCTCTCAAAACTGGTTTTGCAGTATCCCACAGACTTTGGTAGATTGTGTCTTCATTGTTGTTGTGCTCAAGGAAGTTAATGATTTTTTTTTTTAAATTTCTTCTTGTACCCAACTGTCAGTCAGTATAAAGTTGTTTAATTTCCACAACTTTGTGTGGGGTTGAACATTTTTGTTGGAGTGGAATTCCACCATTAATGCCTTGTAATTTTGGAAGGTAAAATTTCAATTCTTCTGATTCTGTTGAGGTTTGTTTTATTTTCTAGGATATGATCAATTTTGGAGACTGTTCCATGAGGTGATGAGAAGAATGTATATTCTTTATCTTTGGGATGAAGTGTTCTATATATGTCTATCAAACACAGTTGTTCTAGGGTCTCATTTAAGTCCCTTATGTCTTTGTTTAATTTCTGTTTAAAGGATCTGTCCAGCTCCTTGAGGGAAGTATTAAAGTCCCCTGTTACTATGATGTTATAGCATATCGTCTTGTTTAGACTAATTAAGGTCTGTTTTAAGTTGGGTGCATAAATATTCAGAATTGAAATGTCTTCTTGTCATATTTTTTTCCTTGACCAATATGAAGTGACTATCTTTGTCTTTTTTGACTTTAGTTGCTTTATATCCATAAGTATCTGAAAATGAGATTGCAGCTCCTCTTTTCTTCTGAATTCCATTTGCCTGAAAAATTGTCTTCTAACCCTTAACTCTCAGTTTCAACTTGTCTTTTAAGGCTAGGTGTGTTTCCTACAGACAGCAAATGGATGGCTTATGTTTTTTAATCCAATCAGCCAATCTATGCCTTTTAAGCAGGGAATTCAAGCCATTAACATTTATTGAGATAATTGATAAATGTGGTAGAGTTCTTATCTTATTTTGTGAACGTCCATTGCTTAGTTTTATCTTTTGCATCATTGTGGAGGCTAGGTTCTGTCCTTTAATTTCTGGGTGCTTACTTTCCTGGTGGTCCATTATGATGGTCAGTGTGTAGAACAGGTTGAAGTATTTCCTATAGAGCTGGTCTTGCTGTGGCGAATTTCATCAATGTCTGCATGTCAGTAAAAGATTTGATTTCTCCATCAATTTTAAAGCTTAGCTTAGTGGGATATACAAATCTTGCCTGGAAATAGTTTTGTTTAAGTAGATTAAAGGTAGATGACCTTTGTCTTCTGGCTTGAAAAGTTTCATTAGAGAAGTCTGCAGTCACCCTGATGGATTTGCCCCTGTAGGTCAATTGGCGCTTACTCTTTTCTTTTCTCTTGACTTTGGACAGGTTCATAACAATGTGTCTTGGAGAAGCTCTGTTTGAGTCGAGGTGACCTGGGGTCCGATATCCCTCTGAAAGAAGTGCGTCAGAATCTTTGGTGGCATTGGGAAATTTTTATTTATAATATTCTCTAGTATGGCTTCCATTCCTCTGGTGCATTCTTCTTTCCCCTTCTAGGATACCTATAATTTATATGTTTGAATGCTTCATAAAGTCCCATAATTCTGTCAGTGAAGGTTCTGCTTTCTCTCTCTTCTTTTCTGCCTCTTTAACTATCTGAGTTACCTCAAGAGCTTTGTCCTCTACCTGTGAGATACTTTCTTCTGCAAGAAGAAAGTCTATTGTAGATCTGGTCTAGTCTATTGTTGATACTTTCTATTGCGTGTTTATGTTCCCTAATTTACTGCTTCAATTCCTTCATCTCTGCTATATCCTTTCTATATTCTTTGTATTATTCCTCTCTGATTTGATTCCATTTTTGGATTTCCTTTTGGTTATTTTCCACTTTATCAGCAATTTCTGTCATTGTTTCCTTCATTGTTTTTATCATTTGTATTTTAAATTCCCCTTCTGTCATTTCTTCTTCTTTTTTTTTTTCTTGCAGTTTTTGCTGGGGCTGGGTTTGAACTTGCCATCTCTGGCATATGGGACTGGCGTCCTACCTTTTTGAGCCACAGGTGTGCCCCCCTTCTGTAATTTCTAACATTTGTTTATAGGTACAATCCTCTGCAGGAGCTACCTCTTGGTTCCTTGGAGGGGTTGCTCTGGACTGGTTTTTCATGTTGGTAGGATTTTTCTGCTGATTTTTCCTCCTGAGTGTTTTCTTTTATCTATTTCATTGCCCTAATTTTCCTTTCATCTCCTCTTGCTCTTTAAATTACTGTGCCATTGGCCTAAGATTTTGATGAGTCCTTTTTGGTACAGGACCAAAATGATTAGGAGATTGAAAAGCAAGAAGGAAAAAAGATTTAAAAAAGGAAGAAAAAGTGAAGGGAAAGAGGGTGAGTAAAAGTGAATATTGACAAAAATATGTGAGACACAGAAAGAGGGAGTCAGGAGTAATAAAGGTATACAGTAGGGTAGTTTGACCCACCCTTAAAAACCCTCAACCTCTGAGGGTGCTGGGTCGGGTGGTTCCCTTGTGGTCAGCAGCTCTTTGTCAGTCTGAACAGACATAGTACCCACCGCCACCAAATAGAGAAGAAAGACAAAAATACTAAGAATCAAATCAAACCAAGCAAACAGAAAACCTTATGGGATAAAATTGGGAGAAAAAGCAAATAATACACTAGCAAAAATGAAGTTCTTCTTTTTAAAGAGGGCAACAATGGAAAATTATATTTGAACTAGAATGATGAAGAAAGAAAAGAAGGAAAAAAACCAAGTCAAAGCAGTGGATATATCTTGCTGAATATTGTTTGTCGTCTGGGCAACAGGTGATCTTCTGGGGTATGAGGTGTTAATCACAAGGCTGATACAGCTGTATGAGATGGAGACTGGAGGACTCAGCTTATTTCTCAAACCTTGCTGGGTTAAGAGGCTCAATCTCTCCTCAGCCTGCTTAAAAGACACTTGAAACTGTTAAACTTGGATAAGCCAAAGCTTTCCCAGGAAAGCACTTGTTACTGGGATCTCTCCTAAAGTGGCTGCCCACTTATCCAGAGCACCAAAACTTGTCTCACTCTATGCCCCTTGATGGCTGAGGTTGCAAGGCAGCCTTTGTACTGCCAAACCCTGAATGCTCCTCTCTTCCCCAGTGTCTTAGTCCCAGCCTTTGGGCTGCTCAGCCACAAGATCACTTGCCCAAGGTCTCTCAGCTCTGTGACCCTGAGGGCAGAATCTGCAGGGGCAGATCTCCCACAGTGGCTGTGAATCCCACCGCTGAAAAATATTAGCTCTGTTTCAGGTTAGCGGCTCAGTCTGAGGCCCTAGACAATGCTTAAAGTCATCCGCACTCTTGCCTGAGTTCTCCCAAGGGAGTTCAACAAGTGCCCAAGTCCATAAAAAAACAAAAAACAAACAAACAAACAAACAAACAAACAAAAAACCTACAGAAAAAGCCTTTCCTGTTTGCAATCTCACCTTTGTTTTTGATACAGCAGTGGCAGCTTCGATCTGAATGCAACCACTTGCCCATTCTCCACTGCTTTTGCCTCCGCCTGGGGTCCAGAAGTCTCTTGCTATCTCCCTGCATCCCCAAGGGATGTTTCTGGGCAGACTCTACAAGCCAGAGATGCCTGAAGTCTTCTCTCCCCAATCTCACCATATGTGGTTGCAAAGAAGCTGTTACTCGGCCGCCATCTTACTCCGCCCCTTATCCTGTTGTTTTTGAGTTCCAATTTTATTCCATGATGGTCTGAGAAAATTCAAGGAATAATTTCTATTCTTTTAAATTTTCTGAGGTTAGATTTGTGACCTAAGATGTGTTCAATTTTGGAGAATGTTTCCACTCAGATCAGGAACCAGGCAAGTTTGCCCATTGTCTCCACTGCTTTTTAACATTGTAATGGAAGTCTTAGCCATCCAAAGTATCTCAAGTTGGGGAAAAAAAACCGAAACCCAATGTACTCAGTACTATTATGAAATCAATATATAATCACCCACACTTTCATATGAAAGGTATAACGCAATTATAGCCCAGAAAGAAGGCGAGAAGAGGAGGGTGAGGGGAGGGGAGAGATGGTTGGTGGGAGGGTAATCGGTAGGATCTCACCTATGTGCATATTAGAAGGGTAGATGTCAAATATATTAATAATAGAGTATAGTTGTCTAAACACAACAATTAAATAAATGAGGTCAATGCTACTTTAACCAGTCTGATGTAAACATTCCAAATGGTATACAAAAATCAGCACATTGTATCCCATAAATGCAGTAATGTACACAGTTATGATCTAACAAAAAGAAATAAATAAAATACACCAGGAGAAAGATTAAAAAAAGATTATTTAGTTTCCATGTCTTTGTATGAGTATGAAAATTCCTGTTGTTTTTGAGTTCAAATTTTATTCTGTGATGGTCTGAGAAAATACAAGAAATAATTTCTATTCTTTTAAATGTGCTGAGGTTAGACTTGTAACCTAAGATGTGGTCAATTTTGGAGGATGTTCCATGGGCTGATGGGAAGTATGTGTATTCAGTCTTGTTGGGATGAAATGTTCTGTAGATGTCTGTTAAGTCCATTTGTTGTAGGGTCAAGTTTAAGTCCAAAATTTATTTGCTTAGTTTATTGTTGGAGGGTCTATCCAACACTGCCAAAGGAGTGTTAAAATCTCTGATTACTATGGTTTTGGAAGGTATCAAATTATTCATGTCTATTAGGGTCTCCTTTATAAATTGAGGAGCATTCTGGTTGGGCGCATAAATGTTAATAATTGAAATCTCTTCATGTTGAGTGTTTCCTTTAACAAATATGAAGTGATCATCTTGTCTTTCCTTACCTTTGTTGGTTTAAAGCATATTGTATCTGTGAATAAAGTTGCAACCCCTGCTTTTTTCTGATTTCCATTTGCCTGAATTATAGATGTCCATCTCTTCACCCTGAGTCTATTTTTATCCTTTAAGGCAGCAGTTCTCAACCTGTGGGTCATGACCCACAGGAATTGTAATTAAAGGGTTGCAGCATTAGGAAGGTTGACAACCACTGCTTCAAGGTAGATGAGATTCTTGTATGCAGAAGATATCTGGTCTGAGTTTATGTATCCAGTCAGCCACTCTGTGCCTCTTTAGAGGACAATTTAAACCATTCATGTTGAGAGAATTGACAAGCCTGGTAGTGTTTTGGGTGTCAAGTTTTTCAAAAGACCAGTGGACATTTTTAATCCTTTTGCAAGTGTGGAAGTTGGGTTTTGATTAAAAATTTCTGAGTGAGTTTACTTTGGTGGTAGAGCATTGTGCTGGTCATTGTGGAGGATGGGTCTGAGGATATCCTGGAGAGCTGGTTTAGTTATGGCAAATTTTTTCAACATGTGTATGTCATTAAAGTATTTGATTTCTCCATCACAAATGAAACTCAGCTTAGCTGGGTACAGGATCCTGGGTTGAAAGTTGTTTTGTTTTAGGAGATTGAAGGTCAATGACCATCCTCTTCTGGCTTGAAAAGTTTCAGGAGAGATCTGCAGTCATTCTAATATTCTTCCCCTTGTAGGTTATAATTTTCTTATGTCTGGCTGCTTGTAGAATTTTCTCCTTCATATTAACTTTTACAAAGTTAATTACAATGTGTCTACTGTGTTTCCCCCCAAATAAGACCTACCCCCAAAATAAGCTCTAGCAGGATTTCTATGCATTTGTTAAATATAAGCCTACCCTGATAATAAAACCTAGTGATAAGTGTGGCTATGCAGCATATCTGCATAGCCATGCCATGCATTTCAGTGTGGAGCAGTAAGGAAGACTGGAATACCTTTTATCTGCCACAGCTCCTTTCTCTGAGCTGTTTGCACTTGTGGGGGTGCGTGTGTAGTAACCATGGTCACAGCAATGCTATTGCACATGTGCGAATGGCTGGGGAAAGGAGTTCATGCATCACTAGCATCAGCCCCACCAACAAAGTTGGCTCCTCTGTCAGGTTCCAGAAGAAGATGTCTTAACTGTATTTGAATAAATGTAGATTGTTGTATTATACTTAATAAAAATAGACATCCCCTGAAAATAAGCCCTAGTGTGTCTTCGTGAGAAGAAATAAATATAAGACAGTGTCTTATTTTTGAGGAAACATTGTTGGAGATGCTTTGTTTGGACTGACTCGTGCTGGGGTTCTGAAACTGTCTGCTATCCGAATTTCAGTATTTCTTGCCATGCTTGGGAAGTTCTCCTCGATTATATCTTGGAGTAGAGCATCTCTGCCTTTAGCAGCATCCTCTTCACCCTCAGAAATTCCTATAAGATGAATGTTGGCTCTTTTAGAGTGGTCCCACAACTCTCTCAGGGAATGATCCATTTTTGCTCTCCACTTCTCTGCCTCTTTGAGAGTTTGGGAGCATTCAAAAGCTTTGTCTTTAGTGTCAGAGATCCTTTCTTCTGACTGCTCCATTCTGTTTCTGAGGGATTCTACTGTATTTTTCAGATCTTTGAGGGCTGCAAGTTCTTGCCTCAATGTATCAAAATCTTTAGAGATTTCATTTTTGAATTCATTGAATTCTTGAGACAACTTTTGAATTACTCCTTGATTTCTTTTTCTTTTTTTTTTTTTTTTTGAGACAGAGCCTCAAGCTGTCTCCCTGGGTAGAGTGCCATGGCATCACAGCTCACAGCAAC
>NW_003852440.1:9083363-9092297 GCF_000181295.1 Otolemur garnettii | reverse complement strand
GCCACCTTAGGTGTACATGGCCGGCGCCCTAGCCGGTTGAGCTATAGGCGCCGAACCACTCCTTGATTTCTAATTCCCACTTTACTTCAATTCTATTAATCTTATTTGACATCCAAATTCTGAACTTGATTTCTGACCTCTCAGCCATTTGTTTATGAATGGGATCTTCTGTTGTGTCTCCTTTGTTGTTCCTTGGGGGAGTTGATCTACTCTGCCAGACTTTTTCCACTGATTATGCCCCACGATTATTTTTCACTGTTTGGCTAGAGAAGCTGGTAAAGTGAAATTGGATTGAAGGCTCCTAGAGCTGTAATTAACCAGCCCTTTACCAAAAAGCTGGGACTGGTGACTGTGGCTTTTCCCCTACTGCTTTACAAAGGTCCCATTCAGTAATGCAACCTGAGTCTCTAGGGACCTGCTTGGTGTGAGGGGGCTAGGTGGCTCTGCCTTGTATTCAGCTTGTCCCTATCCAAACCAAGTGAATCTGTGGCTTTGGGCTGAAATCTCCACTGTGGAGTAGTACCAGCAGCAAAGACATCCTGCCCTCCTGACCCCCCCCCATGCAAAAACTGAAAGGAGAATCAGACTGTCCCACTTCAACGCAACCAGGGCACAACCTTGGAGGGTCCCTGGGCAATTGGTGCAAGTCAAGAGTTCCAAACTAACTGTCTTGGTCAGCACAAATGCAGATAAGGTGGAAGAGTTCAAAAGGTCTGTAGCAACTATAGTCAGCAGGGGTCCACTGGCAGCTTAAGTGTGACTAGCTCTGGTGCTCCATGGAGTCAGAAAGGACCACCCAGCAAAAGAGTTAGTCCAGGGGGACTGGTGCCTCCTTCCCCACCTTGCATATCCACCATGCCCAGTCTCTGGTAACCCTATGGGGCTGTGGCCCAGTTCCCTCCAATGAGCAAAGGTGGCAGGAATTTGCACCTGTCAGAGTCACAGGGGAGTCAATGCCTCCTAGGCCAGGCTGCCACACTCAGCCACCAGTCAGCAGGGGCAGCTGGAGCCTGACTACCTCAGGTACTCAATGGAAACTGGGTAGTATTCTACCTGAGTTTGCTGCAAGCCAGAGGTTAACAAAGCAGCAAATGTTTTTCTCCCTTTGAGGTGTGCCTCTGCCCCAGCCGCACTGCTCCTCTGATACCTCTGCAGGGCGAGGTCTGGCTCCCTCTGGCAATCCACAGAATTGGGGAGGTGTCTCTCTGAAATTTGACCCTGGTGGGATTGCTCTACTATGGCTGATAGTATGTAGCAGGTGCCTCTGAGAGGGTTCCCACACCCCCACGCGGGTTCCCGAGCCTTCTGTGGGTTTCCAAATTTCCAAATCAGCAGCTGATTTCCCAGAGCCAGGCCAGACAGACCCCCCACCCCCCATGCCTTTCTGCACTGTTACTGGATTCACTGTTTCAGCACAGCTGCGCTCCTGTGGCCTATGCAATACCCAGACCTAACAAAGAACCACAGACATTCTGGTCTTTGCAGGAGTTGGGCTTCTAGACTGCCATGCGAGACAGGAAGGGTGGACTGGGAGTTCAACATGGCAGGGAAAAAATTTGTTCAACTTTCATGTGGGCAAGAGAATGCCCAGGCTCAGCAGAGTCTCTTTGGAGAAGAAGTCCCAGCCTCCAGCAACTCTCTCCCATGGGGTGAGACAAGAGGCCTTTAGTTCACTGATTGCTTGTAGAGGTCATACAGAAAGCCACTCTCTTGCTGGAGGGGACAGACCCTCATCCTTTTGGGATGGGTTTTGTACCTGAAATTTTCTTCCTTGGAGTCACAGCTTACCTCAGCAGGGATGACGTGCAGTTATCAGTCTTCTCTCTCAGCTCAGCTCCCGACCTTCAGTTTTACTGGGTTCTTTCTAGCTATTATCTCTTCCTCCAGCCAGGAACTTTTGTTGAAAGCTGGCTCCAGTTGGCCATCTTCCCCCTCATGATAAATTTTGTAGAACTAAGTCATGATTTTCCAGTAGATAAATTGGCAAGAAACATAAACATGCA
Organism: Otolemur garnettii; assembly: GCF_000181295.1. Classification (NCBI taxonomy): domain Eukaryota; kingdom Metazoa; phylum Chordata; class Mammalia; order Primates; family Galagidae; genus Otolemur; species Otolemur garnettii. The sequence continues at coordinate 9,090,294 of NW_003852440.1, read as the reverse complement.
CATCCCAAAAGAGAAAATAAAAAGCAAAAACATCCAATCAACACATGCTCAGTGTATCTGTTCAACCTTATTAGCAATGAAAGAAATGCAATTAAAAAAAAAGCATCATGGTGATTTACCTCTTTGTTGAAATGAGCCAAGGGCAAAACAACAGCAATATAGACTGCTGGGCCTCACAGAGGGCACACACGTGTAATCCTAGCACTCTGGGAAGCTGAGGTGGGTGGAGTAACTGAACTCAGGAGTTCAGGTATTGTGACAGGCACCTGTAGTCCCAGCTACTCAGGAGGCTCAACCCAAGAGTTTGAGGTTGCTGTGAGCTATGGTGCCTCAGTAATCTACCAAGGGTGAAATCATGAGACTCTTCCAAAAAAAAAAAAAAAAAAAAATACAGACTGCTGGCCATACAGCAGTGACACGCACCCTGTCAAATAGTTAGCAGAGATGAAAAAGTGTAGATTTCCTGCATTCTTTCAGGCCACAGGAACTGGAAGCATGCTCAGGTCACCTTGGGAGGCAATCATTTAGGAAATAAGTACCTGAGGAGGTGGGGAAAATAGAAAACCTATAATCAGTCTTCATGACATCTAGAAGGTTCTTCAGGACCCAGCAGTTGTAGATGTTCAACAGGTCACCGGTAATTCCAGTTGTTCTGCAGAGGCTGCATCCCTGCTCGCACCTGTACTGCTCTGTCACATGGTGACTCAGGACTCTTTCTGAAGCAGCTGACTACACCAGAGAGGCATTCCCTGGCCCTGCTGACTGGAAAGTCCAAAAGCTGGACTTGTGCAGGACAGCCAGATCTAGGGCTTCATTGGGGTTACTCTGTTTCTGTCACTCTGCTTTCCTGTGGATTGGCTTCATTTTAAAGCAGGTTCTTCCCAGATGGTGGCTCCTGGTAGGTCATTTACCTTCTCAAATCCTGTTTCTTCATTGTAGAGAAATGTAGGTATAAGCCACCTTCAAAAGTGCCCTGTGAAGAGCCAGTGGGGTCAAGTATATGTAAATGTGTTCAAACCACATCTCAGAGGAATTTCTTAGTCGTCCTGAGCTCAGGGTCCTGCTTTGATACAGCCTTCCTACTCGGTGCCTCTGCCTTCTTCTTTGTTTCTGCTTATTAATGACATCGGGTAGGTGTTATTGAGCAGGCCTGTCCTGCAAGTTGGCACATAGGAAAAAGGGTCATCCTCTTAACCAAGAACAAGGGACATTAATTTTTTTTAACAAAAGGTATCCATATAACAACAACATTAAAAACAAATGCCCTGTTACATTTTTTAAAAACTGAGTTCTAGGGCCCTAGGAGACTGTGGCAAGGTTCTGCTGGGGACCACGGTACACGTACCTGTTGGTGGGGCGCATGGCAGTGGGCAAGGCAGAGTGGGTGGAGCTGCCCCCTTTGATCATAAAAGCCCTGGTTTTGGCTGTTTACATCATGATTTTGAGTAAGATTTTACATCAAATAGGAGAGCAGTAACATGATAAAAATTGCAGCAACTCTGGCAGCAAAGCAGAAGGAATGGGCCACATGACAATATTCATTGTCTAAAAGCTACTGAAGGTGGAACTGAATCAATCAGAGCAAAATTGGACATCACTTGACAATATCTGGAATCCAATATTTCAAAAACATTGATCTGTAATAGCCCAAAGTGGTACTTATTTCAGTGGCTTAAGCCTGAGTAGGACCTTCCCTATTCCCCTGACTCACATCTGGGACTAAGGAAACTGAGGAGTGGTGGCAACACCCAGGCCCATCTGACCCTCTGACACCACGTGGTTCACAATGCTATCAGTGCTTAGCTGCCTTTCCTCATCCTAGGCAGTGAAACGTGAGTGGAAGTGGGGTATGTTACTCGGCACTGCGGTGGTAGAAAGCGGATGCATACAAAACTTTCTGCACTTTCTGTTTCTTGGTATGGTGACCCAGAAGGCCCAGGGCTTAAGATCAGCCAGAAGATGGTGAACCTCTGTCTGCCTGAGTCCTGCATGGCCGTCAGTGCAGAGTCCCCTACCCAACTGTATGAGTGAGGAATAAAGCTTTGTGTTGTTAAGCCTTTGGTATGTTTCGGTCACTTTTTTATAGCAACATAACCTACTTCTCACTGAAAGAAAATCCGGAGACGCCAAGATTTTTCAGAACAGGGAATTCATGGGGCTGCCTGGCGAAGCACAGTTAGAAGCAGGGAGTGAAATGGTGATGGGTCGAAGGGTGGGGAGGAACAGTTACCTGAGGGAACTGTGTGATTTAGTGGAAAAGCATGGATTTTGAGTCAAACAGACCTACTTAGGGCGCAATAAGTTTCACTATCTCTTTGACTTTGAGCAGGTTGCCAACCTGTCTCACTTTTCTCATCTGCAAAGTGTAATACTACATTACAGGATGGCTGAAAAAATCACATATGCACACGTGCATTTAGCAGAGTGTGTGACATTTGGTAGGGAATCAATAAACACAGGCGTGGACGTCTAGCCCGTCAGTCCTCCGTGGGCTGGGTGCTCCTGCCCGGCCTTGGTCCGCGATGGAGCCCCAGCCCTGCGGGGTGTCCCGAGCCCCACGACGCTAATGGATACCTCATGGAAAACACCCCATCAAAAAAGCACACACCGAGGAAGGACCTGAGTTCAGAAAGGGGTCCTCCTCCTGCCTGGTGCCCTGGCTTCCCAGCCTGCAGCGCTCACTTAGAACCCGCAGCGGCCTCCCTGGGTCGCTCTGGCTTCCGGCTCCTCTTCCCCGTCTTGGGCCCAGCGCTCTGCCTACTCGCGCCTCTGTGTCAGGTCCGAAAAACTCCTTCGAAATTAGCCCCAACAGACGAGCTCAAGACACGCTCCTATGTAAAGGGCACAGGGTGAGATTTTATTCAGACTGGTCTGGACTCTCCTGCATGCAAGCCTAGGGCGAGCCCGGAACCGGGGTGGAGGAAGTTTTTAATGGGGTACAGAAAGCAAGAGGGGTAGGGTCCAGTATGAGTACACTTTTCATTGGTGGTTGGTGATTTCATTAGTAAAGGAGGAAGCAAAGGAGGATTTGCATTGGTAGCTGATGATTTCACTAGTAAAGGTGAATTTGGATTGGTACAGGTGAGGGGTGGGGGGGCCCCTTAACCGGGGGCTAGAGTTGGTGCAGCCTGATTACCTGTATTTCAAGGTAATAGAAACTTATTGTTTATTATAGCAGCTGTTTGCCTAAGGTGACTCAGTTTACAGCTCAGTGGCTGTGCAACCTGGAGTAGGGGAGACGCAGCAGGGAGTGGCCCTGCAGGTTTCACTGGCAGAGGTTGGGGCCAAGGGGCTAGGAATGGAACTTATGCGATAAACAGCAAGGAATGGGGCTTGTGCTTTAAACAGCCAAGAATGGAGCTTGTGCGGTAAACAACAAAACGGAGCTAGTTTGGCTTTTACACCCGCCCCCTGCAGCGCTCCTCCGACTCGGGCCTCCGTGTCCGCGCCCTGCAGCGCTTTTTGACTCGCCCCTCCGCGTCCGCCCCCGCCCCGGCAGGGCTCAGCCAACTCTCCCCTCTGCGCCCGCGCGCCGCTCTCTGGGCTCCACTTTCACTGCCGGTGGCGGAGCGATGGGGCTAGGAGGAGGCGGTTCCGGTGCTGCGCGCTCTGTCCCCTCGGGGAAGAGCCGACTAGGCACAGGTCCCCTTCCTGCGCCCGCCAGGGGCCCAAGGGCCTGGGGCGCGCGTGGGACGCGGGGAGCAGAGCTGAGCTGGGAAGTAGCTGGCTGGGTCTGATCCTGCTGTGAGCCGGGCGGGTGTCGCCGGACACGGCGGGGGCGCATGGCGGGCACTCCGCAGGTCGCGCCGCTGTCAGTCTGCGGGGCCTCCCTATGAGATTCCTGCCCGGCAGGAGGGTCAGCAGGAGGAACCGGTGGAGGCAAGTAGGGCCATGGATAGGGTGACCAGACGTCCCGCTTTTCAACAATTTGTCTTGCGTCCCGCCGCATTTTTAAAAAGTCCCGATTTTTGGAAAAAATGCACGAACGGGCTGGAGAACAAGAAAAGAATATACAGTTTTCGGCTGCCATGTGGCTATTTCACCAGAATATGAGTTTTATATTATTTTTGTTAATTTCATAATGTTAAACTGTAATAATAACAAATAATTGCTGAGAGGTGATTATCGAGAACTGCTTATCAAAGTTTGCATTGTTGTCAGGCCCTGCCCTCCCCCCCCGCCCCGCCCCGCCCCAGCCGGCCGGCCATGTTGTCCCGTCTTACCGATGTTAAAATCTGGTCACCCTGGCCAAGGAGGGCACCTCGCCGATGGTGGCATTGGGTTAACTGCTGGGGTGGGGTGGGGGCGTTGCGGCATCTGCGGGCGTGAATGTCCTGGGGTCTCTTCCCACCCTGTTGCTCCTGCACCTACTGCACCAGTTTTCTCCCCAATTCGTTCTGGCTGCAGCCCGGCTTTATTCAGATTAGGGTCTCGGGTGGAGTTTCCTACCCGGGTGCCTCCTCCCCCGCGGGGCGGCAAGTTAAGTTAGAGAAAGGGGAAGGGCAGAAGACTTTCCCATACCGCTGGAGTTTGTGTGCGCTAGGTTCAGAAGGAAGTGCTGCTTTTTCTTTTCTTTTCTGCTTTTTTTTGAGACAGAGTCTCACTCTGCCCCCGTCCCCACCCCCACCCCAACCCTCGGGTAGGGTACTATGGTGTCATAGCTCACAGCAACCTAAAACTCTTGAGCTCCAGCGATCCTTTCGCCTCAGCCTCCTGAGTAGCTGGGACTATAAGCACAAGGCCCTGCTAGTTTTTCTATTTTTGGTAAGGACGGGGTCTTGCTCTTGCTCAGGCCGGTCTCCAACTCCTGAGCTGAATCGATCCTCCTGCCTCAGCCTCCCAGAGTGCCAGAGTTACAGGCGTGAGCCCCTGGGCCTGGCCCCCGAATGGTAGAGATAATTGAAACATTGAAACCAAATGATGCTTTCTAGTAGTGTTACTGATTATTACTAACCATAAACTTTTCCCTCTATGAATTAATAACATCAGGAAGGTAGTTTTACTTGCAGGAAAAGACCCAGCCAATACTTTGGGAAGTTTTTATTTATTTTTGATGTCTGGGTGGACCCTGTCTCCGTAATAACTTTTAATAACTTTTACTTACCGATTTATTTTTGCTTTTGCACATTTGTGCCACTAGGTGGTGCGACAAGAAAATGGTGTTTCTGTCCCTCAGGTGGCCACCTGCAGCCGTGTCCTGTCTACTTCCCTCTCTGGTGACTCTTAACTGTGTCAGCTCCTTCATGGGGTCAGAACAGTGAAACTAAATCTCCAGAAGCCCCTCATGGGACACCACCGTTTCCTTGGAATAAAATGTGACTTCCTGAGCGTGTCATCCCTGTTCATTATGATCTCGTGATTTGCACATATCTCGCCACTCTGGCTTTCTGGGAAACTGCCCAAGTAGAAGTCACAGTCAGCCGCCCACCACTGCCATCATCCTGCATGGGCTCCGTCTCCAAAGCCACCCAAAGGAGGGGAGCTGGAGGAGGGCCATCTGCAGAGCCGCCGAGGGTCCTGGGACATCCTCCACAAGCGGCTCCTGCTCTTGGCCCTGGAGCACCTCCGGACACAGTTGTTACTGAATATGCTGGCAGTCTCTCTGAGAACTCCCATGGTTTTATAAAAATGCCTCCAGAGCCAAGCAACGGGAAAAGAGGTAATTTCTTTTAAGCTGTAGGTGCTGCACACATTACACTTACTATTTCAGATGGGTTGTCTTGTAAAATTCCTTTGGTTGTTGACCTGTCTCCTCAGCTTTGCTCTTATGTCTTTTTTTATAGTGTGAAAATGGCTCACTGTATTTTTCCTTGCTTTTGAAGTCTCCCTTTTCATGTTATTTTAGCTGATTTTCTTTCCCCCAGTTCTATTAAATACCTATTTATTTGGTTAGATTTCTGAGATATAATAAACATTTTAAATTCTTGCGGCCCACACAGGTGTCCTGCAGCTGTTATAACAAAGTGCTGCAAACTAGGTGGCTGCAGACCACTGAAATGTCTCCTCTCATGGTTCCGGACACTAGGAGAAGAGATGAAGGGGTCAGCATGTCCAGGCCTCTCCGGGACTCTGGGTGGGGTCCTTTCTTGCCTCTTCCTCACATGTGGGGGTGGCCATGGATCCCTGCCATTCCTTGTCTGATGACAGCTGCCACTTGTGTCTTTGAACAGGAGACAGTTGCCGTCGCCTGGCCACTCTCCTCTGTGTTCGAACATCTATCATATTGAAAGGACACCAGTCATACTGCATTAGGGCCCAGCCTGAGGGCCTCATCTTATAACTTGGTTTATTTTCAAATAAAATCACGTTCACAGATACTCCAGCATATCTTTTGGGGATGGAGAGTTCAATCCATAACAGCCCATTAGAGGAAATATTTTTCTATCAGTTAAAACATTTTTAGGGATCCTACCTGCTTTACTTTGGTTCTATTTTTTTTTTCTTTAATAAGGGGACTTTTTTTGGGAGAGGTTATGCTAAATTTTAAAATCAATTTTTGTTAATAGCTTATTTTTCTAATTCTGTATTTTATCAAGGTAAAATAGTCAGATGCTACCAAAAAGAATTTTTTAAAAAGTAAAATTTATCGCCATCATAGCTCCCTGAAATAACTACTCCTTCTATCTCTGGGAACCTCTTCCTCGAATTTCCTCTGGGTACACATATGTGTTATTTTATATGAATGGAATTGTTTTTCTCCATTGTTTCACAAGGGCTCTTTTTAACTTACTATATTAGCTTGGTTTTTTCTTAAGCAGGCCAGGCCTGGGTTCAAATCTTCCACTCCTGGTGCAGAGGGCTAGCACTCTAACTACTGAGCTACAGGCACCTAGCCAACTTAATATATTGGAAGATGTTTTATTTTTATTTTTATTTTTATTTTTTTGAGACAGAGCCTCAAGCTGTCCCCCTGGGTAGAGTGCCGTGGCAT
>NW_003852440.1:9068311-9083308 GCF_000181295.1 Otolemur garnettii | reverse complement strand
GCCCGCCACAACGCCCGGCTATTTTTTGGTTGCAGCCGTTATTGTTGTTTGGGCGGGTCCGGGCTGGGGATTCGAACCCGCCACCTTAGGTGTACGTGGCTGGCACCTTAGCTGGTTGAGCTATAGGCGCTGAGCCTGGGAAGATGTTTTATATACATGACTATCACTATGCATCACTTTAATGACTATTAAAATATTTGTTTGTGCATGAATTATTTAATCTCTCATGGGTAGAAATTAAATTCTTTCCAACTTTTCAATATCTGCCACACTTTGATGAACATCCTTGTAAATTATTTTAGAATAAGTACCTAGACATAAAATTGGTAAGTCAAATAATTTACCAACCTTTGATGCCTTGTTATATTTCCTCATCCCTAACCAATGCTGTATATTGGCAATCTTTTTAGAGCAAAAAGGCCAAAAATGGTATCTCCTTTTAATTTATATTCCTTTGATTAAGGAACTTGAGCAGCTTGTGATATGTTTATTAATTATCTGTGTTTTCTTCTTTTCTGAATTGCTTATTTATGATCTTTCCCTGAGATTCCACTTGATTGTGGGGTATTTTATTACTGATTTTTCAGAGCTCATTATTTGTTAACTCTTCTTTAAATACTTTTCTATGAATTTTCCCTCTTTTGTAACTTACCTTTTAATTGAGCTTATGATAGCTTTTGCCATGTAAAACTCTTTTTAGTAGTGAAATCCATCAATATTGCAGTGACTGTAGTAATTAAAAAGCAGACAAGCCCTTATTTTAGTGCTTCTGGTGCTTTGTGCTCATTTTTATTTCACTTGTTATTATTTTAGGATACTTGCATCAACACAGTTTGAACTCACTACAGCTAGAATGGCCTTCCCCTGCTTCGATGCAAATTTCTCCATTAAGATCAGAAGGGAGCCGCAGTGCTTGTACCTCAATATGCCTTTGGTAAGTCTAAACTCCCGGTCAATTCTCTGTGGCTCGCATTAGCTTAGTGACAGTTAACATTTGGGTTACCTGTTTTCTTGCCTGGTGGACAGCTGCTAACTTTCCTTTTCTTTCATTTCCAATCTATGCTTTTGTTACAAGCAACAGTTAAAAATTACCCGGGAAAAGTACAGGATTTCAGTAATATTCCAGATTATCAATGTTGATAGGAGGGAAACTTGAAGAATTCAGGTCAGGTTGAAATGATAGTGCCTTTCATAAAGTACTTTCACCTTCACTTTCTTCCATAAAATTTGTAAAGGATTTTAAAGAGAATGCTTTGTTGAATAAAGCCACATTTCTAGTATATAAGTGATTTTCTATAATTTCCAGATAGTACATGCTCAGTCTGTGATTTGTAACTACATGTACACAAAATTGAGAAGATAGAAATGGAGAAGAAAAGTAGTCTTCTCACAATATTGTGTAAGTAGTGATGGATAGCTCATTTCCCTTAAAAGAAATCTTTATCCTCTACTTTCAAAGCAGATGTAGATGTTCCCTTTGGTTTTTGAAAGTTGTGAGATGACTGTGCCAAGTGAATAAAACTATTCACTTAAGTGCCTTTATCCTCCAATTCTGTTAGCTTAGCAAAGTGTCAGCTGGGCTGTGATTTTGCAGCTAGTGTGCCCTAACTCCTGGAAGCACATTCCTGTGCAGAGAAGCTCACCATGGACAAGACAGTAGGCTTTGCCCAGAGTCCTGAAGAATGACCAGCTCAATCTTTACCGGGGCAGGGAAACAATATCTTAGCATGAGGAGACCCTGAGCCTCACAGACATACCTTTAGCACAGCACTTCTCAACCTTAAAACTCTATACCCATCTTTGAATACCTTAAGGGTCCTTATCTCAAACAAGATTCTAACCCTCTTTATGGAGGATTGAAAATTATCCACTGTAGAAAACACACTTTGGAAATCCCTACCACCCAAGGACTTTTGTCCCCCTCCCTCCCTTGTATATGAAAAGAAAATAAACAATTATGTTATTTTCCTAATGTAAATTTCAGATACATCACATGATTTTCAAAATATGGTCCTCTCCTCCAGTATTATGGTGTTGCTTCCTGGGACAGGAGTGAGTTTTCTACTTAGAGAATCATAGCTATCAGGGAATAAGGGAATGGGAGTGGGATGGAGACTTGAGAGAGATGAAGGAATAAATGGGGTTAGTGGAGACATTTGTGGCATGCAGAGGGAGGGACAGGATCTGCCGGAGCTCTAAGAAGATGCTGCTCTCTAAATCCACATGGATTCAGGATCCACCTGTGAAGACAAGAAACTCTCTAACGCATTCTTGCCCCTTGTACATAAATCTAACAGGAGGGGCCTGACCTCAGGCTATGGACCTGGAACTGAGGGGGAGGACAGTGGGGTCTCAAAGAGATGATCTTCTTGGAGGCTGGAAAACCAAACACAAAACTTTGGAACATGGAAGTGTTTGGATTTGGGCAGGAGTTCATCATTTTAATGTGAATTAGCTTGATCAGGTTGGTTTCCTAATAATTAACAGAACTTCAGAAATGGGCATTTTTATTAGGAGTGGACAGAGGTATTTAAAAAGAAAAGATGATTTGGGATTTCTTGAGGCTAGACTTTGGTTGCCTAGTGTGGTTGGTTTGAATGTCCAAATGGAGAGCCGAGGCGCTGTGGCTGGTGGCTGGTGGGTGTTAAAATGAGGGGATAGCAACAGAGATGGGAATGAGATGACAGGAAAAGGGCCTACTCACGTGGTTTCCCCAGGCTAGTTCTGGCTGTTTTTGTTCTCCAATATTTCACCTCAGTGATTCTTGTTGCAGAGGTATTAGACTTTCTTTTTGGGGAGCAGACCTCGGACTGTACCTCCATCAACCCCATTCTTACCCACAAGGCTACTCCCGAGCTGATCCCAAGGATCTGATGTTGGAGGAGGCTTTGCAGGATCAGACCTATCTATAGATGACTTTTAATCGTGGAGAAAAACAGAAGCTTAGGTAATACTGGGTTATATATTTTCCAGGTAAGTCTCAAATGTGTATATTTAAGGACAAGTGGACCACATCTTGGCAAAACCAGCAATCCTACTTTTACCTTGTCCCATCCGTGTGGCCAATCCACATGTATTAAATATGAATCAGTTTGCAATCACCTGGATTATTTAAAAGAAATTGAGTGTTGATGGTTGTATAACTTTATAAATATAATAAAAACCACAGAGTTGTGCACTTTAAAATGGTAAATTTGTGGATTCTGGTTATTAAACCTTTGTTGGAGACATAACCAGCAAATATCTTCTCCCATTCTGAGGGCTGTCTACTTGCTTTACTTACTGTGCTTTTGGCTGTGCAGAAGCTTTTTAATTTGATGAAGTCCCAGTATTTTTGATGTTGCTTCAATTGCCCGAGCGGGGGTCCTCTTCATAAAATTTTCGCCCAGCTCAATTTCTTCAAGTGTTTTCCCTATACTTTCTTCTAGTATTTTTATAGTTTCATGTCTTAAGTTTAAATCTTTAATCCAGTGAGAGTCTATCTTAGTTAGTGGTGAAAGGTGTGGATCCAGTTTCAGTCTTCTACAGGTCCCCAGCCAGTTCACCCAGCACCATTTGTTAAATAGGGAATCTTTTCCCCACTCAAAGTTTTTAATTGCCTTGTCAAAGGTCACATAACGGTAAGTAGCTGGGTTCATCTCTTGGTTCTCTATTCTGTTCTATACATCTACCTTTCTGTTTTTGGGCCAGTATCATGCTGTTTTGATCACTATCGATTTATAGTGTAGTCTGAGGTCTGGTAGCGTGATTCCTCCTGCTTTGTTTTTATTTCTGAGTAATGTCTTGGCTATTCAAGGTTTTTTCTGATTCCATATAAAATGAAGCATTATTTTTTCAAGATCTTTAAAATATGACAGTGGAGCTACTCAATTTTAGCCCAGGAATATGGGAAGAGGGGAGAGGGAGGTGAGGGGAGGAGGGAGGGTGGGTGGAGGGAGGGTGATTGGTGGGATCACACCTATGGTTCATCCTATAAGCATATATGTGAATCTCTAAATGTAGAATATAAATATCTTAACACAGTAACTAAGAAAAAGACATGAAGGCTATGTTAACCAGTTGGATGAAAGTACTTCAAATTGTATACAGAAATAGTACACTGTACCCCTTGATAGTATTAATGTACATTGCTATGATTTAATAAAAAAAAAGATGTTATACTACAAGAAAATAAAATGGTAAATTTTATAGTACATAAATTATATCTCAATAAAAAAAGAAATTGAGAATGGTTTGACTTTAATAGCTAAATTACAGTTAGCTACTAGAAAGAGAACTTTTAAAGTAATTACATAAATGCCATGCCATTTATTTTCAATATTATGTCTGGTAATTAGGAAATGTCTCTTTATAATGCATGTTTGGTGTATAGGATGAGTGGATTATTTGATAATTTGAGTTATTCTGGTTTTAGGTGAAATCTGTGACTAGTGTTAGAGCACTCTTAGAGGACCATTTTAATGTCATTGTGAAGATGAGCACCTATTTAGTGGCCTTCATTATGTCAGATTTTGAGTCTGTCAGCAAGATTGCCAAGAACAGAGTCAACGGCACTTGCTGAGGCTACTAGAGTTTAGAGTGTTGGTGTAGGTAGCTACTTTTGGCGCAAAAGATGCTGAGTGTGGTGGCTGCAAGCACTGCCCCGTCAGAGTCTTAGGAAAAGAAGCCACTGAAGCCCTGCTGCGCCTGCCCAGAGACCAAGAAGGCGCACGATGTGTATGTGATAGAGAAAGGAGAACACTGTGGACACCTCATTGAGGCCCATAGGCGTGTATGAGAGCCCTTGGATTTAAGATATGAAATGGTGCCCTGCTGTGTGAATATGTAATTACTGAAGAATGGAGAAGACTAAATAATACTGGGAGTTCTTTAATGAGCTTTAATAAATGGAAAAGTATTTATAATTTATTAAAGAAAGGAAAATATCCCTGGTTAATGAAAAAAAAAAAAAGAGCAGAGTCAAGATGAGCCTATGATTGTTACATAGGGTGACCTACTAACTTGTCCTGGTGTACCTGGCTGTCCTGGTTTTAAAACTGGAAGTCTGTGTTTTGGGAATACCCTCAATCTGAGGCAAATCCGATGGCTGGTCACCCTAGAGTGACAGATGCCCACTTACACAGTGAGGCTCTCATAACAGTGATGCAGAGGGGGCCTGGCCTAGCCTGCGTCATGGTCCTGGCTCCATCGTGACCTGGCTCTCCAACCTTGGCCTGGCTCCCTCTGGAACTTAGCTCTTACTTCTTTGGAAGGTATAAGTACTTCCAAACTGGAACTGGACCCTGCAATAACTTGTAGGTTGCTTCCAGTTATAGCCTTCTACAATTTGGAAGTAAATGTTACTGAATACCTGAGCAGGTAGTTTCTGCTTATGGGCAGGAAGGAAGATAGAGCAGCCAGCTTGGAGAAAGGAATGGTTATTTCTAATTTACCCTTCTAGGGGTGTGGCCGTCAAGGTCCAGCTTTATGCAGGGGTATGTCCTATTAAATTTCCCACTTGGGGCAGGCCCTAGACTTTGCCTCTTATCCCCTGAGCCCCTCAATGCCATAGGAACCAAAGCTCAAGTCCAGCTGTGTTGTACTAGTGCCCTCAGGGTAAAACCTGGCTGTCACTTCAACTTTGGCCTCTAAGTCTTCCTTTTATTTTTGCTACCTTGTGAACACATTGAAGAAAAATTTGTGTGTGTGACCAGTAGGTTTTCAGAAGTGGAATTGATCAGGAAAAGTTAGCATTAATATAAGAAATGGGGTTCCCAGTGGTCCTCTTTATATCGGTGACAACATCCCCCAGTGTGAAGGCATTAATGTCAGTCTGATGCGGTGGCGGGAGGAAGCTACTCAGATATTTAAATACCTTTCCTGTGCCTTTCTTTTTAGGTTTCCATATATACTGTGCCAGACAAGGTACATCAAGCGGATTATGTCCTGGGTGCTGCAGTGACTCTTCTAGAACTTAATGAGGATTATTTCAGGATACCGTATCCCCTACCCAAACTAGGTTGAGATTTTACACAGATATTGTCACATGGCACCAGGAGGCTGGTCATATTATAGATCACTATAATTGCTGCACCCCACACTTATCTCAGTAGCCCTTGTATTATAATCTCAGCACGTGTCAGACATCTGGTTTACCCTGTGAGCATTTCCTCACCTCTGATCTGTGCAGTGACCTTCCAATGACACATCTTAATACACTTCCTGAGGCACAGAGCAGGGGGACTGTTTTGCCTTCTAATTTGATTAGTGGGCAAACAGCACAGGGAAGTGGATATGCTTTTTCATTACCTCCACATGCTTGGCAGGGACATAGAAGATACTTGGTAAGATTTTTAAATGAAAAAACTTATATGATGTTAGAAAATCTGGATTTTTTTTCTTGTATAAACCCTTAGAACTCTTGTCTGAGTTTTTAGTTATATGTTGGTGTTGGGCATCTAAAATAGAGTGGATTATTGGAATGATTGTTAACATCATTCAGTGCCCCAAACTCTACGTCGGAAAGTTAGAAATGAAAAAAAAAAAAATAAAAAAGAAAGTTAGAAATGGAGCAGGAGGCCTGAGACATAAGTCTGACTTTGTTGTGTTGCTAGCAAAGTGGCCCTGAGTAACTGAGCCCCCTTTTCTCCGTTATGGAAGGTTCTCCCAGTCTAGAGCTTCATGGCTCTGTGCGGGCTTTCTGTCCTAAGACCCGTTCCTAACCATGAAGTGCATTTAGGGGATGTGTACCTGAGAGACTGATAGCATTATTCTGTAAGTGCTTCCCAAGATCTTGCTGCTATTCCTGAGTTTCAGTTTGGCACAATGGAAAACTTATGGAGAATCTTCTCCATACGTCTTCTGCATCAAGTAAGCTTGCTATCACAATGACTGTGGCCCATGAAGTTGCCCACTGGGTACAAGCTTACTCACACCTTTGGAAAGTATAGTTAAACTATACTGATATCACTTCAATGGGATATAGGCTACACATATGTTATAATTTTTACCTTGTCTTCTTTCTTGTAAGAAAAACTATTTCTTTAAAGCATTAGGTTTCATGTTTTAGAATGCATTTTGAAAGGTTTTTATTGTTTGAGAAAATGAAATATTTGAGGAAATATTAGTTATATATATATATATGTATATATATGTTAACATTCATAAATGGACATTAGGTATTTAACATAATTCTTTCTGAATGTCTTTTGTGTACAGCTGCTGTCATAGAGAACAGATAATCCAGTCTCCATAGAAATGTGTGAATAAACTGATCAATGGGCCATGACCTGAACTGCGCTGTAGCTGCCACTGTGGGATCTGCCTCTAGAACTAAATGGGGGTCTGCCCAGGATAGAGTGGGCAGTGGCACTGTCATAGCTCACTGCAGCCTTGAACTCCTGTTCTCAAATGATCCTCCTGCCTCAGTCTCCCAAATCGCTGGGATTACAGGCATGAACCCCTGTGCCCAGCCAACAATTGTTTTTTTTTTTAAAAAGAAAAGTACTGAGCTCTGAAGGAGGCAGACCCTCTGCATACAGACCATCACCATTTTAATGTAGGTGGATAAGAAGGTTGATGCAAGAGCAGAACAGTGACACCCAGGGGACCCTGAAGATCAAGAAATGGGTCAATCTGTATTTAATCTGTTGAGATTGGCTTATTGGTATGACATTAATTATGGGGGTCGAGGCAAGCGGCTGATGGATTGAAGTCATATATGATCTTACTACTCAGTGTGATTCATGGGTCTGCAGACTCAGCATCATCTGGGAGCTTTGTCAGAGACTCAGAATCTTGGGCCTCAATCTAGTTGCCACAGCAACTAGAGCAGAATTTGCATGTTAACAGGTTATGAGTTTGCACAGAAAGATGATGCAATGCTTCAGAGTGAGTGGTGATTAGAAACTATTGCTTCTTACTATGTTGGGGATGATAATGGGAAAATCTTCACCATATGTTTTTGTGTAAGACTCAAGATAAAATATTTCTAGCTAATGGCTTCCAGTTGGACATATTTGGTGTAACTGTGGCCTGTCCATTATTACTACCCTCTCTTTGACCTTTTTTTTCATTCATGTTTTCTGAATGTGTGGGGAGAACAGATTTTTGACAGAAACTAGGATTGTGGGATCTAACTGGACAGACATTTAAGGTGTGAGATTCTCCAGATTTGGAACTTACTAAGCTCTCAGGGAAGCAATCAGTATAGTTTTAGGCTAGGGTAATTGCAAATTAAGAGAACACCTCTTTATATAGAGGATGGAATACTTCAAGGTTTGGGTAATGAAAAGATAGCTCTTGGCATGAACACCTGTCCTCTGGTCCTGAGTGTTAGGTATATTGTTTTAGTATCATGTAAATGAAGTCAATCCACTAATTGCCACTGAAAAATAGGAGTTCTGATTTCAAAATAGAAAATTCAGATTATTCTGTCACCTCAGATAAAAACCATCAGCACATGTTCATCAAAATGTGTTGCCCATGTTCATATTTTATACAACTCTTTTTTTAATTAAATGATAGCTGTGTACAATAATTTTATGTAACTCTTTAGCAACCATTTGTGACTTGCATGACACCAAGAGCAAGTACATTGGGGATAGATTCTGGTTCCACCACGTCTATGCACTCCATCTGAGACTTGGTTTCCTCCTCTGTAAAATGAAGATCCCAACACCTTGCAGGGTGGTGACAAATGCTAAATGAGATCATGAATGTAAAGCTCAGTCAAGGACAGCTGTTAGTTAAGAAATTTCTCTGGTGCATGCATGTATGTCACCTGTGTAAATGCTCTGTGTGTATGTGTGCCTTGGAATTAGCACTGCAGCTTTTATTAGATGACTCATAGATTTATTAAATGAATTCTCATTTAAACTTCAAAGAGAAGTTTTGGTGTGTAGGCCAATCCAGCTACTGGAATGATTTATTCTCTCTCTCTCTGGCTCTCTGATACACACATACTATTCTTAAGTAAAACTCCTAACTATAGTTAGATCATCAGAGTGTTAAGTATGTCAGAGGCACTGTCTTTTCCTTTTTGCATGACCTCACTGAAAATATATTTTAGAAATGTGTAATCCGTTTCTTTGGTCTGAGGCTCTGGCTGCCACAGCTGTAATTATAATAGCAGTGAGATTGCAAATAGGGAAGGTGTTCCCTGTGGGCTGTTTTGTGTTTTTGGACTTGGGCACTTGGTTGAACTACCTTAGGAGAACTTGAGTGAGAGTGCGAATAACTTTAAGTGTTGTCTAGGGCCTCAGACTGAGCCACTGAGCCAGAACGAAGCTAATATTGTTTGGCTGTGGGCCATGCACAGCCACTGTGGGAGAACCGCCCCTGCAAGCTCCACCTTCAGGGTCACAGAGCCAGGCTTGGGTTGGAACATTTTGGGCGAGTGAACTAGTGACTGAGCAGCGCCAAAGGCCGGGACTGAGATTCTGGGGAAGAGCGGAGATTTCAGTGCTTGGCAGTATAGGACTGCCTTGAAGCCTTGGCCCTCAGGTGCATAGAGTGAGACCAGTTTTGGCACACTGGATAAGCAGCCACTTCAGGAGAGATCCCAGCAACAAGTGCTTTCCTGGGAAAACTTTTGCTTAGCCAAGGTTAATGGTTTAAAGTGTCTTTTAAGTGGGCTGAGGAGAGATTTAGGCTCTCAACTCTGTGGGGTTTGAGAATTCAGCACAGGCCTCCAGTCTCCATCTCATACAGCTGTATTAGCATTGTGATTAACATCTCATAGCTCAGAAGATCACCTGTTGTCCAGGAAATATTCATCAAGATATATAGTGCTTTGTTTTTGTTTTTTTAAAAAAATTATTTCAACATTTTGCCTCTAGAGTTTTCTTTTTTTCTTTCTTTACATTTCTAGTTTAAATATAATTTCCCATTATTGCCTTCTTAATAAGAACTGCATTTTTGCTAGTGTTTCTGCCTCTATTATTTGGTTCCCTCCCAATTTTATCCTGTAAGGTATTCTATAAGGAAATAAGCTAAATGTTCCTCAACAGACAAATGGATAAAGAAAATGTGGTGTGTACATACACACAAAAGACATTACTCAGCTTTAACCTGGATGGAGTTGAAATACATATTCTTAGTAAAGTATTACGAGAATGGAAAATCAAATATCCAATGTTCTCAATTCTAATATGAAGCCAGTAGATGATCTAATACATGCCCACATAAGAGAAAATTTCAATTCAATTCAAGTTGGGGAAAGGGGGAATGAGGGAGGGACAGAGGGGAGAAGACAAAGGGGTTGATGTGCTCCCAGTCAATGGGCACAATGTAAGGGGTATATGCCACACCTTTTGGGTGCAGGACATAACTACGAGAGGGACTCTACCTAACAAATGCAAATATTATAACCTAGTTGTTTGTATCCTCACATTAATGTGAAAAAAAAGGAAGAATGAACTTCAACATGACCCTAGAACAAATGGACTTAACAGACATACACAGAACATTTCATCCTAACAAAACTGAATGCACATTCTTCTTATCAGCCCATGGATTATCCTTTAGAACTGATCATATCTTAGGACTCAAGTCTAACCTCAACAAATTCAAAAGAAGAGAAATGATTCCTTGTACACTTTGAACCATCACGTAATAAAAGTTGAACTCAATAGCAACAGAAATCATCATACCCAAATAAAGTCATGGAGATTAAAGAACCTTATGCTGAATGACAGCTGGGTCAAAGACAAGATTAAGAAAGAAATCATTGCATTTCTTGAACAAAGTGAGAATGAAGCCACAATCGAAAAATGTGGGATACGGCAAAGACAGTCCTAAGGGAAAGAGTTATGGCATTAGATACCTTCATCAAGAAAGCAGAAAGAGAGCAAGTCAACAAACTAATGGGCTATCTCAAGCAACTGGAAAAGGATGAATAATCCAACCCTAAACCCAACAGAAGAAAAGAAATAACCAAAATTAGAGCAGAATTAAATGAAATTGAAACTAAAAGTGAAACCAAAAGTTGGTCCTTTGAAAAGATTAATAAAATTGATAAAACCTTGGCCAGACTAACCAGAAGAGGTCACTAATAACTTCAGTCAGAAATGATAAATAAAGGATTAATAAAATTGATAAAACCTTGGCCAGACTAACCAGATAAAAGATCACTAATAACTTCAGTCAGAAATGATAAAGGAAAAGAAACAACAGATACCACAGACACAAAAGATCCTCAATGATTACTACAAAAAAATCCATACCTGGATATATGAAAATGTAGAGGAAATTACCAATACCTGGAATCACACCACCTTTCTAAACTCAGCCAGAAAGAATTAGAAATTTTGAATAGACCTGTATCAAGCACTAAAAAAGCATCAACTGTACAAAATTTTCCAAAAAAGAGAAGCCTGGATCACATGGTTTCACACCAGAATTCTATCAAACCTTGAAAGAGGAATTACTACCTATATTGCACAATCTATTCCAAAATATGGAGAAGGAAGGAATCTTCCTCAACACATTCTATGAAGCAAATATCACCCTGATTCCAAAAGCAAGAAAGGACTCAACAACAAAACAAAACTATAGGCCAATATCATTAATGGAAATTGATGCAAAAATAGTCCATAAGATCTCAGCAATCAGAATACAGTAACACATTAAAAATGTTATAAACCATGATCAAGTGGGCTTTATCCCAGGGATGCAAGTTTCATCCAACATATGTAAATCCATAAATGTAACTCATCACATAAATAAAATAAAAAACAAAGATCATATGATTCTCTCAATTGATGCAAAAAAGGCTTTTGACAATATCCAACATCTTTTCTTTATAACAACACTTAAGAAAATAGTCTTAGGTGGGTCATTTCTTAAACTGATAGAGGCCAGCTACAACAAACCCACAGCCAATATCATATCAAATAGAGTAAAATTGAAAGCATTTCCACTCAGATCTGAAACTAGACAAGGATGCCCACTGTTGCCAGTGCTGTTCAACATACTGCTGAAAGTCCTAGCCAATACAAGGCAAGAGAAAGAGATCAAAGGTATTGGGATGAGATCAGGTAGTAGCAGAGGAGGTCAAACTCTCATTCTTTGCAGATGACATGATCTTATAGCTGGAAAACCCCAGCAACTCAACTACAAAGCTCTTAGAAGTGATGAAGGAATGTAGCAGCATCAATGCCCATAAATCAGTAGCTTTCCTATCTGCCAATAACTGTCAAGCTGAGAATAAAATCAAAGACTCTACACCTTTTATAGTAGCTACAAGGAAAATGAAATACTTTAAAATATCTAACAAAGGAAGTGAAAGACATCTATAAAAAGAACTATGAAACCCTGAGAAAAGAAATAACAGAAGATGTTAACAAATGGAGGAACCTACCCTGCTCGCCACTAGGAAAAATAACTATCATTAAAATGTCTATACTACCTAAGGCAATCTACAGGTTTAATGCAATCCCCACCAAAGCAACAATGTCATACCTTGAAGAACTTGAAAAAATAGTACTTTGTTTCCTACAGAACTAGAGAAAACCTTGAATAGCCAATCCAATAATTAGAAATTAAAAAAAAATCTGGAGGCATCACATTACCAGACTGTAGGTTATATATACTACAAGTATGTAGTGATCAAAATAGCATGGTACTGGCATAAAAATAGAGACACAGATCTATGGACTAGAATAGAGAACCAAGAGAGAACCCAGCCACATATTACCATTCAAAAACATTCACTGGGGAAAAGAATCCCTATTTAATAAATGGTGCTGGGGCAACTGGACTGAAACTGGACCCACACCCCTCATCATTGACACTGGATAAAATATTTAAGTATAACTTTATGGAAAGAAGTATAGAGAACTCTCAAAGAACTAAAAGTCAACCTTCTGTTTGATACTGCAATTCTATTACTAGTTATTTACCCAGAAAAACAAACCACATTTTGCCACATAGACATTTGCACCAGAATGTTGGGTGCAGCTGAATTCAAAATTGCCAAGTTGTAGAAGCAATCCAAATGCCCATCACCCAAGAGTGGATTAACAAACTGTGGCATATGTATACCACAGAGTACTACTCAGCTGTAAGAAAATGTGGAGACTTTACATCTTTTATGTTTACTGGATGAAGTTGAAACACATTCTTCTTAATAAAGCATCTCAAAAAGAAAAAAAAAGAATCCAATGGACTCAATACTAATATGAAACCAATATACAAACAATTACCCATCCACATGAACGATAAAACACAAATGTAGTCTAGCAAGGGGCAGGGAAGAGGGAAGGGGGTTCAGGGGTGATGACTGGCGGAAGGAGGGAGGGCAATTGGCAGGATTTCACCTAAAAGGTGAGGGTGTACTGCATGCTCCAGGGTGAAGGGCTCAACTACAACCTGAACTTTACCTTGGAAGGGAGAACAAAGTAACCTAAAAATTGGTACCCTCATACTGAATTGAAATAAAAATTTGTAGAAGAAATATCTTTTCTAAGCACATTCTTCTCTTCAAACTCACATTTCATGTCAGAGATGTTTTTCTGTTTCCCAGCTGCTCTCCTCAACTTGGTTCTCAGATCGCTCCTTATCTATTCAAAGCCTATCTCACATAACCACGTCACTGTTCTCTTCTGACCCAAACTTCACAGCCTTGCCTTTTATTGCCTATGTAGGAAATTCAAGCAGGTCTTCCAGGTCACTCTGTAAATCTTTTTTTTTTTTTTTTTTTTTTTTTGAGACAGAGCCTCAAGCTGTCCCCCTGGGTAGAGTGCCGTGGCATTACAGCTCACAGCAACCTCCAACTCCTGGGCTCAAGCGAGTCTCCTGCCTCCGCCTCCCAAGTAGCTGGGACCACAGGCGCCCGCCACAACGCCCGGCTGTTTTTTGGTTGCAGCCGTCATTGTTGTTTGGCGGGTCCGGGCTGGGGATTCGAACCCGCCACCTTAGGTGTACGTGGCTGGTGCCTTAGCCGGTTGAGCTATAGGCGCCGAGCCACTCTGTAAATCTTGAATATTGCACCTTTATTGTGCAATCAAACTGAATTATAGTGTTGGATAGGCACTCACTGACAAAGATGTAGACAGACACCATTATTGCTGTCACAGGGAGGGGAGTTTGGGCATTAATTTTTTTGTGCTTAGTGATTGATTAATACTTCTGTATTTTTACAATTTGTGTTCCTCAACACAATATGGTTGTCTATCTTCAGAGAATCAATACATATAAAAGATGGGTAATAACACTCAACTGAGGACCTTATGCAGAATGGTAGTTCTAGGAAATACAGTGTGTCTAAAATATCAGCAGGCATCTGATTCTTCCTGGATTGTCTTAGAAACTTCCCATTGCAGCTTACCTGGTCCTGAGTGCCTCATTCCACCATACATAAGCACAACTGTTAAAGTCTCTAATCCTACCACACTTGACTTTATCAAATTCACTTATCAAATTAGTCTTGTATGAAAAGTCTCTACTTTTCCAATTCAACCAAGTCTGAAGGCCATAAAGGAAAAGAGGAGGTTGAAGGAAATGATATTTCTTCCATCAGACTCAAAGAATAAAGCCTGTCCCTCCCATCTTCAGTTCTGATTCTATTTTCTGAAGGTTTGAAAATAAAGACATAAATAGACACATATTCATCAAGACTACTTTTTTGGGCTAAAGAAAAGTTAAAATATATAGTGTTTGCTGAATACACATGATTATGAACATTAGCTTCCTGCCTAAAGTCCCAGTTTAAAATGACAGGGTAATTGCTCAGGAAGTACAAGCCTTCAAGTACCTTAAATGACTACCTCCTATGTACAAATATCATGACTTAATTTATTATACCCACGCTAGCACAGACTGTAAGTTGAACAAAATAGCATATTTCCTTTCCCTATAATTTATCTGGTTATATATCATACAGAGAAAGATAATATTAGAAGAATCCTAGTTAATGCTTTAGTTGAATTCTATGAAGCATAATCCTAACAGCCAGAGAAACAAAGCCCCACGATTATGCTATGTTCAGTACAAAAAAGAGATATTGGCTCGGCACCT
>NW_003852440.1:9049598-9068076 GCF_000181295.1 Otolemur garnettii | reverse complement strand
GCAACAGCTTGAGGCTCTGTCTCAAAAAAAAAAAAAAAAAAGAAATATTTTCTGATCAGTCTATTTTATACCAATTCTGATGATACATTTTCATTCATTTTTCAACATAAACTTCAACATAAATTTTCCAAAAGCCTTAAAAAATCAGTCTCCATGCCATAAAAATATCCAAGTCTACATACAACATTTTTATATTGAACAATTATATTTGATGAGTTTTCTTGCAATTATAAAGAACATTTCTCTTAATTCAACTTCATTTGCTGCAATGAAACTTCATTTGCCCCAAGGTAGCAATTGGGAGGATTTAAAAGGTTATAAATACATTTGCTCCCTCAGTTAGGTTACAATCTTGTGGAGGAGAATAACTTTTACAAGTCTGAAACTATCACAGACTTAAGACATAAAGTTATTTCAAAATTGTGTGACCATTCTAGACAGCTACCTGGGTGCCCCTAACTCTTTGGTACCCCCTTTCCGGTAATATTTAAATAAAATAACTTTGCTTCTATTTCATGTTCTGTGAAAAACCCCGTAACCATTCCAACAGAATTCTCAGGAGTATAAATTGGTAAAGCACTTCTCCTCATTTCCTTTTGCTCCGGTGTCCTGGGTCTGCTCTTTCACACTTCACGCTCAGCACCCTGCCTCTGTGAAGTCTGCACCCCTTTATTCCCACTGGCCGGACTCCATCCCTTCACTCCTCCAGAATACCACTGACAAAGGGCAGCTGTGTGTAACAGAGGTTTACTAAGGATCAAGACAGTAGAAGATGGGTTTACAGTACAGGATGGCCATCAGTTGAAAACTAAATGTTTATACTCCTCAGCCAGCCCCAGACGTGGGTAACTTCTCATTGGCCACAATTTCATACAGAAGGCAAAGGCAAATTCACATTTCCAGAGTCATTCAACAAGCCTTCCTCCACTCTCCATCTCCCCTGTGCTTGGTATTGCATAGGTAGACTTATGACCTGCCTCTCCCACATCCCTGATCTTTCTCCTAAGACAGGTAGGCAGACATCTCAGGAGTGGAGGCACATAATGTCCTAAGTCCCTAAAATGTTCATCTTCTATGGTACAGTAGTATTTTTGGTTGCTCTTTGGAATTAAATATTATAATTCCTTAGGATTTCAACAGAGACTAAGAATCTTATGATTTCTAGCTGAGCGCAGTGGCTCACGCCTGTTATCCTAGCACTCTGGACGGCCAAGGTGGGTGGGTGGATGGCTTGAGCTCAGGAGTTCAAGACAGACTGAGCAAGAATGAGACTCCGTCTCTACTAAAACAACAACAATACTAGCCTGGTGTCATGGCAGGTCCCTGTAGTCCCAGTTACTTGGGAGGCTGCAGCAGGATGATCACCTGAGCCCAAGAGTCTGAGGTTGCAGTGAGCTGTGACCCCATGCCATTCTGCCCAGGACTATAGGGTGAGACTCTATCTAAAAAAAGGAAAGAATCTTATTATTTCTAAAATTAGAAAATTAATGTCAATGTAGAATTCCAAAACAGAAAATCTATCTTATTATCTTTTGAAAATACAAACTTATAATCACAACTTAAATTTAAACCTCAAATTTTTATGAATACATTATGAATATCCAAATGCTAGTCTATCGCTCCTCATACGAGAGTCTGCAAGACTCTTCTTGCAGATCTATTGGTTACATGAAAGGTTTTCAAGTTTTCTTTCCTTGTGATGATAATATCAACACAGGTTAAACAGACATGAAAAGTTACCTCAAAACAGAGAATAGCTATATACTTCAGTGCAAAAAGTTCGCATCTGTATTTACAAGTAAGTTAGGACTAAGCAATCGTGAAAAGACATCATTTATTTTGGATCCATTTGCTCTCCAACTTTAAACCCAAACCTCTGGAGTTCAGTAAGCCTTTATTGTTGTTGACTGCTGGTTAAAGGGTTATGTACATTATTCAAGAATAAAAATCACTGTTATTCAATTTATAAGTTTTGGAAGTAATGTGCATGAGTGATTTCTAACCTGATAAATATGGCTTGACTAAACGAGCCATAAACATACGGCAAGTTATAAGAAAACTGTTCTAGTTGAAAAAGTCCATGTTTATCTAAATATAAACATATTAATGAATACAAAGTGATTTTTTTCATGTTTTCAAAAGCTTTTTCTTCCCATATTTTGTAAAATCAGTTTGGCCAATACTTGTGAAAGACTCAAATTTATGATCTATTTATTTTGTTTTATGTACGGAACTCCTTAAAAATATTTTTCTACATACTGAAACATTTTAGCTTTATTATTGGTTGGTAGATTTACCATAACTAATTCACATAAATTTACATATTAAGCAATAATAAAAATAATCCCACATATATTTAGAAACAATGAACTAAAAATGTAGTGTGGCATAAAATATCTGACCAAATTTAACTCATAATTATAAAATCATTTAACTCATTAAACCTCATTATATTAATTTTAGTAGGGTCATCATTTCCTTATTCTTCATAGAGGTTTTGTGTTGGCAGTTTTCATATCAGAAATTATTCTGAGCTGTTTTGAATTTCAAGTATATTTTAATACATATTGTGCTGTCAAATGCAACTGATTGCAGAACTCTGTCTACACACACACACACACACACTCTCCATATAATATATAGGCTATGTAATATCTATTCCACATACAGTATATTCTATTTCTTCAATATGCAAACCCGAATATCAATAAATAATGATACACCATTCATATGGGACCTTGAGGTACCTGGTTAACGGGTGAGCTATGAAAAGATTGCTCCCCAGAAGTGCATTAATGTACATAGTTACCATTCAATAAAAAAAAAAAAAGAAAAAGGAAAAGACTGCTAAGTGACTACATATCACTAACATAATAAAACAATAATATAATAAAATGTCAAAATAAAACAACAATAAAACATAGTAATGCTTTCTGAGAAGAAACTACACGTACATTTTCATGATAACATACGGAATCAGTAATTTTTTCACAATATTTAGTGATTTTCATTAAAGGTAAAATCTTGCTATCCTATGTATGCAACTGCATCATTAAAAACTGAGTCTGTTAGCATGGAGATGAATTTGTTGGGTAATGACTATTATCCATGGTGGCTCAACACGGACGGAATCACCTCCTCACAATCTCAGGAGGATGGTGCAAGTCATTGAGTCACTTGTAGATTCTCATCTGAAGAGATTCCAAGTCTAGAACCTTCACCACAATATTTTCTTGTGGTAATTCTCGAAGTCTTCATAGTCACCCAACCTGGTCCTTTCACTTTGAGATTGTTTCCTTTTGCACCTCTGATCAGCACATACCTTCTCCAGGACTTTATGCTGTGGCTGGTCAGGTAATGCTAATTTGGTGAGTCAGCACCTCTGGCTCTCCAGGTGTTTTTCTGGTATCTTTAAAAGCCACAGCAATGGTGTAGCTTCCTCACTTGTTCCTCAGCGAGAGCGAACAGTGGTGATTGCAACTGCATCTTTCAATTTTTTTTTTTTTTTTTTGAGACAGAGCCTCAAGCTGTCCCCCTGGGTAGAGTGCCGTGACATCACAGCTCACAGCAACCTCCAACTCCTGGGCTCAAGCGAGTCTCCTGCCTCAGCCTCCCAAGTAGCTGGGACCACAGGCGCCCGCCACAATGCCTGGCTATTTTTTGGTTGCAGCCGTCATTGTTGTTTTGGCAGGTCCGGACTGGATTCGAACCTGCCACATTAGGTGTATGTGGCTGGCACCTCAGCCACCTGAGCCACAGGTGCCAAGCCATGCAACTGCATCTTTCTAAAAAAAAAAAAAAAAGCTAATCAAAATATTCTTTTTGAAAGCATTGATGTTTGAAGTCTGAGTATCAAGACATCCTTAATGGTAGAATGAGTCAGTGGCTGATAGTTCTGCCCCACATCATGTGGGGAAAAGGGATGCTGTCTCAATTTTAACAGCACCCAAAAGCCAAATTGGGATGGCTTTGCAGAGTGGCAAAAACGAGACTTAGGTCAATTCTCTGGTTCACATAGCTACTGTCACAGTTTTATATCATCTCTAATCTTTTGTAACACCATGATTTTAGTTTTATTGGGAGAAGAAGAACAATGAGAAGTGCATAGCATTGATAATTTAAGTAGTAGAAGTACAATGCAGTGAAGGAGAGTTTGTATGCCACATAAACAATAGAATCCTATTTCTCTGGGAACCAACTGAAATTATCATGAGGAAAATTAAATCCAGGCTCTTCTTTGGAGACTTTCAGCCAAGTGCCTTCTTTTCTAATTTTTTCTAGCAGCTATTTTCTACTTTATGGGAAGTATTTATGTATACACATTGGATATTTGCACACTTACACTTCCTTGCTCATCTACTATATAGTCTAAAGCACAGTGATGCCCTACTACCACCTCGGCTAGCTTTTTGTTGGGCTGTGATGGAGGCAGTTTTATGAGTGTCTTTTCCAAGGCAAGGTTATAGAAGTATTTCTAACCATGTGTTCATACTACGTGACATCCTAGCAAGACAAAAGCATTTTTACAGTGAAATGCATGGAGGGAGATGCATGTTGGAGGGAAGTTTCCATTTGATGGTTTTTCTAATGAATAAAATGTCCAGGTAGAATGCCATTATCTTTGACTTCTACATGTCCTGCCAGAACAGTCTCAAAATTAGTAATTAAGTTAGAATTTTTAGCCAGAAGTTTTATAAAGCCAGGCCAATAATGAAAAATATCACTTTTAAGGAGAGCTGTTCTGAGGGCTACTTCATCCAGATGCATTATCCTTATAATATTATTTTTTAGATTTTATTAACAATTTTTTCACTTTTAGTGTGCTCACTAAAAATTAGAGTACCTTAAGCAGGAGTTTAATAGCAGTTTTTGTAAGCAAAGTTATATTTCATCTCTAAGTCAAATTGGTCAAAGCTTCTCCAATATTTGCAAAGCATGACAGACGAGATACCACACAAAACCATTGCATCTGAAGGTTTTTCCCTTTATTCTCTAAGACAACTAGAAAAGAAAGCATTATCTGTTGTAATAAAAAACAGACCACAGGATAAACAGTAACCATTCCACCTATCACAGCTTTGATTGAGCTTAAAATTTGTGTTTAAAAGGCCCAAGATGACTGCAATTTTACAAAAATGGGCAGAGTGGAAAGTTTCAAACTTTATGTGTTTCTGGATATCAAGATTTATTTTTATGCAATAGTCACAGTTAAAAATACCCTGCTGGTAATACATCATTATACTTTATTAAGGTCATTAGCCAGCAATACAATAAAACCTATACAATTTCTAGTTCGACTTAACCATTGACTGGTATAGCTAATTTCTCTAAAAAGTTTCTACTGATCTAACCACAATTTCAGCTAATTCTGCTTTTATTTGGCCTAGGATGGTCTGTTTTCCCTACCCCTGCTGATGTCCCAGCTAAGGAAATGTCTGTTTTCTCTGTCTCAGCAATTGCCCACTTTTGTCTCAGTAATTGCCTGTTTTCTCTTCCTTCTTGCCATGTTCCCTGCCTGTCTCTATTTTTTTTTTTTGCAGTTTTTTGGTCGGGGCTGGGTTTGAACCCGCCACCTCCGGAATATGGGGCCGGCACCCTATTCCTTTGAGCCACAGGTGCCACCCAGTCTGTAATATTTTGATATCCTTTTTTGACTTACCCATCTCCTCCATATATGGATGTGTCCATAGATTGACAAAGTTTACGCTTTTGAATGAAGATGCAAACACATTAACACTGATGCAAAAAATAAAAGAGAAATAAGGCAGAGGATGTTCGAGATCCCTTCACCCTTTTGGGATGATCTGAGATGGACTCTATGGGGAGGTGTGGAAAAGCCCCAAATTTGCTGCTTAAAAACAAGTAAAATAATAATAATAATAATAAAGATATCTTTTAAATCAGTCGCTGGTTGTAGACAAGTTCTTGGCAAGAGAATCACTTAAGCCCAAGTGTAGCAGCCCATATAGCCAATGGCTAGGAGGAGTGAGAGTTATAAGAAATACCTGTATAGTTCAATGATGGAATACTTTGGTGAAAAGGGCATGGAGAGGGAGTTAGCTCTCCTAATAGGCATGAGAGCTTTGGAGATGAGAGCATTGGTATAGTGGTCTCTACACCTGTGATGTTGAGAGGCACGAGATCAGCCTTATATGAGGCTGGAGGAGAACGCAGTTGGGAGTGTGCGCATTCTATCACAGACACACTTACTCTGACTCTGTCTCCTCTCCTGCCTGCAGAACGCCAGTGCAGCGTCTCTCTGCTGAAGATCACTAAACTCTGCTAAAGACTAAGACCTATCTTTCTAGGAAGCCTGCTTCACTCTCTGTAAGACTCTCTCTCTCTTTCTCCATCTAAAGTAGATAGCCCTCAGGCACCTAAGAAAAACTGTTTCTGAGCAAGGTAAATTAGCGGTCCCGTCTGGAACCTAGTTAAGCCAGGCCAGAGACCTGGCCAGTCCTGGGCCCTGACAAGTGGTGGCAGGAGTAGGATGTGACACCCAAGAGTTTGAGGTGGCTGTGAACTGTAACACCATGGCACTCTACCGAGGGCGACATAGTGGGACTGTCTCAAAACAACAACAACAAAAAAAACTGCAGACACTAATTCAGGGTTATATTGTGCCTATTTTTAAGTATCATATTAACATAATACTGGAAGTCTTAAGCAAAACAATTTGGCAGGAAAACTTTTAAAAAGACAAACAAATTGAAAAAATGACATAACCTTATACATATATATACAAAAACATGAAGGTCACACCAAGAAAATTATTAAAACTAATAAATAATCTCAGTAAGTTAGCAGAATGTAAAATTAAGCTACAAACATAAGTTGTGTTCCCATACTCTAATAATAATCTGATAAAAAAGAAAATAATCTCACCTAGAATATCATAAAAATGTCTTAGGCACACATTTAACCAAAAAGGTGAAAGATCTTTACACCAAAAAATATAAAATATTGATGAAAAAGACACAAATGTAAAAAATCCCACATTTATGTATTGGAATAATTAATATTGTCAAAGGACCATATTATCCAAACCAATCTATAGATTTAATATGATTTCTATCAAAATTCCAAAGGCATTTTTCACGATAATAGAAAAAATAATCCTAAAATTTATATGAACCTACAAGGGACTTTCAAAGTTGGGATCATCATGCTTCCAGATTACAAATTTCCAACCTGTGTAAATTGACCACCCAGGAGACTAACAAACTGGTTGCTATACAGAGATGGTCAACATAAGGTACTAGGCCTACTGTACTGATATGTTCATGTCTGGTCTATGAAAACTAGGTCCCCTTAAAGAGGTGGTCAATGTAGGATGGTGGCCAACTATGGAGGTTCTGCTGTATTTTTCAAGAATATGGTAATAAACACAAGATCATGGGCGCATTAAAAGTTGACACAAAAATCAATGGAGGTGAAGAGAGAACCTAGAAATAAATGCAGGCATATAAGGTCAACTAATCTTTGACAGGGTCACCAAGAATACACAATACAGAAATTATTGATCATAGGAAAACTGGATACCTACAAGCAAAAAAGAATGAAAATTAGACCATTTTTTCTCATACTACCCTAAAACTTAACACAAAATAAAATAAAGACAAATGAAAAAGTAAATCCTTAAAAATCACAAAAGAAAACATAGAATATCTTCTTGATATTAGTTTTGGCAGTAACTTTTTGGATATGACACAAAGTATAGCAACTAAAGCAAATGTGGAGTTGGACTTCATCTAACTAAAAAGCTGCTATCCGTAAAAGGAATAAAATAAGAAACTCAAAAGATGGAAGAAAACATTATAGAAGAATATTTGCAAACCATGTATCTGGCAATACAAATACATAAGAAACTCACACAAATCAAAGGCAAAACAATAATAACCTAATTGAAAAAAACAGAGAAAAGATTCAATAATGAAATCCTGCCATTTACCTAACATGATGGATCTGGAGGACATTATGCTAAATGCCATAAGCCAGACAGAAAAGCAAATACTTCATATTTTTACTTGTATGGGACTAAAAAGGCTGAACTCACAGAAGCAGTGAGTACAAAGGTGGCTGCCAGAGCCTGAAAGTGGGAAAAATGGGAGCTGCTGTCCAAAGGTGACAAATTTTTAGTTATAAGACGAATGGGTTTTGAGGATGTAACATGTAGTATCATGAATATAGATAATATTTTGTACCCTAAATTTTACTAAGACGATAAAACTTAAGCATTCTCACTACAAAAAATGGTAACTATCGAGGTGACAGGCATGTTAACTTATTCACTTAACAATTTATACCTATCAAATCATTACACTGTACTCAAATATATAGTTATACAAACCTACAGGTTATATACACACACACACACACACACACACACTAGCTTCATACTAAGCAAGAGAAACTTGTAAAATGAATTATTAAAAACATAAGGATTTAATTGTATGTTCACCCATGTTCTATGATCTCTAATGTCATAGTCAAGAAATCTAAAAAGTGAGCAGGTACACTAATCTATATTACAGTTGAAGAATATGAAAATATAGTTTAAAATTATTAATCTCAGTTCATAACTAAAACATAACATTTTGAAGTAACAGTTTTTTTTTTATATTTAGAGAGATTCTTAGGGTTTTTGATATAATTACTAGTACAAATTTCTTCAAAATAACAATGGAAACCTCCATTTGATAGGAAATTATAAATCAGAAAATGTGCATCTATTCCTAGTGTTCCTGGGATTTCTGTAGCAAATATCAGTAACACCACTACTCTCACACATTTCAGACATGATACAAAAAAGGAACATAAAATTGCTTTAAAATAGAGTTGCTCATAAATGTGTATAGGTAGCCTCACGTGCCCCCAAAGCAATGAAAGTGTGCAGAGCCACAGAGAGGACTTTGGCTCTTACCATAACCTGGAAGAAAGGTCACCAAAGGCAGTTAGAGTCCTTAGAGAATTTTAGAGCATAAGATAGAAAACGCCCTGGAGTGAGAGCAAGAGAAGGAAATACAGGCTTCTCAGAAACCATTTCCAGTTGGGGAGAGCTTCCCAGACCACTTTCTTTCTTTCTTTCTTTTTTTTTTTTTTTTTGCAGTTTCTGGCTGGAGCTGGGTTTGAACCTGCCACCTCCAGCATATGGGGCTGGTGCCCTACTTCTTTGAGCCACAGGTGCTGACCCTCCAGACCACATTTTAAGGTCTGGCTTTCTCAGACCTGTGGTCCTTTCATTTGTGTCATCTTCTTTATTCACCCTCTTGTACTTGGGTGTTTGACACAGTCTCTGTCTCTTCACATTGCACAGCTCCTGCCTTTGCTCCAAACAGGAGATCAGATCTGGCTTAGAGGCAGCAAGACCCATTTTATTAGAAAAAAGTAACATGTCTCTTGCTAGCACTTTCTAATTACCAATTAGTACTGTGTTCAATAGAGAAGAGAGACTATTATAGAAGAATATTATAGAAAATTAAACCTAAAATACTGTTTCCTGATAGGACTATTACTTAGGAACTATTTTAAATTTATGGGTTCTTGACTCCACTGTTTAGTACTACTAAATTAAAAACTAATGGTAAAAATTGAATTTTAAGGTCTGGACAATAATTTTTTATGCCACTTAATTTCTACAAGTGTCACTTATCTAGAGTGAGGTATACAGATCAGTTCAAGAAAAAGGAAGGCTCTTGTCAAGATAAAACATCTTGAAAAAAATTTTTTTATATCAACAAACCTCCAAGTTTTCCTTGAAAGCAAGGATCTAAAACTCATTCATGCAAAGCAGAAACTCTCAAAATACATTCAACAAAGAAAGGAAATGAAACCTTGAGTGTGTATTAGAAGTTCTAAAGGGAAGCAGCCCTCCCCCAGGGAGGCCGGGTGTCTGCAGTCTGGCATCACATCCCTGCACAGGTCCTGTTGAGCAGGATACAGGCATGCCTGCTCCTCCAGAGAGAATTCCATGGCCACATCCCTGAATGTTATCAGTCCCCCAAAAAGAAAATACAAAAACAAAATTATTTATCAAGTAGACAAGGGTATCTTAATTTTACTCATTTGTAAAATGAGAGCAAAGAGAACTAGCTCTGACTTACATGAGTGACTGGAATTATCCGATAATTAACATAGTAATGTTCTCTAATATATTCTCTGAGAACAGATGGTGGCAAAAATCCTCAAAAATAAGACTAGATCCTATGCTTCCTGGATGATAAAGGCATCAATACAGATGTATAAATTTTGGAGTAGTGCATGGTGCATGGTGTATGGTGGTCCTCATACACCATAAGTTGCACAGGTTTTTTCATATGAAAAAGTCATTATGAGTTAAAAGTGAACTGGTAAAATTTTAATGTGTATCCCAGTGATCTGGAGATCTTGTTAAAAGGCAGGTTCTGATTCAGAAGGCCTCGGTTTCTGTTTCTAACAAATGTCACATCAAGGGCAACTCTTTTGGCCCAAGAAGAACACTTTGTCAAACATGCAGTCAAGAGTGGAGCCTTGAATTTTATCCTAAACCATCTAACCAGTAAACAAAGATGAGAGCCTGCCTTTTCCAAAGCAAACTGTAATCAAAGAGAAACTAAGAAGAAATGGAAACTTCCATATTAAAAGTGCTGATTTATACACATCGGTCAGCAAAACTCCCCAGGTACTTATTAATGACAGAAAGAAAAATAATTACAGTGGAGGAATCTGTCATAAAGCACCTCTGCAAGTGAATGAAGATCAAGCATAAGAGGACAAACTGGGATAAGGAGATGTCCATGCCAGATACCTCATCACTGCTGTGAGATTATTGGCCATAAACATGTGGACCAGGCATGGGGACTAGTGCCTATAATCCCAGCACTCTGAGAGACCAAAGTGAAAGAATCACTTGAGCTCAGGAGTGTGAGACCAGCCTGGGCAAGAATAAGACTCTCATCTCTCCAAAAAAAAAAAAAAAAAAAAAAGGAAAAATTAGCCTGGCACAGTTGTGTACACCTGTAGTCCCAGCTACCTGGGAGGCTGAGGCAGGAAGATCCTTGAGCCTGAGAGCGTGAGGTTATAATGAGCTATGATGACACCACTGCACTCTGTCCTGAGCAACAAAGTAAGACCCATTCTCCAAAAAAATTTTTAAATGAATCATAATCTAATTTTGAAAAACATCAGTTTTATCCAAAGTTAAAATCACAAATACTTCTCATATTCTATAATTTCTAAAAACAGTATATTTAAATAACCTTTCTTAGCATTCTAGAGGGCACATGTCTTCTAATCAATCTCTCTTTCAGAATGTTCTAAGCTATGCCATCCTCTTTAAATGTGCATTTTAAAATCCTGTTTGGCATAGGGATGACGGAGGATCCAGATGGAACTGACAGTATGGAATTCCCCTTCACTGATATTGGAGAATCCTACCCCATGCCTAAGAGGAATCTCGGATACCACATCCTCCCATGTTGATATATCAAAGAAGGAAACATTTTCAATATCACAGGTCACAAATGCATGGTAAGAATTGTGCTTAATATGTAAAAGGCCTGTATGGAGGAATGGAGAAAAGGTTCTGGTATATAGGGGAGTAGTTTAAAGAGTCCCTTGAGGCAATTTGTTAGGCAGAAACATCAGAAGTAGAGAAGCCAAACTTTCCAAGTCCTAAATACATGACATTCTAGAAATAAAGTGCACACAACCTCTGACCTGAGTGACACTTACTCAGAACCAGCCATTTCTTCCTTTTCCTCCTCCTCAGGTGGGATTACCTGGACATTTCACAGCTGCATTTGGGGAACATGCATTTCAAAGCATCAGCACAACCCCTTCATCTGCTACCACCCCAACCTCAGGCAGAAGGAGGTGCAGAAAAGCCCACACTCATCTGCCCTTTGTCACAGGAGAGATCCAAGAAAAATGATCAAAATGTGAGGTCTCCTTCCTACCCTCAAGCACCCTCTCCTGCCACAGATGCCAGCAATTCTGCTGCAACCTAGGGATGTAGGTCACGCCAGCTCATCCCCACCAAACCCCAGCAGAGCAGGCCTTGTAATCTCCCTGTGGAAAAAAGGCTGAACTTAAACTTTATGAATGAATCTGGAGCCCCCATGTTTGACTCTGGTGGCCTCACCTGAGAGTCATGTGAAATGCTTAATTCAGACCAATAAGCAGAAAAATCTGCAGGGAGCTCACAGGTAATGTAGCTCTCCAAGCCAACTATGGATTCTGATCGGAAGGCTGGGCTGAGAGCCACATAACTGAGCATTACTTCTCAAGCTTCACATAGACACAAATCATTTGGTATTCTGAGGCCCGTCTGAGTAGTGTGACTGTGCAGGTGTGGGAGTGCTGCATGGATGGAATTCATTAACAAGTCCCCTCTCAGTGCTGAGGTTGCTTCCTCAGACTTATTGCTGTCACCATCAGCTAGAGACAGAAGACAGCTCAGAATCCCTTACACTCGATATATTACACTTTTATTACACCAAATACTTCTGGTCCAAGTGAAAAGCACCAATCACCGTCCTGGAATGACATTCTCTACTTGCCCTTTAAACTTTACAGAGGCTGGAAAAAGCAACTACGTCTGAGGAAGTCATTTGGCAAACAGCATACACACATGCATTAATGCCATGTGCATTGACTGGACATGGGGATGCCACAGTGCACCGTGCTGGGAACCTCATGCTGTGTGAGTTACTTCTCCTAAGACCCTGGGACTCCGGTACTAAGTGTCCTGTGATTCCCAGTAGGATTTAGATGTGGGCCCCAGATTGTTAATTTTTCTTCTGTTGCTTTGTCATGGTTGAGATAAAAATCATTGAGAATAAAAGCTATTCATGCATCGGAGAGACACAGGAAGGAAGAGTGGCAGAGTAATACAGTGGGACTTTTCATTGCTGTGTTTATATTTACTTCCTTGTAACTTGTAGAATTTCTATTGGATCTGAAGGAATGAAAACCAGGTTGGTGGATGAAATATGTCTACGAGCAAGAGTTTTAATAAAAATATATGCAAATTAAGGCACCAAAATATAATATCCTTCACATGCATCTATCCACTTTGGGATTATAGAAAATTATAAACACATGCTCTAGAGAGATGACAGGAACAGCCAACCCAAACTCTGATCTCCTCTGATCAGTTCTGTGAGGGGAGATTCCAGCATGGGACAAACCCAGACAAGACTCAGAAGAGGGTAGAGCTGAGCAGGGCTGAGCCCTGAGCTCTGATCTCTATGCTGCTGGTTTATTTTTCTATATTTCCTAAGATTGCCCAACATAAATTCTACTTGCAAAGTTTGTATGTTTTTAATTTAAGGTACTTGCTTGCCCATTATGTAATATAGAAAACAATTTAACAAAGCACATCAGTTTTTCTAGGAAAATTACCTTAGATGCTAAATATTCTGAATATGGTAAAACATAGAAATGGCACCAAAAATTCTTTCCGTGGATGGTGACATCAGAACTCACAATGACATAAGTGCCCCAATGAAGCCAGTGAGGCCTCTGCATGCCTCCCCTTCTCTGCACTGACCACGTGAGGATGAATTCACTCACTTATCATTTGTTCCACACTGAAAGTTCCTAGACAGGAATTTCTTCTGTGAATGGAGAAGCAAACCCTGGGGGACACATTCGTCTCTGAGACGGAAGGAGGTTTGGTCCCTGTTGTCAGCCTGATCTCAGTCTCCCTAGGACATGGTCCACAAAGACGCCCAGGTGCTGGTAAGAGGGTCCCCAGTGAGTGTGGTCTGACGCCCTCATGGTGCTCCAGGCAGGACAGACTCAGGCGGACTCTGGGATCAAGATAGAGAATAAACATGGCCGGGTGGAGAAGCCAACCACAGAGCTAGGTGCGATACTAATTGTTCCCTGATCAGCTAACTCCGGGGCAAAAGAAAAAAGAGAAACATCCTAATCAAGTAATGTAGTGTGCAAGCAGAGATCCCTGTGGTCACAACTCTGAATATTTTCTGGTTCTGGCCTTTCAATGGTAATTAATTTTCTTCCTTCTTTTCAAGGTAGGGTCTGGGTGTTTTAGATTCAATTATGATGATTGTTTTCACTGCAGATTATGTACTGACTACTAGGAGCCACTTACAGAGCTATGGCAGGTCTCAGGAAAAGTTCTAAGAAGTTTCAGGGGCTCTAACTGGAAAGGCCCTTAGGTTTACAAAACCCACATTGGTCTCTCAGGCAGCAGAAACTGTCTCCCCTGTGGACATTTCTGTACAACTTCAGTCTGCAGTCTGGCTCTGTCTTGTGAATCCCAGGTGGGGTCCAGGTCTTGTGAGTGTATTCAAGGAGAAATTACACATGCTCTGAATTCTTGAGTTTTGTCGTGAAGAGGGAAATTGGGAGGACAGACCCCTCATGCAGTATGCTCTACCACACTGTGAAGAACCACAGACCTTGAATTCAGAACTTGAAGCTGCAGAATTAAGGGCCTAGGGCAGGGTGGGAGGGGGGTGAGGGGAGCAGCAGCACCTGCTACACAATCTCTAGCATTGGGGTTGGAAAATACAGAAGACCTGGGTGTTCAGGCCAGTGTGATGTGCATGTACCCACATGGGTGGGTGTCTGACCCTATGGTCTCTGAATCAGTTTCGGGTCTGAAGATGCCAAGAAAGACAGGAGGTCTAAAAATACTAGGCTCAGTGATGCTCTTGCCATGGCCT
Organism: Otolemur garnettii; assembly: GCF_000181295.1. Classification (NCBI taxonomy): domain Eukaryota; kingdom Metazoa; phylum Chordata; class Mammalia; order Primates; family Galagidae; genus Otolemur; species Otolemur garnettii. The sequence continues at coordinate 9,053,401 of NW_003852440.1, read as the reverse complement.
CACGAAGCTCGACTGGGAGTCACTCTGTGGAAGTATGTTTTAAGGAACTTGGTCTATGCTCTAGAAGGGACTACATTTCATAAATAGGCAGAGAGGTCAGAGAACCTCTGTTTTTAAAAATGTAAATAGCAGGCAGGTACAGTGACTCACACCTATAATCCCAGCAGTTTGGGAGGCCGAGTAAAGAGGATAACTTGAGACTAGGAGTTCAAGATCAGGCTGCACAACATAACAACTTCTGTCTAAAAATCTGCTGAGCATGGAAGTATGCACCTGTAGTCCTAACTACTTGGGAGGCTGACCTGAGAGGATGGCTTGAGCCAAAGTGTTTGAGGTTGCACTGAACTGTGATCATACATACCACTGCACTGGCTGACAGAGTGAAACCCAGCCTCAAAGTAAATGTGTAAATGAATTAAAAAGGGTATATTCATAAAGTTTTGTAGGAAAAACAGTTAAAATTGCTTATTTCAACCAGGTGCAGTGGCCATATCTGTCATATCTGTGATCTGAGCACTTTGTGAGGCCATGGCAGGAGGATCACTTGAGCCTAGTGGTTTCAGACCAGCCTGAGAAACATAATAAGACCCTCTATCTACATCAAATAAAAGAAAATAAATTAGCCAGGCTGGTGGCACCCATCCGTATCTTTCCTACCCACCTGCTCCTGGGTAGGCTGAGTCTGGAAGATTGCATGAGCTTAATTAGGAGTCTGAGGTTGCAGTGAGCTATTATGAGGCCATGGTATCCTAATGTAACAACAGAATGAGACCCTGACTCAAAAAAGAAAATGCTTATTTTATAGGTCTGCACTATGAATTCTGTTTACTAAGAATTAAGATTCTAACATATGAAAACTAAAGCTAGAGTTAAGAAGAGAAATAATTCTATATACAGAGTGTATATAGACAATACAATTTGGGGTTTTTTGGTGAAAAACATTAAAAAAGATGTAAGGGCATGATTTTTATCTTAAAAAAGTAATTATGCCCAGTTTAGTGTTCATTTAAAGTTTTCTTTAAATTAAAAGAATAAAAGAATAAAAGTGAGATAAACTGAATGGATACAGAAGATTAGAGAAAAAGAAAATGAGAAAAATTGTCAGAGGTTATAAAAGGTTTATAAAAATCTTATTTTGTGTGGTTAGAGCTGAATGAGACTGGGAAGATCTGCTTATAAGGTTTTACAAAAATTACCTTTAATAATAATACAAAAATATGAGGATAAAATTTGGTTTCCTCTTTTGAACAAACTTTTCATAAAGTAATAAGAGATAATAAAAACTTGGTTCACCTTTTGAGTAAACTTTGAAAAATAAAATAAAATGACCAAATTTCTTCATCAATTTTGTCTTTAACTGTGATCTTTTAAATCTAATCCTATTTTTTCTTAAAGATTTACATCTCAACTTTACATCTCACCCTTTCACTGGTAAAAATAATTTATCATTTTGGCAAAATTTTCATCATTTCCATTGTGTGTATCACCCTCAGGCTTCCAGATTGGCAGAATATAAAAATGGGTTAATAAAAAATCAATTGTCAAAATAAATACTTTGGGTATTTAAAGTAAACATTTTGGGTGTTTAAAATAAAATAGGTTAATAAAAACTTATAGCCTTCCCTGGCCTAAGGCTCTCCTCATCTAGGAAATATTAGAAAGGAAGCTAGTTGGCCACAACAATCTCTTAAAAGGAACATGGATTGAATTTTCCTCATGATGTTTTAGTTGGTTCCATAATTTTGTTATTATGGTGGCATACATATTCTTTATTACCCTTATTTGCAGTATACATATGCACTATTCAGTTTATTATTATTATTATTTAAAGATTTTTTATTAAATGATAGCTGTGTACATTAATGCAATCACCAGGTACAGTGTGGTGTTTTCATATACATTTTGAAATACTCTCATTAAACTGGTTAATGTAGCCTTCATGTCATTTTCTTAGTTATTGAGTTAAGACATTCATACTCTGCCTTTAGAAAGATTCACTTGTACCCTTGTAGGATAAACCATAGAGGTGACCCCACCAAACACTCTCCCTCCACCCATCCACCTCCCTTTCCTCCCCTATCCCACCCCCTCCCCATATTCTAAGGCTATAATTAGGTTATAACATTTCTATGAAAGCTATAAATTAGTTTCAAAATAGGGCTGTGTACATTGGACACTTTTTCTTCCATTCTTGAGATACTTTGCTAAGAAGAACATTTTCCAGTTCCATCCATGTAAACATGAAGGAGGTAAAGTCTCCATCTTTCTTTAGGGATGCATAGTATTCCATGGTGTACATATACCACAATTTATTGATCCATTTGTGAGTCGATGGGCACTTGGGCTTCTTCCATGACCTAGCAATTGCGAATTGGGCTGCAATAAACATTCTGATACGAATATCTTTGTTGTAATGTGATTTTTGGTCTTCTGGATATATACCTACTAAAGGAATTGCAGGGTCAAATGGCAGGTCTATTTCTAGTTCTCCAAGTATTTTCCAGATGTCTTTCCAAAAGGAACATATTAGTTTGCATTCCCACTAGCAGTGTAGGAGTGTTCCCTTTTCTCCACATCCACGCCAACATCTCTGGTTTTGCAATTTTGTGATATGGGCTAATCTTACTGGAGTTAGGTGATATCTCAAAGTAGTTTTGATTTGTATTTCTCTGATGATTAAGGATGGTGAGCATTTTTTCATATATCTATAGGCCATGCACCTATCTTCTTTAGAGAAATTTCTTTTCAAGTCCTTTGCCCACCCTGAGATGGGATCACTTGTTTTTTTCTTGATAATACGTTTGAGTTCTCTATGTATTCTGGTACCTTTGTCGAAGACATAACCAGCAAATATCTTCTCCCATTCTGAGGACTGTCTACCCACTTTATTTACTGTGTTCTTGGCTGTGCAGAAGCTTTTTAGTTTGATCAGGTCCCAGTAGTGTATTTTTGATGTTGCTTCAATTGCCCGAGGGGTCCTCCTCATAAAATGTTTGCCCAGGCTGATTTCTTCAAGTGTTTTCCCTACACTTTCTTCCAGTATTTTTATAGTTTCATGTCTTTTCCCCACTCAATGTTTTTAATTGGCTTGTCAAAGATCAGGTAACGGTAAGTAGCTGGATACATCTGTTGGCTCTCTATTCTGTTCCATACATCTACCTCTCTGTTTTGGGGCCAGTACCATGCTGTTTTGATCACTATTGATTTATAGTATAGTCTGAGGTCTGGTAGCATGATTCCTCCTGCTTTGTTTTTATTTCTGAGTAATGTCTTGGCTATTCGAGGTTTTTTCTGATTCCATATAAAATGAAATATTATTTTTTCTAGATCTTTAAAGTATGACAGTGGAGCTTTAATAGGGATTGCATTAAAATTATATATTTCTTTGGGTAGTATATGGACATTTTAACAATGTTGATTCTTCCCAACCATGAGCATGGTACGTTTTCCATTTATTAACATTTTCAGCTATTTCTTTCCTTAGAGTTTCATAGTTCTCATTATAGAGATCTTTCACATCCTTTGTTAGGTAAACTCCCAAATATTTCATCTTCTTTGGCACTACTGGGAATGGAATAGAGTCCTTGACTGTTTTTCCGGCTTGGCTGCTGTTGGTATATATAAAGGCTACAGATTTATGAGTGTTGATTTTGTAACATGAGATGCTGCTGTATTCCTTGATCACTTCTAAGAGTTTTGTAGTAGAATCCCTGGTGTTTTCCAGATATACCATCATATCATCTGCAAAGAGAGAAAGTTTAATCTCTTCTGACCCTATATGGATAACCTTGATCGCTTTTTCT
>NW_003852440.1:9044034-9049267 GCF_000181295.1 Otolemur garnettii | reverse complement strand
GATATTGGTCTATAATTTTCTTTTCTTGTTGGGTCTTTTCCTGGTTTGGGAATCAAAGTGAAGTTTGCTTCATAGAATGTGTTGGCTAGTATTCCGTCTTTTTAAATATTTTGAAAAAGGTTGAGTAATATAGGTACTAGTTCCTCTTTAAAGATTTGGTAGAATTCTGACATGAAGCCATCTGGTCCTGGGCTTTTCTTTTTAGGGAGATTTTGTATAGTTGATAGTTCAGAACTTGATATAGGCCTGTTCAACATTTTCACTTTATTCTGGCTAAGTTTTGGGAGGTGGCGTGCTTCCAAGTACTAGTCAATTTCCTTCAGATTGTCATATTTCTGGGAATAAAGTTTCTTGTAATATTCATTGAGGATTTTTTTAATTTCTAAGGGATGTGTTGTTATTTTATCTTTACTGTTTCTGATTGATGAGATTAGAGATTTTACTCTTTTTTTCTTGGTTAGGTTGGCCAAAGTTTTATCAATTTTATTGACCTTTTCAAAAAACCAACTTTTTGATTTATTGATCTGTTGTATAATCCTTTTGTTTTCAATTTCACTTAATTCTGCTCTAATTTTGGTTATTTCTTTTTTTCTTCTGGATTTGGTATTGGAATGTTCTTCCTTCTCCAGTTGCTTAAGATGTCCCATTAAGTTGTTGACTTCCTCTCTTTCTGTTCTCTTGAGGAAGGCTTGCAATGCTATAAATTTCCCTCTTAGGACTGCCTTTGCAGTATCCCAGAGGTTCTGATAACTTGTGTCTTCATTATCGTTTTGTTCTAAAAATTTGGTAATTTCCTTCTTGATCTCATCTCTGACCCACCTATCATTCAGCATAAGGTTATTTAGCTTCCATGTTTTTGTATGAGTCTGCAGATTCCTGTTGTTACTGAGTTCAACTTTTATTCCATGATAGTCTGAGAAGATGCAAGGAATAATTTCTATTCTTTTAAATTTGCTGAGGTTAGACTTGTGTCCTAAAATGTGGTCAATTTTGGAGTATGGTCTGTGGGCCAATGAGAAAAATGTGTATTCAGTTTTGTTAGGATAAATTGTTCTGTAGATGTCCATTAAATCCAAATGCAGTTCTCTCAGTTCTAGCCCCTCACCTGGTTGATGTTGCTGGCAGAACAAGACAGAGCAACTTCACAGACTTTGTTTCTGTCCTGGCTAAATTCCTCTGCACGTCAGATGCTGCTAGAGCTGATAAAAATCACAGCTCAGCCCTGGGCAGCAAGCAATTAGAGTTTACACTGAGCTGTCAATTCCAGCCTCTGCCCACCCATTGCCTTTGTCTCAGCTATAACCCCTGAAGGCTGGGTGCTATTAGGTTCAGTGAAGCATTCCTTTGGCTAACCGCTCCCTGGAAGTCTGTGGGCTCTGCACTTCACCCAGGTTGGTACCACCCTTAGGGCTTCTCTTTACTCACAGAACTTCCCAAATCCACTCTGCCAGTGGCTACCACCAGAGAAAATGCCCATCTTCCTCTGGTTGCCCAGAGAGACAGGGCATGTCTGTTCAGAATGGCCTCAGGAGTGTGTGCTGCTGTGGCTGCTGCTCTGCAACTCAGGATACCGCAGCTCCTGTATGGTTCTTTCTCAGCTGACCATCCTATCCTCACTCCTGTGCCACAGAATCAGCACAGACCAGCACAAGCCCTTTCCTCCTCCACTCCTCTCAAGAAAATGCCCAAGAATCTGGACTCCATGGGTGACAGACCTCCAGACCTTTGGGTGAGAGTGGAGGGGAGTCCTGGGAATTCAGAGTTGCAGGTAGAGAATATATACAATTTTATACAGTTTTACAGTTTTATGCCTGGCAGGAGAGTGCCGTGGCCCCCTAGTAGGGGTAGGAGGTCCAGTTTTTAGAGGGTCTCTCCCGAGGGATAGAGTGGAAGGACATTCAAACTCTGCTTGCTTGTTTGTATGGAGTAAACTGCGAGCCCTTCTTGTGGGGAAGGGGATTCCTGCCACTTGGGGGTGAATTTTGTACCTTTTGATTGTATTTTTGAGGTCGCAGCTCGCCTCAGCAGAGTTGATGTGCATTCTTTGACCTTCTCTCTTGGCTCAACTCCAAACCATCAGCTTACTTGCTAAACTTCTGTCCTTTAAGTCTCCTAGACGGGAGCCTCTGTGGAAAGCTGGCTGCAGTCCACCATCTTGTCTCTGCTACCCCCCCCCCCCATTATACTTTGAATTAAAGACCACTTAAGATCAGAAAGCATGGGAAGGAGATTTCTCTCTATCTTTGCATAGCCTGGTTGAGCTGATCAAAATATTAAAGGGATAACTGACTTCCTTTCCTCACCTAGAATGCTAACAGACCTGCCTCAAATGATTTAAACCACAATATCTATCTCTCAGGTTAATTTACAAGTTAATCTGTTCTCTCATATATTCATCCTCCCTAACAACCACTTATTGCAACTGCACTGCACGTTCTCCCCATATAAAGTGTCTGACCATCAATGACACATTGGGCATCACTCTTGAGTCCCCCCAGATACACGGTATTTGGAAATAAATGTTTCTCTCATTAATCTGCCTTAACTGTGAGTTGAGTTTTCAGTGAACTTTCAAGGAAAAAGGGCAAGTTTCCCTAAGATCCATACAATGACATACTCCAGCAAGAAAAGTGGATCTGAGGGGCAAAGATGGGCTGAAGAAGGAAAGATGGATCAACAGAAACTAAATAAGAATCATGTAATGTACAAACAGGAAACCAAACCCACCACTATCATTGTCACCACTTGTATAAATTTCATTAAAACTTATTTATAATCCTAAAAGAAGTGTGGAAAAAGGGTTGGATATTGTTAAAACCTTACACTGAAATCCAGATGGTGTACACAGAGGATGAGTCAGAGCAATGTGAGGGAGCAGAGAAAAGCCCCATGGTGTTTTCACTTGTCTCAAAAACAGAGGTAGCACCAGAAGCCTCAGATTATGCAACTTCTGTTCAGTGAGAGAGAAATGGTCTGGTGGTCACTAATTCCAGTAAAAGAATCATTGTATTCTCTTGGGCCTTGTTGGATGAAATGCCCTGAGGAAATGACTGAGTCTCATTACCACCCTTGTAGTTTTGGGTGGAGTCAGCTCCACCAGCCATACGTTGTATCAGCTTAGATTTGAACTTTAGTCTGCATCACAGAAAACCCATGAGGCTGCCACTTAACTAATCACGTCTGGAAGGAGGCATTCCCTCCTGGTGGCAGAGCATCCCGTCTTCTTGTCTTTTCTCCTATTGTTTTCTGGTCACAAGACAGGCATTTCACTTCCAGTGTCCCATTTGAATTCTGGAGAGAGAGAAAGAAAAAGATGAAGTATACAGGGTGGCACTATTGTTGGAATGGCCAAATAAGTCAATGGAGCTTAATCAGTAGATACGATCAGGTAGATGCTGACATTTTACAAGTGGAATAATTTTCAATTGATGTTGGAACAACAAATTTTGCACTTAAGAAGAAAAATGCTAGAATTAAATATACTAAAATTATAGAGGAAAATGTATTTGAGTTTTTGATTTAATGAATGTATAATTTAGAAAAAAAGCAAAATTCATAAAGGGGAAAAATGGACAAATTCGACAAAAAGCATGATTTTAAAACATTTTTTATAGAAAGATAGTCTTAAATTATAATTTATAGTTGGAAATATTTGCAGCATTTGTAACAAAGGGTAATATTTAGAATATATGATAATTTCATAGAAATAAGAAGCTTGAGGTGAAACATCTCTTGTGACCAGAAGACAGCAGTGAGAAGGAGTGAGAGGAGGACCAGCTACTCTGCCGCTGTTGAGAGCATGCCTCCCTCCAGACAAGGTGAAAAGATACCCATGACTTATAATTAGGAAGACAAGAATTAAATAATGATACAAGAGTTTGAATTCACGTCGGCACCAGCTGTAGGGCAAGATGGGGGCACTGATTTTGGAACCCTCCCTGTATACTGTCAAAGCCATCCTGATTCTGGACAATGATGGAGATCAACTTTTTGCCAAGTACTATTATGGCACCTACCCCAGTGTCAAGGAGCAAAAGGCATTTGAGAAGAACATTTTCAGCAAGACCCATCAGACCAACAGTGAAATTGCCCTCTTGGAAGGCCTGACAGTGGTATCCAAAAGCAGTATTGATCTCTATTTCTATGTAATTGGCAGCTCCTATGAAAATGAGCTGATGCTTATGGCTGACCTGAACTGCCTCTTCGACTCACTGAGCCAGATGCTGAAGAAAAATGTAGAAAAGTGAGCTCTGCTGGAGAACATGGAGAGGCTCTTCTTGGCTGTGGATGAAATTGTAGATGGAGGAGTGATCCTAGAGAGTGATCCCCAGCAAGTGGTAGACTGGGTGGCACTAAGGGGTAAAGATGTGCCCCTCACAGAGCAGACAGTGTCCCAGGTGTTGCAGTCAGCCAAAGAACAGATTAAATGGTCATTTCTTCGGTGAAGACCTCAGTGTTCCTGGATCCTCAGCACCCTAAAAAAATCCATGTCTGCTGTGAATTCTCATCCAGTCCCCCAACTAATACTCTCAGGGCCATCTTGGGGATCACAAGGATCCTTAAATCTCCATCCTGTCTATGGTGGTTCCTCCCTAATACACACACACCCAAGCCCTCTGCATACTTCCTATTCCTTCTTACTGTTTGTGGTTCTGGGAGTAAAGCTTCCAGCAGACTTGGATACAGGGTTGGGGAAGTATCCTGATCCCATCTAGACTGGATTATGCTCCCATGCTCTCCTACCCCCTTCTTTTCTCCTTGACTTCTGTGCCCTTTGCTGTACACAGATCAAAGCAGGAGAAAGAATGTGCTGAGTGTTTTCCTCCTGTTGCCACTGCCCAGCCTTATCCCAACAGCCCATATGTCCAGCAAGGGGAGGAAGAGAGAATTCTTTTTTATAGAATGAGTGGGGGTGGGGTGGGTGAGGATGTATCCAATCTCAGCCACAGCCCCACTTGGCCTCAGCATTTTCTCCCATTCCTTCTTACTATCCTGTCGTCCACCTTGGGAAAGAGACTGGGAGTAGCTCCTAGTGATGGAACAGAGTATAAGAAATAGTGATTTATATGTTATCGGATAGAGCTTAAAAAATTCATTCTCTACCCTGATCCTGGCATATAGCTTCAGAACTGCTGTGATGAGTGTCCATCCCTTGTGGTTAGCTACCTACCTTACTCTTCACTATCCATGGGATCTTTGCATGGTTTGTCCTCTCTATGCCCTGGAGCACAGC
>NW_003852440.1:9029720-9043934 GCF_000181295.1 Otolemur garnettii | reverse complement strand
CAACTCCCCCACATGTGTTCACTCCTCTGCCTTGGGTCTGCAATCTGCTGCTTAACCCTGTCCTCTCTCTGTCTCAGCCTTACATTCAAGTAGTAGGCCTGGGCTTTTTCCCCTTGGTTGCTGAGAGAGGTGCCTTTCTTCATAAAACCTTTGGGATTCGGATTGCCCCAAGAAGATGGAGAATGGAATACCCACACTTGCATCTAATCTGCCCCTTGACCCAAAATTTCCTCCCCACAAAAATGTCTTAACAAAACCTTTCTGAGATTTAGGCATTCTGCCCTACCCACTAACTGCCAGTTCTTTACCACTGAAGTGGGGCAGACAGCTGGGCATATTTAAGGGGGCATCTTTGTGTAAGAGATGTATGGAGTCAGGAGATAGCCACCCTCATACATTGCTGTGTATAAAGAGGAACAAAACGGATTCATTTTCAAAAAAAAAAAAAAAAACAAAAGACTTTGAATTCATTAAAACAGCAATATTTGAAGTTTAATAAAATCAAAGTTGGTGTTGTAGATGGATTGCATACTGCTATTGGTACAGTTATTTTGGAGAACAATTCAGCACTGTCTACACATATCCACTAAACCTGTATCACTAGGGTTTAGTTAAGTTTTGCCTCAGTATCTACTCTAAAGAAACAATTGTATATGTGCCTTAAGAGACAAATAAAGTTATGGTCATTGCAGCATTTATAATAGCAGAAAAAGGGACTGATTTAAATGCCCACCAGCAGTGGAATGGTAAAACAAACTATGGCACAACTATGGCACATTCATTCTGGGCAGCATGATCACTGCTGGGTCTTTTGTCTCTCCCATGTGGCCTTGCAATGTGCTCAGCTCAGTGGACTCAACTTCTTATGTGGTGGCTGACATCCCTCAGAGTGAAATTAGATGCTTTTAGGCCATCTTAGGGCTTGGGCTCAGAACTGGACAACTTTCTCTGATGCCACATTCTGTTGGTCAAAGGCAAACAGGAGCCAGCTGTGATCCACCAGGCAAGAAGCTACGCACTACCTCTTATGGGTGCATCAGTCAAGAAAAAAGTTGGCTCCTGCAGGAGGAAAGAGATCCTCAGAGGCCATTTTCTGAGGTGGGCTACCATAACTTTATTGAGGATTTCAAGGAAGACTTTCCTAAGGATGTGATAATTGAAATATGAAGGGCAAATAACCCTTACTTATAGGAAGAGAAGAGAGAAGAGTGCTCTGGGCAAAGGCAAGAGCGTGTGGGAGGCATTTTGCTAGGATGGTACAAGGTCACTTTCAGCAACTTAGGGGAAGGCCTAGCTAGTCTTGAGAACAGAGTGAGAAGTTGTGATTCAAGCAGGATAGAGCCACCAGGTCAGTCTGAGCATCTTAGGTCCTGTTTAAAGTAGAGATTTTTTTGCCAGGTGCAGTGGTTCACACCTGTAATCTGGGAGGCTGAGTTGGATGGATTGTTTGAGTTCACAGGTTTGAGAGCAGCCTGAGCAAGAGCACGACCCTGTCTCTACTAAAAATAGAAAAACTATTTGGGCAGTGTAGCAGGCTCCTGTAGTTCCAGCTACCTGAGAGGCTGAGGCAAGAGGATGAGGATCGCCTGAGCCCAAGAGACTAAGGTTGCTGTGAACTATGATGCCATGGTACTCTACCCAGGATGATAGAATGAGACTCTGTCTCAAAATAGTAGTAGTAGTAGTAATAACAATAATAATAATGAAGTTGGGTTTTTAGTGTCAGAGCTGTGGAGATCCATAGAAGAGTTTTTAAGGAGAAGGTGGGGATGAGTGGGATGGGCTTCATCAGACTGATATTTTTGAAAAGGTGTAACATGGAGAAGAAGGGTAGCATAGGTGCACATCTGTGAGGACCAGCAACCTTAGAGGACAGAATGACTGGGCCAGGAAGTGATGGTGATCTGAGTTTGGTGGCTGTGGGCATGCTCAGAACCAAGGACCTATGGGGTCCCACTGTGGTTTGTGATCCCGGGTGTAACTATTAACATGAGCCCTTTCCACTCTCAGAAGTCTTTACTCTGTGTGCTTGGTCGCACAATCACTCCTGTGTGGCGGGGGAAAGAAGCAGGCTCTGTGGATAGACAAGCTGTGGAGGAGGGAGGGAGTATCAAAGTGACTTCCAGTCTTTGGCTTATAGATAAGAACAACAAGGGGTGCCACTGGTTACAGTGCAGCCTGGTCTGGGGCTTAGAGTGCAGTCTAGGCAGGGGTAGGAATTTGTGAGTGAGTGCTTGGTCAGTGCTTGGTAACTGAAACTAAGAGTGAAAGACATTGTCTAGGAAGAGAGCAGATGCTGTGAAGAGAAATGACCACAGGGGATGTTAGGAGGAATAAGGCAGGAACCAAACGCAATGCCGCCATATGGTGCAAGGCCGCCATATGGTGCAAGGCCGTCATATGGTGCAAGGCCGTCATATGGTGCAAGGCCGTCATATGGTGCAAGGCCGCCATATGGTGCAAGGCCGTCATATGGTGCAAGGCCGTCATATGGTGTATCTGCTTCTTTCTGAGAAACATTACAATGAAAATCCGTTGAGATTTTCCAGCTGGCTGGGTCCAGTGGCTGAAGGAGCTAAGGACAATTTACCCCAAAATGGGATTCCTTGGTATAAAGAATATTTTGAATTAAAGCCCATTCATGATTAGAAAGCACTGGGAAAAGTCTTTCCTCTGTCTACATAAAACCTGAGTAACCTGACGTAGAATCAGAAGGGGCTGCTGACTTCCTTACTGCACACTAATAGACCTGGCCCTAAGGTCATCTGAAGCATGTCTCTCAGTTTAATCTACAAATCTAGAATCTGTTCCCACCCATCTACATTGGACCCCTCCAGCAACCACTGCAGCATGTATACTTTGCACATTTCCCCCCTCCCTTCCAAAAGGCATCTTAAATAGTCTCTGACTATCACTGAGACTTTGGGTAATCATTCTTGTGATTACCCCTATGTGCATGATATTTAGAAATAAACCTTTCTCTTATTAATTTACCATAATTGTGAGTTGATCTTTTAGCAAACCAACCCAAAGGGAAAAGAGCAGGTTTTGCATGCCTCACGACTGTAATCCTGGGAGGCCGAGGTGGATGGGCTGCTTGAGCTCAAGAGACCAGCCTGAGCAAGACTGAGACCCCATCTCTATAAATAGCCAGGTGCCGTTGTGGGCACCTGTAGTCCCAGCTACTCAGGAGGCTGAGGCAAGAGGATTGCTTGAGCCCAAGAGTTTGAGGTTGCCGTGAACCACAGCACTCTACTGAAGGTGATGAAATGAGACAGTTTCTAAACAAAGTTTCAAGCTAAAGAGAATGATGGATATTGTTCTGAGAGTTCACTAGAGGATCTGAGTTTTAGAAAATAAGTAATTAGAGACTTGTGAAGTGACCTTATATGTCTATATATCTTTCAGTTAAAAGTTTATATAAATTAAACACATTTCTGTTAATGAAATTTAATGTCATTGGCTTACATTCTAATTAAAAAACCACTTTGTTTTCCCTTTGTGAAAACCTTAATTAGCTGTTCTTGGGGGGGCCTAACACAGGCACATGCAAACCTTTTTCCTCCTCTTCTTCCTCATCTCCTAAAACAAATACACAAAGGATATGGCTAGCCCACCCCCTAGAAGTTCATGCAGAAAGATTCTAAGCTGACAGGCAACTTGTGGAGTGTGCCTGCCCCCCAGGCCCCATATAAAAGTCGTCTCTGACTGCCCCTCTCCCAGGGTGCAGATGTCATCTCTGCAAGGGCCAGGCGGGTCACCCTCCCCTTTCAATAAACCTGGCTGGAACATCTCCGCTTTGGCCTCATCTCTGGGCGCCACCTTTACACCATTCGTATAGTACCAAGACCTGGGACTGATGGCTGACTGGAAGCTAGCTGCCAGCCTCCCTGATCACCCGGTTTTCTCAGAACCTAGTCCAGTTGTGCCCAGATCCGATTTTACTGATCTGCCTGTCAGAGAGCCCTAGACACTAGGTGGTTCTACTCCTGAGAGTCCTAGACTCAGTCGTTCTTAACCTTCCTAGTGCGCAACCCTTTAATACAGCTCCTGTGGGTCGTGACCCATGGGCTGAGAACCACTGGTCCTACAGGATTTCACCCCAACTACCATTTGAATGTGAACAAGGTCTCTAAATAGCTTCAAAGAACCACCCCCACCGGCTCACTGTTTATCTAGTTCCCCACCTCTGTGTCCTCACTTCCCCTGGTTTCTTCTTCATCGGGTTTATTCATTTGTGCCTAACTAAGGATTTTGGCCTAGCCTTGTGGTCCCTTCTGGGGTCCAGACCCCAAATTCTTTCATTTTCCATTTTTTATTTGCAAGCCCAAAGCTAGACCCTCTTTTAGGCTTTTTAAGGTCCCAGGGACCTTAAGTTCTGAGAAAAAATAGGGACTCCTGACTTCCCTCAGTCTGTTTTCATTTTCTACTCCTGGGTTTGGGAGATAAGGGATGCCTTTTTTCCACCCAGGTAGGGGAAGGACATCTGAAACATGGGAGCTGGCCCTTTCATTCCCCTCTCAGAGACACCCCTTCAACCTCAATACAAATTGGAAAATGGGAACTTTAATTTCAGTATCTTAAAGAACTTAGTTTCTTTCAAAAAAATGGCAGATGGACAAAGATCCTTTATCTTTGGGATTTTCTCTCCTTCTGTTCTTACCCCTTCCTGTATAGATCATCGCACCAATACCTCCCCCTCTATCTTCCTCTGTCTTTCTTTGTATCTTACCTACTTCCAGGATTTCTTGAGATCCTACTGCCCCCTCATCCCCAGGGAACATGAGGTCGGGAACCCCTAGGCTGCAAATCTGCCATCTCCTGCACAGGTCCCTACAACTGCCCCAGTAGCTCCCTGGACAATGGTATGGTAAGCCATGACCACTCCCTAGGCCTCCACTGGCACCAGGTGCACAGGCTGCAGCAGGGCAGGGTAAGTTCCCAAGCCCAACCCACACACCCCTCCCCCTGGGGCCCTAGCGCTAAGACACAGAGTTGGGGGGGGGGTGCAGACCCAGAGGCTCTACCTGAAAGCCATACACACTCCTAGGCTGCCCTGACCCAAACACCAGGCCAGCAGGGCAGGACAGGGCAACTCAGAGACCGAGCAGTGGCCTCCCCTCACTCCCCCTTTTCTGCAGACATGTCTCTGCGCCACAGCTGCCACTGGCTTCTGTGCCTCCCGCCAGCTTTCCTGTCAGCTTCTCTCTCTAGCTACATTCTCTTTTCTCCTGAATACCAACTCCCCCTCTAAGATATTTCAGAAGTCAAAAAGTCATGGAAAATCTCTCAAAACCCTTTTTCCTGTCTAAAAATTTTCAACTCTTTACTAATTTAAATCTTAATGTCAGAGAGGAACAAAGTACTTCATCTCCCAGTTGGTCCCATCCCAATATTCAACGTGAACTTCTAAACTTGAAAGAAGCCTCAGGCCCCACAAATGAAGCTTTTAGACCAGGACTTCATGGTCCTTTAATAGAGATGAAGAGAGGATAGAGAAAAAGAAATATGGGACTGACAGCAGCCCTGAAAGCAGAAAAGTTTCTTTAAACACTAGGCCCGGGCAAGAAAACCACACCCTTCTTTGAGAGAGAAACCCTGCCTCCTGCCTCAACTAGGACTCTACGTCCCTGAAGGAAAATTCATCAGAAAACATCTTCTGCTGCTGAGAGAGTCAAATGTAGGACCTGCCCAAATAGAACCGCCTACGCAGGCAAGAGTGGATGTACTAATCCCAACCCTCTGACCCTTTAAATTCCCAACCACTTTAACCAGTGTGCTGACTTCTTTCACCTGCACCCGGGTGGAAATAAAGGCCACGTTGCCCACACAGAATCTGGACTCCAATTTCCTTCTGTTCACATTTTGGAATAATCTTCTATTTTTGGTCCTTGACCTCTCATCTGGGACCCAAAGCAAAACCATGTCCTCTCTGCAAAACAGACAGTCACTATAAGCAAGAATGTATCCTCAGAACAGGAGACTATATTTGCCTTCTGAAACTGGTGGTCCCCTAAGTTGACAAAAACTGCTTCCATGGAGGCCTAGGCAGGTGGATTCTGAGCTCAGGAGTTTGAGACCAGCCTGAGCAAGAGCAAGACCCATCTCTAAAATATAGCTGGGCATTGTGGGAGGCACCTTCAGTCCTAGCTAGTTGGAAGGCTAAAGCAAGAGGATTGCTTGAGCCCAAGAGTTTGAGGTTACTGTGAGCTATAATACCACAGCACTCTACTGAGGTAACAAGTAAAACTCTGTCTCAAACCTCCCCTCCCCAAAAACCAAAAAACCAAAAAACCCCAACAATACAAAAATAAAAAATAAAACCTGCTTCCATCTGACCAATATGTCAGAATTTTTTTTTTTTTTGGTTTGGGTTTTGGGGTGTTTTTGTTGTCATTGTTGTTATTGTTGTTTTGAGACAGAGCCTTTATTGCCTTTGGTAGAATGCTATGTTCTCATAGCTCACAGCAACTTCAAACTCTTGCCTCAGTTTTTTCATTTTTAGTAGAGACTGGGTCTTTCACTGTTGCTCAAGCTGTCTTAAGCTAGTGAGCTCAAGCGATCCACCCCCCTCAGCATCCCAGAGTGCTCAGATTACAGGCATGAGCCACCACGTCTGGTCTACATGTCAGACTGGGAAATGGACTCAACTTCATCACACCTGAATGGCCCTAAGTAACTAAATCTCTGACAAAGGTAATCAAATTAATTCTAGCAAATACCAATACCACATCCTCTAGCCTTCCTAAATTTTAAACACCTCTTTTTCTCTCTCTTATTTCCATCATTAAAATAAAAAAAAATACAGACCCACTTTATATATTCCACAATTTCTCAGTTCTCTAGAAGGTAAAGTTATCTTACTCACCCTTTTATTACTTTCCAGTTGCCCCCCCCCCCCATCTTAGAGGCTTAGATCTAATCACAGCAGAGGGAAAGGGGCCTTTATACTTTTTTACTAGACACCTGCTGTTTCTACACTGACCAGTCTGCTCTGGTCCAAAAAGGCATCTCCTAGGTCCAGGAACAAGCTACCCACCTATACTCTCAGGATGAGGGATCCTGTTTTGACAGCCCATGGAATCCCTAGATTTCACACCTCTTGGACCCCCTCACTACATCCCTCCTGTTATTAACTGTTGCCCCTTGTGTCATCCAATTCCTCTCTTCATTTATGCAAGACAGGGTGAAAAGGCGTCAGCTGCAGTTACAACTCAATTCCTACTACTCCTCAGACCTACTCCCAATATACCCCTAACCCATGCAGCCCTACCAACACCCAACACCCAACTCATCCCATTGAGGACAACTATCCAGCCAGAAGCAGTTTCAGAAGACAGACCACTGCCCCATCACCCCTTTTAACAAGAGTCAGGAGTGTTGGCAGGTCTAATGCAGCCATATACAGGCCACATACTCTTTCCCCCTCTTTCTCCTTCTTTCCTCCTAAAACAAAGACACAAAGGAATTGGCTAGCCCAACCCCCTAGAAGTTCAAGCTGAATCACCCTACCTGACAGGCAACCTGTGGGATATGCCCAACCCCCATGGCCCCATATGAAAGTGGTCTCTGACAGCCCCCCGGGTGCAGATGCTTTCTTTGCAAAGCACAGGCAGGTCGTCCTTTCCTATCAATAAACCTGGCTGGAGCAGTTCCTCTGAGGCCTCATCTCTGGGCACCACCCATTTATTTCAGCAGTATTTCAGCAGTATTTACTACTCAGGGCTTTTCTTGCATCAACTCCTTTCTGTTCAAGAGTTAGTCCTAGTGCAACCCTTTTTCTTTCTTTTTCTTCTCTCTCTCTTTCTTTCCTTTCCTTATTTTTTCCTTCTTCCTTTCTTTTCTTAGCTTAAATAAGACAAATTTATTCTTAGTTCTGGGGGTCAGAAGTTCAACACAAGGCTAGGTCCTAAGTAGTCAAGATCCTTGGGCTAGAATCAAGGTGAGTCAGGAGGACTGTGTTCCTTCCTGGAGGTTCCAGGGGAGAAGGCCTCCCGGTATTCTATTCAGCTTATAAAAGATGCTCACATTCTTTCCATCTCCCGCCCTCTCTTCTCCAACCTCAAAGCCGTAAAATTGTGCAGAGTCCTCCTCACACTGCCATTTCCTTTGTTTTCCTCACTTCTGCCTCCCTTTTCCACTTTCAAGGACATTTGTGATTAGATTGGCTACACTCGGTAATTTTTCTTGAGACAGATTCTAGCTCTTTAACCCCTTCAGAATGCAGTAGTGTCATTATAGCTCATGGCAACCTCAAACTCCTGGGTTCAAGTGATCCTCCTGCCTTAGCCTCCAGAGTAGCTTGGACTACAGGTGGCCACAATGACACTCGGCTAATTTTTTTTATTTTCAGTAGAGACAGGTAGCAGGGAAGGATTTCTTGCTCAGGCTGATCTCCAACCCTTGATCCATCCTCAGTCCTTAATCTCCCAGAGTACTACGATTATAGGTAAAGATACCAGCAGGCCTAATGTCACCCTTAATTATCTCGAGAGCTATTATTCAAAAAATCTGTAAATGGAAACATTTTAAAAGCCAAGAACCTTAGTTAATTTATCCTTATCAGAATTTATAAGATCAGAGTTTTTACATTTTGGCATTGTGTTTATAAAGAAGAAATGTAACTATTAAGAGAAAATAATATAAATTAATAATCAGACTTCTGTACTAGTCCATTGACTCCAAATCTCACTTGTTTATAGGGTTTATTATATCTGAGTTTGAATTGTCATTTTATCTTATCTTTTAGAAACAAGGTCCCAATATGTTTTCCAGGCTGCAGTAGTTATTCACAGGCACAATCCCGCTGATCAGTGAGTTTGAATTACAATTCAGCTACTTATTTGATTTAGAGGAATTTGTTAAATTTTCCTTATTTTCAGGTTCTTCACCAATAAAATAACAATAAAAATACCTAACTCATGGCGTTTCTGTGACATTTACATGAGACGTATCTGTGTAGTGCTTGGTACTTTGTAGTTACATATTAAAATTGATAACAATACAGAGTTTCTGTTATGGGTGCTAAAAAAATTTGGAAATAAATAGTGGTGCTGGTTGTACAATATTATGAATATAATATAATGCCACTGAATTTTATATTTAAAATGGCTAAAATGGTAATAAAAATAAAAATACATAAAACACAATAATCACATATTTGCATTTTAAAACCTCTTATATTTAACAGCATATTTCTAAATTTCAATTTCGGAAGCTCACTGAAATGCTGTCCTCCTACATTATAAGGTGACCGATATTAGTAGTACAAGCCTCCCTGAGCACTGCCGCTTGTTAGCCGATGAGGCTATTGAAAATCTTGACTTTGAGAGTCATGCCCTCTAATGGCTAGCACATGTTACTGCAAACACTGTGACTTTTCTTCAGTAGAAGAAAGCAGTTAGCACAAAGATCTGTTCTTAAATATCAAATTTCTAACTTTTTAAGCCTTGATAATCACAATCAAAAAGCAAAGGGGAATTTAAGGAATTATAAGAAATGATAGTGAGCTGACTAGTAATAAAGAGAGTGCACATATCTAATTTTCTACTATTCCAGCAGACTGTTGTCAGGGGCAGTCAGCACAGCCCCCTTCTCTGGCCTCCTGCGCTGGCCAACAGTCTGCCCTTCCTTACCCACCCCCTCCTTTCTCTGTACCCCCACCCCTAACTCTAATCACTTTCTGACATATTATTACCCCTCTTTTCTCCCTCCTTTTCTTCCTTCTTCCTTTTCATTTATGAATTATCTTCTTTTGCCCCACTAATGTCAGCTGCATCAAAGCAAGAATTTTCTTTATTTGTTCTTATTCACTGATGGATCCCAAATGTCTAGGGCAGTGCCTGGTTAATAATATTTGCTCCATGAGTGTGAGCCGTTGTGATTTTGGGTTTCCAGTATTGGAGCTGAAACAACTAACCCATATACTGCTGCCACGCCTGTGCCTCCTACTGACTTTGGAAAAAGGCTACTTTGCTATGTAGCTATCTGAAGGGAATTTATGTCTAAGTTTTCTTGGTGCCTATGATAGGTTTTCCCTAATCCTTCCATTGCCTCTTTCCTGTATGAAGAACACCAGGTATTTACATGCTGGGCAGCCTATGGGCTGAAAAATGCAGTTGGCAACCATAGACCTGAGCAGTGTTCCAGGCCATTTGGGTTGCAAATCTCCCATTTTGGTCTCATTGGCATTGTGTTCTATTGCTTAATTCCTCCTTCCACTTCTTCCCCTGACTGTTTGCTGTCACTTAAGCAAGGGAGTACATACGAAATTATGAATCCTACCATTCCTCCAAATCTTCCCGTTGATTTATGCTGTGGCCCAGTGCATGAATTAGCTCTTCTGAGCCTGAACATGGTCATTTGCTGTAAGGTGTTTGTGCACTGACACCCAAAGTTATTTACCAAACACCAGATCCTGAGAGTGACATTTCCTTCAAATTAACTATCCAAAATGATGATTTGCTCCATTATTTAAGCAGAACAAACAGGTCACCAGCTCAGTTAGCTGAGTGTATCTAAACCTCAGCCACCATTCTGGTTTTCAAAGAGAAAGAAAAACAGCTATAAAGCCACAAATAGGTGTGTGCGATGAGACTGGAGCAACAGTGGCAGCATTTTGAAGAGGTTCTAGGTAGACAGAGCAGTGAAAAGCTTTGAAGTGATTTTGGGAAGTGGCACCATTGACTGCTCCACCTGATCAGGTCCTGTGGGAGCTGGTTTCTCTTCCCTCCCCTCTCCCTCATCCTGCAGGAGCCACACTTTTAGAGCTTCTCTTCTGCCCTCTAGCTTTTGTAGGTTGGTCCTACCTCACCTCAACTCAAGAGTCAAATGACCCCTAGAGTTTCTCTGACTAAACTTTGCAGAAGCCAAAGCAGCAAACAGAATATGTAATATGTAACCTGTAGTCTGAGAAACCAGATGATTTGACAAGGTAAATCTTGTAAGGCAACGGTAAACTCTGGATCCAGATGATGTAATAAAGTTAGCAAAAGCTTTAGTGATTGGGTCAACAACATTTCTATGATACAAGTAGCTATAATCAATCTGAATCTGCCTGCTGGTCCCTATAGGAGACTGCTTCCTGACTGCACAGCTGCTGTATTTTGTTGTTTCAGAGCTGCAAATATCTATGCAATCACTTGACCACATTGTTTCATCCTATATATGAACCGTGGAATGTTTGAGTCTATCTCCCAAAACTGAAAGTTTTTTTTTTTTAATTAAATCCTAGCTGTGTCATGCAATACAATATGCTGGTATTATATACAATTTGAAATATTTTCATCAAACTGGTTAATATGGCCTTCATGGCATTTTCTTAGTTATTGTGTTAAGACATTTATATTCTACATTTAGTAAGTTTCACATGTACCCTTGTAAAATGCACCATAGGTGTGGTCCCACCAATTACCCTCCCCTCCCCTTCCTTTCCCTTTACCCCATATTCTTGGGCTATAATTAGGTTATAGCGTTCTTATGAAAGCTATAAATTAGTGTCATTAAGACACTAAGATTTAAGATTAAGACACTAAGATTAAGACAATTAAGATTTCTGACCCAGTGTGGTGATTCATACCTGTAATCCTAGTACTTTGGGAGGGTGAGGTGGGTGGATTACCTGAAGTCATGAGTTCAAGACCAGCCTGAGCAAAACAAGACTCCATCTCTACTAAAAACAGAAAAATTAGGTGAGGTGCTGTGGCTCACACTTGTAATCCTAGCACTTTAGGAGGTTGAGGCAGTGGATCTCCTGAGCTCAGGAGTTCCAGACCAGCCTGAGCACAAGTGAGTCTCACTCTCTAGAAAACAGCTGAGTGTTATAGTGGACATCTGTAGTCTCAGCTACTTGGGAGGCTGAGGCAAAAAGATCATTTGAGCCCAGGAGTTTGAGGTTTCTCTCTACCGAGGGCAACAAAAGTAAGACTCTGTTTCAAAAAAAAAAAAAAAAAAAAAAAAAAAAGAAAGAAAGAAAGAAAGAAAAGAAAAAAAAGAAAAGAAAAGAAAAAGAAATGAAATAGAAAAAGAAAAATTAGCAGAGCAGATTAGGTACAGGTCTGTAGTCCCAGCTACACAGGAGGCTGAGGCAGGAGCATCTCTTGAACTCAGGAGTTTGAAGTTGCTGTGAGCTATGATACCATAGCACTCTATCCCAGGTGACAGAATGAGACTTTTCTCAAAAAACAAAACAAAACTTCTTTTTTGTGAGAACTTTCTGTTCCCATCCTTTCTAGTTTTCATAACACCAGATTTCTTTTAAAAAAATTGTAATTCTATCATGTAGAATCAGTTCTTAGTGCTGTTCAAGGTGTCCTTTCATCCAAACAATACAGTTAAGACATTTATTTATTAATTATTTAATAAATACTTAATAACTAAATTAAATACTATAGTATTTAAGAACTATATCTTAGTACTACTTGCTGTAATTTTATTTCTTTTGATTTTCATTTCAAAGATTATTTTTAAAAGAGTGTATCACATAATGTTTAAATGAAAAGGTATAGAGTACGGCGTTTGTGCTTATAACTTATTATTTAAGAGTGCTTCAAATTAGAGATGATTTCAATCAGTTACTTGTAAAAGTTTGGTTATGAAATGAAGCTAAGTTAATTGTCAGGATTCAGACTACAATTTAAAAGAAATAGGCTTTATTTTGTAGAGCCTTTTTATGTTTCCAGTGAAAGCATTTTATTCCCAAAGAGTGAAACACAATTTATTGAGGATGGGGAAGATAGAGCAAGAACAATATATGTTCACCACTTTTGTCAATATGAAGGAAAAGGCCCCCAGAAAAATTGAACAGAAAGTACAAAGAAGTCTCATATACCTCCTCCACAGGCCTTCCCCTCTATCAGCATCTCCACAGTGGTATATTTGTTAAAATCAATGAGCCTACATTAACACATCATTATCACTCAAAGTCTATGGTTTATGTTAGGGGTCTGTTGGTGTTATAAATACTATGAGTTTGGACAAATGTGTAATGACTTGAATCTACCATTATAGTGTCACATACAGAGTCATTTCACTGCCCTAAAAGTTTTTTCCCATCCTAACCCCTAGGAACCCCTGATCTTTTTACAGTCTCCATAATTTTCATGTGAAGTCATCTGGTCCCAGGCTTTTCTTTCTGGCGAGATTTCTTATAGTTGATGCTATTTCAGAACTTGATATAGGCTTGTTCAACATTTCCACTTCATTCTGGTTAAGTCTAGGAAGGTGGCATGTTTCCAAGTATTGGTCTATTTCCTTCAGATTTTCATACTTCTGAGAATAGAGTTTTTGTTAATATTCATTAAGGACTTTTTTAGTTTCTGAGGAGTCTGTCATTATTAGGCCTTTATTATTTCTGATTGATGAAATTAGGGATTTTACTATTTTATTTCTGGTTAGGTTGGCCAAAGGTTGATCTACTTTATTGACCTTTTCAAAACACCAACTTTTTGATTTATCGATCTGTTGTATAATCCATTTGTTTTCAATTTCATTTAGTTCTGCTCTATTTTAGTTATTTCTTTTCTTCTGCTGGGTTTGGGGTTGGAATGTTCTTCCTTTTCCAGTTGCTTGAGATGTCCCATAAAGTTGTTGACTTCCTCTTTTTCTGTTCTTTTGAGGAAGGCTTGCAATGCTATAAATTTCCCTCTTAGGACTGCCTTTGCAGTATCCCAGAGGTTCTGGTAGTTCATGTCTTCATTATAGTTTTATTTTAAAAATTTGGTAATTTCCTTCTTAATCTCATCTATGACCCAGCTATCATTCAGCATGAGGTTATTTAGTTTCCATGATTTTGTATGAGTATGCAGATTCCTGTAACTGAGTTCAACCTTTATTCCATGATGGTCTGAAAAAATACAAGGAATAATTTTTATACTTTTAACTTTGCTGAGGTTAGACTTGTGACCTAAGATGTGATCAATTTTGGAGGATGTTCTTTTGGCTGATGAAAAGAATGTGTATTCAGTTTTGTTAGGATGAAATGTTCTGTAGATGTCCGTTAAATCCAATTGTTGAATGGTTAAGTTTAAGTCTAAAGTTTCTTTGCTTAGTTTCTTATTGGAGGATCTATCTAACACTGCCAAAGGGGTGTTAAAATCTCTGACTATTGTGGCACTGGAGGAAATTAAGTTGCTTATGTCTGTTAGAGTCTCTCTTATAAGTTGAGGTGCATTCTGGTTGGGTGCATAAATGTTAATAATTGAAATCTCATCATGT
>NW_003852440.1:9012594-9020154 GCF_000181295.1 Otolemur garnettii | reverse complement strand
GGGCTCTACATGGTAAAATATTGTGTAACTAATAGAAGTGATAATCATGAACATCACATAGCAACACAGAACTGCCTTAATTAGAATCTTAAGTGAAAAATGAGTATATGAAATATTAATAGAATGCAGGCTATTATAGCTGTATGCAATTATGTAAAGAAGACTGAGAGGGAACACTTAAAATGGTTTGTAAGTTAGTTAAGAATAATAGCATTACAGATTTTCCTTTTTATTTTCCAAATGTTTTGCAATGTAGTTATATTACTTTAGAAATAAAACTGTAATTGATATAAAAAAAAAAGAATTATAGATGACCATTCCTTCACCCTGAGTTTATATTTATCCTTTAAGGTAAGATGAGATTCTTGTATGCAGCAGATGTCTGGCCTGAGTTTTTGTATCCAGTCAGCCAACCTGTGTCTCTTTAGAGAGCAATTTAAGCTATTCACATTAGTTGAGAGTATTGGTAAGCCTGGTAGTATTTTGGGCATTGAGTTTTTCAAAAGTCCAGTGGACATTTTTCGTCCTTTTGCTACTGTGGAAGTTGGAATTTGAGCAAAAGTTTCTGAGAGGGTTTACTTTGGTGGTAGAGGATTGTATTGGTCATTATGGAGGATAGGTCTGAGAATATCTTGGAGAGCTGGTTTAGTTATGGTGAATTTCTTCAACATGTGAATGTCATTAAAGTATTTAATTTCTCCATCATAAATGAAACTTAGTTTAGCTGGATACAGGATCCCGGGTTGAAAGTTGTTTTGTTTTAAGAGGTTGAAGGTTGATGACCATCCTCTTGTGGCTTGAAAAGTTTCTGCAGAGAGATCTGCAGTCATTCTAATATTCTTCCCCTTGTAGGTTATGTTTTTCTTGTGTCTGGCTGCTTGCAGAATTTTGTCCTTCATATTAACTTTGGTGAAGTTAATTATAATGTGTCTGGGAGATGATTTATTTGGGTTCAGACATGCTGGAGTTCTGAAACTGTCTGCTATCTGAATTTCAGAATCTTCTGGCATATCTGGAAAGTTCTCCTTCATTATCTCATGGAGTAGAGCATCTGTGCCTTTTGAAGCAGTCTTGTCACCTTCAGGAATTCCTATAAGGTGAATATTAGTTTTCTTTGAATTGTCTCAGAGCTCTCTGAGAGAATGATTCAGTTTTGCTCTCCACTTCTCTTCCCTTTGAGAGTTTGGGAGTGTTCAAAAGCTTTGTCTTCAATGTGAGAGATCCTTTCTTCTGCCTGCTCCATTTTGTTACTAAGGGATTCTACTGTATTTTTCATATCTTTGAGGGCTACAAGTTCTTGCCTCAATGTGTCAAAATCTTTGGTGATTTTTTCTTTGAATTCATTGAATTCTTTTTTTTCCCTCCAAATTCTTTTTATTTATTTATTTATTTTTATTAAATCATACTTGTGTACTTTAATACTATCGTGGGGTACAGTGTGTTGTTTCCATATATAATTTGAAATACTTTCATGCAATTGGCCAACATAGCCTTTATGTCATTCTCATAGCTGTTGTGTTAAGACATTTATATTCCACATTTAGAAAGATTCACATGTACCCTTATAGGATAAATCATAAGTATGATCCCAGCAATCACCCTCCCTCCACCCATTCTCCCTTCCCTCTCCCTTTTCCCCATATTCTTGGGCTAAAATTGGGTTATAGCTTTCCTATGATAGCTAAAATTTAGTTTCATAATAGAGTTGAGTACATTGGATACTTTTTCTTCCATTCTTGAGATACTTTGCTAAGAAGAATATTTTCCAGCTTCATCCATGTAAACATGAAGGAGGTAAAGTCTCCATCTTTCCTTATGGCTGCACACTTCTACTCTGCTGGTGGGATTGCAAACTAAGACGTCCCTTTTGGAAAGTCATCTGGAGAACACTTAGAGAACTAAAAATAGATCTGCTATTTGATCCTATAATTCCTCTGCTAGGATGGATATGAAGAAGACCAAAAATCACACTATAATATAGATATTTGTACCATAATGTTCATTGCATCCCAATTCATAATTGCTAGGTCATGGAAGAAGCCCAAGTGCCCATCGACCCATGAATGGATCAATAAATTGTGGTATATGAATTCATTGAATTCTTGAGACAACTTTTGAATTACTCCTTGAAATTCTAATTCCAAATTTATCTACATTTTGTTGATCTTATTTGCCATCCAAATTCTGTACTTGATTTTTGACATTTCAGACATTTCTTTGTGAATAGGATCATCTGGTATGTCAGTTTTGTCATTTTGGGGGGAGTTGATCTACTGATTATTCATGTTGCCAGAGTTTTTCTGCTGATTCCACCTAATGGTTATTTTTCACCGTTTGACTGTATGTGTAGGTAAGGTAAAATTGGATTGAGGGCTCCTGTAGTTATGATTAACCATCCTTTTGCCAAGGATCTGGAACTGGTGACTATAGCTTTTTCCCCTACAACTTTGCAAAGGACCTGTACAGTATTACATTCTGAGGCTCTGGGGACCTACTTGCTGTGCTGGGGTTAGGTGGCTCTGTCTTGTATTCAGTTGATCTTTTTGTAATCCTAGCAGATCACTGACTCTGGGGTGAAGTCTCAGCTGAAATTTGCTTTCTTGTTGTGCAGCTTGCCTCAGCAGAAGTAACGTGCAGTCTTCAGCATTGTTGAGTACTTTCTGGTAATAATCCTTCCCACTGGATGGGAGCTTCTGTTGAAAGCTGGTTCCAGTCAGCCATATTGCCTCCTCACCTCTGTTTCACTACTTCTTTTGAGCACATTTCTTTTACTGCAGTCCTCACTGTCTTAGGTACTCTCTATCATATAATTTCACGTTTTTACATTCAAATTTACATCAGTTTCCTACACAATCTAAGGTACAGTGGTATTTTTGATCTGTCCTATAGTTTCTTCCCCAGCTCCTTCTGCTGCAGCACTCTCACATAGCACTGCAGGCATCAAATTTCAGAATCATGTGGCTAGGCTACCCTATTTCCCTGGTTTGGACCAGAATTCAGATTCCAGGGATTATGACTCCTCTCAGATTCTCTACCCAGGCCATAATTGTACTGTGGTGGGGGAGCTAATAAACATATGGGTCTTCAATTTTCAGTGTGTCACATATTGAGTACTGTGTCCGATTATGAGTGCACTAAGTCCTATCTTAGTGGTGTGGGTGCACAGATCACATGCCTCCTACCCTTTTCCCAAAGTCCAATTAAGAGAAATCCCATGAAGAGTTTCCTCAGGCTTAGCCATGCATTGACCAACCAGCTCCCAGTATGTAGCTAGAGCAGGACATGTTGGCTGTCTTAAAAGTTACCTTTGCTTCTCATAGGGTATTGAAGCTCTCTTTAGCCAGCTGTGACAAATCCAGGCAAAGATCCCTTCCACCTTCACTACAGTACATGTAGTCACAATGATGGTGTAGGGTCCCTTCTACCTTGGTTTGAGAGGGACCAGGTTCTGATACTTGACCTAGACTTGATCCCCTTGATCACCCGGAGAGAAAGGATGTACAAACACAAGAGAGTATATAGAACACTTAATTACACAAGTAGAGATCTTCTTTACTATTCTTCTGAGGGTTTCTAATTGCCTGTTCAGTTCAGTCTCTCCCAGTTCTTTTAGGCATCTCTGCTAAATTGAAGAGGATTGGTGGAAGCCTGCTATATATTATTTCATAACAGGAGCACCCTGACCTCTTAGAAGGGGTCCATTTAATATTTAACAAGACCAGTGGAAAGGCCTGTACCCAATTAAGTTTTTCTTTCTAGCAGAATTCACCAGTTCCGGGTCTTATGGCCCTGTTCATGTGCACTACTGTGCCCTAGCTTTGAGGCCTATGTCACCGGTAGTTTCCAGGTAATATTCAAAGCTTTAGCTATCATTTGCAGTATTTCTGTTATGAAGGCCAGTCCATTCTCAGATTTAAACCAGAGTGGCAACCTAAACCATGGGATGATTTCTCTGGGCAACACTTTTACTACTTCAGGAGCCCTCTTTATCCTGGTGGGGAAGGCTTCCACCTATTCCAAGTACGTGCAGACCTGAACTGTAAGCACCAGTTTCCTCTACATATTGACATGAGGACCATCTTTTTGAGACCCTGTCAAGCTGCTTAGAGAGATAAGCAATTGGTCTTAGCTAGGATTGTAAATTCTGGGTGAGCACTTCCCCAGCTGTTACATTTGTTTCCTGATATGTATAGTTCAAAAGGCTTAGCCAGATCAGGGAGGCCTTGCACCAGGGCTGCCCACAGTTTTTCCTTTAGCCTCTTGAAGGCTTTTGTTGGTTTGATTTCTACTCAATTGGCCTTTTTTATTCCCCCTTTGTAACTTCATATAGTGTTTTGGCTAGTCTGTATGTTTCATACAATCTTTCATAGAAATCCCCAGGGCTTTTATCTGGCTTCTTCATGACCCCAGCCACCTCACATATGTTTGTGGCTTTCTGGCTTTCTCACTGATAGGGACAAAAGCAAAGTCGGGTCCAGAGTAAGACAATGAAACCATTTAGCAATTACCTACAAATATCTACAAGTTCTGGAATTTGAGGCTAAGGTTCACATAATGAGAACATGAGTATTATTTTCAGTCTTAGCACAGTTCTTAAGATAATACCCAGTTTTAAGAGTCCCTGCAGAACTGATCCAAAGTTTTGGACAATTCAAGTGAATATTCCTGAACATCAGCTGGGTGTGAGGCTCTCTTCTGTTTGAAGTTAAGTTAGCAATACTCATGGACATATTAGCTTTCTAACATCCTAGAACTAAAGTCTATATTAGCTTTAGTTCTAGAAGTTTGATTTTAGCCTAGCTTAGTCCTAGAAGTTTGATTTTAGCCACATGGTATTTAATTTTCAATGTCATTGGAAATTGGAATTCGAAAGAATTCACCAGGTTTCTCTACTATTTGCCATGAAGGACAAATTTTGGACTTAGCCAGCTACAAAAAACACTTTCTGAGATGAATTAAAATTATTACTGACAATATACACTAAGACAGACCAATATTTTATAATAGTGCATCATACATATAAACATAATCTACACAAAATTAGCTACTATTTCATATTTGACAATATTTCCTATACTTTTTTTTTTTGCAGTTGTGGACTGAGGCCAGGTTTGAACCCCCCCCCCCCGTAGCGTATGGGGCCAGTGCCCTACTCCTTGAGCCACAGGTGCTGCCCTCCTATAAGTTTTTTTAACATACCAAATAAGCCTAATAGAAATTCTCAGACTTTCAGTGGTCTTAATATTTCAAAAAGACCAGATTTAGAGTTTTGATTTTGGAAAGTGTGTCAAATATCAAAGACTTAAAACATTTGTTCAAGCAGGATTAGAAGCCAAAAGATTCTAAAGGCGATACATAGTCAACTGGATCACATGAAAATTCCTTCATAAATTTCCCTTTTATAAGCCTTCTTTAGCCTGCACAGACAATTTACAAACCTTCTAAACCTTCTGGTTTTCTCTGCCTTTCATTTTCTTAAATAACCATTCTGTTTCAGGATGAAATTTACCACACAAGATCCTTTTCTTATACAATACCATTTTCCTGTCTAATTTTTCTTACTCTCAAAAAAACCACTTTTCATAAAACAGGATCACAGTTTACTATGAAGTTAATTATTCACTTGGATAAAGTGATAATTAGAAAGTTTAAAAGGCAAGAATCTTATTCTTTGACAAAGACTCACTTTCCCAAATAATTTTAACAACCAATATATTACATTTTACAAATGAAAGACATTTTATGGACTATATCATTGATATAGAATTTTCTCAGTCAGGGCTGGACAGGAACGCCTCTCCCCCATTTCTTAGGCTCAGATGAGCTTAGAAATCAGACCCCCATCCCTAGGCACAAACAGGCTGCACCCTTCAGGCCACACCTCTGAATTCCAGTAAGGCTAGGAACAAGGCAGCCTGAAGCATTTTGGGTGGTATCCAGACTGCATTAAGTAACTAAGGTTGACTTTATAAGGCCAATAAAGAAAACCACTGGAAAGACTGGCCAGATACCTCATCAATAAGGTGAGGTACTGAAGTGAGTAAAGAATGTTACTTTCTGACAGATCTAAAAATCAAAATTTGCTTTGGGACCTCAAGAGAAGAGGAATTTACCTAATGCATACATGTATCTCATGGCACAGATGAAACCTGGGCTTCTAGAAGGCTTTTAAGTCTAACTCAATATTCCTTCTAGAAAACTTTAGTAAAGAAAATTTTGAAAGGAAGAAAAGCCTAGATGGATAATAATTATTCTTGTTGCAATTTATGCAGCACGTAACTGTGTAAAATGCAGCAAGAATAATTATTAGCCATCTGTATAGTTTATTTTGGGAATTAAGTTAGTTCTGCTATAATTTGTTATTTAGTAAGGTGACAAATTGAAGAGAGAAAAATGGTTCAAAACAAAAACAAACTGCAGCCCACCTGTATTAGATTCCAGTCTTGTCTGCAGTGCCAGCTCATACAATGAGACATAGCTGTTTAACTAAACTGATCTGTTAAATGGGACTAAGAGATTGTCCAAAGAATATAGAATTAAAAATAGTAGTTATATTTGTTTTGAAGCTTTAAGGCTTAAAAAAGGTCTCCTGTTGGCTACACTGGAAAAAATTGTGCAGTATTAAACTCTATCTGCTGTGTCTATATAGATACCTCAGGAAAAATTAGAACCTGAATAAAAATTTCCCAGTAATTGGTGTGGCTGTAACACAGCCTCATGTGATGTCCCACATCCAACTGATGTTCAGGAATATTCACTTGAATTGGATCAGTTCTGTAAGAACTCTTAAAACTAGGTATTATCTTAAGAAATGCACTAAGAGGGGCGGAGCCAAGATGGTGGACTGCAGCCAGCTTTTTACAGAAGCTCCCGTCCAGAAGGAGGCTGAAAGGACAGAAGTTTAGCAAATTAGCTGATGGTTTGGAGCAGAGCCAAGAGAGAAGATTGAAGAGCACACTTCAACCTTCCTGAGGCGAGCTGCGACCCCAAAAATACAACCAAAAGGTACAAAATCCACCACCAAGCAGAAGGGAGTCCCCTCCCCCACAACAAGGGCTCGTAGTTTACTCCATGCAAACAAGCGAGCAGAGTTCAAACTTCCTCCCACTCTATTCCACGGGAGAGATCCCCTAAAAACTGGACCTCCTACCCCTGCTGGCGTGCCACGGCACCCTCAGGCCAGGCATAAAACTGTAAAACTGTATAAATCTGTATATATTCTCCACCTGCAACATTGAACTCCGAGGAGTCTCCACCTACCCACTCCGAGATCTGGAGGTTTATTACCTATGGAGTCCTGATTCTTGGGCATCTCCTTGAGAGAAGTGGAGGGAGAAAGGGCTGGTGCTGTTCTGTGCTGACTGTGGTGCAGGCGTGAGGAGAGAAGAGTTAGCTTGGGGGATGCCAGTGCAGAAACAGTGGCATCCTGAGCAGCAGACTGACGCCATTGATGCCATTCCAGCCCCATCCCTTTGGGCAAGCAGAGGTTCCGGACAGCAGCCACAGGCAGGGCGCACATAACTTTCTTGGGTGGAGCACCAGCCCTCAGGGGGCTAATGC
>NW_003852440.1:9010818-9012344 GCF_000181295.1 Otolemur garnettii | reverse complement strand
GGGAAGGAGGTATTAACCTTCCCAGACTAACCCAGTTGCTGAGTGGGTCCCTTTGCCCTCATGGAGCGGGATGGGCCCCAAAACTGCTTGCTAGAATCGCACACCTCACGGGCAGCAGGCTCTTGCTCTGGGCAGGCCCAGAACTGCTCGCTAGTGCCACAGGCATCCCACAGGCAGAGGTGGAGGAATCCTCCATTCCAGGTAGACCCAAAACAGCTTGCAAGACACACACACACCCCACAGGGGCCAGGGGAGGTGTTCACCGATCCAGGCTCCCAAGCTGGGTGGGCTTAGAACTGCTTGCTAGAGCCATGCTCGCCCTGCAGGTGGGGGTGGAGGGGTCTACTACTCTTGGAGGGCCCAGAACTGTTTGCTAGAGCCACATACATCCCTTGGACAGAGGTGGAGGAGTCCCCCACTCCAGGCTGCCGCACTGGGAGGGCACAGATCAGCTTGCTAGCGCTGCATGTGTCCAACGGGCGATGGTGAGGTAGTCCCCCGCTTCCCCCCAGCTACTCTGGTGGGGCTGCACTAGGACTGATCTGGTTGCTCGCGTACCCTGCGCTACCGCTGCCATTCCCCTACCCCCGGCTGCTCCAGGGTGCTGAACTAGGACTGATCTAGCCACTAAAGTTCCCCTGTTCCACTGGTTGCCCCAGAGGGGCTGAACTGATCTGGCTGCTGCCAGTTTCCTGCCCCCTGGTCGCCTGGAAGGCTGAATGAGGTCTAATCCGGCCATGCACACTCCTGTGCAGCTGCTGCTGTTCCACTGCACCCCGGCTGCCCCAGCACCCGAGAACTGGGAGAAGACAACAGACACACTCTGCCTGTCTCTCTGGGCAACCAGAAGAAGCCACCAACTGAACAGTTCTGATAAGGCCTCCAAACAAGGTAAACTCAGCATGGGGTGGAACCAGCAGAAAGACTCTGGCAACTCAAATAACCAGAGTAGATCAACTCCTCCAAGGGAAAATGAGGAAGACACAATTGAAGACCCCATCCACAAGCAAATGGCTGGGATATCAGAAATTGAGTTCAGAACATGGATAACAAATAAGATTAACAGACTGGAAGAAGGGAAGGAATTAGGAGCTCAAGAAATTATTCAAAAGACATCTCAAGAAATTATTCAAAAGATATCTCAAGAAATTATTCAAAAGATGACTCAAGAACTCAATGATTTCAAAGATAAAACGATCAAAGATTTTGAAATACTGAGACAAGAGGTTGCAGCCCTCAAGGATCTGAAGGACACAGTGGAATCCCTCCGTAATAGAGTGCAACAGGCAGAAGAAAGGATCTCTGATACTGAAGACAAAGCTTTTGAAGAAGACCAGGAGTGCAAAGATCAAAAGAAATGGAGAGCAAAAACAGATCTCACTCTCAGAGAACTCTTGGATAATTCGAAGAAAACTAATATTTGCCTTATAGGAATGCCAGAAGGTGATGAAGTTGCTTCACAAAACACAGAGGCTCTTCTTCATGAAATTATGAAAGAGAACTTTCCAGACATGCCAAGAGATTCT
>NW_003852440.1:8928151-9007811 GCF_000181295.1 Otolemur garnettii | reverse complement strand
TCCTTCATGTTCACATGGATGGAGCTGGAGAATGTTCTTCTGAGCAAAGTATCACAAGAATGGAGCAAAAAGTATCCAATGTACACACCCCTATTATGAAACTAATTTATACCTTTTATATGAAAGCTATAACCAAATAGCCTAAGAATATGTGGAGGGGGGAGGGAGAAGGGGGTGGAATGGGTGGAGGGAGGTGGATTAGAGGGATCACTTCTGAGGTTTATCTTACAGGGGTACAAGTGCATCTTTCTAAGAGTATAATGTGAATGTTTTAAAACAATAACTGAGAAAATGACATGAAGGCTGTGTTGACCAGTCTGATGGAAGTATTTCAGATTGCATGTGAAAACCCCACACTGTACCCCAGAAGTGCATTAATGTACATAGTTACCATTTAATAAAACAAACAACAACAAAAAAAGAAATGCACTAAGACTGTAAATAATAATACTAATGTTCTCATTGTGCAAACCTTAGCCGTGAAATCTACAATTTGTAGATATTTGTAGGTAACCGCTAAATTGTTTCATTCCCTTACCCTGGACCCAACTTTGACTTTATGAGTGTAGGAAAGCCAGTGACCTATGAGTGTAGGAAAGCCAGTGACCTATGAGTGTAGGAAAGCCAGAAAGCCACAAACATATGCAAGGTGGCTGGGGTCGCAGAAGTCAGATGAAAGCCCTGGGGATTTGTATGAAAGACTGGTCAAACCATTATGTGAAGCCACAAAGATGGGAGAAAAGGGGTCAATTGAGTAGAAATCCAACCAACCAAAAGCCTTCAAGAGGCTAAAGGAAAAATGCTTCTAGGCCTCTCTGATCTGGCCAAGCTTTTTGAAATGTATGTATAAGAAAGAAATAGAACAGCTGAGGGAATGCTCAACCAGAATGTACAATCCTAGCCAAGGCCAATTGCTTATCTCTCTAGCAACTTGATGGGGTTTCAAAAAGATAGCCCTCATGCCTAAGAACACTCACAGACACCACCATGCTGGTGCAAGAGACTGATAATTTGACTTTGGGACAAAACTAAAGAGTCTGGGTACCATACACAGCAGTCACTCATACCTCACCGAGTATCAAAGCTTAGTGTGTAAAAATCCGAGGTTGGTTATAGAAGCTGTATGTATGAAGCATGCACTTAGGATAGAAGAAAAAATCAAACTAAGAAGCTTCTCGGGAGATACTTCTACATTCCCCTGTTAGCCTCCCTTGCCAAGAAAATCAGCCAGCATTGTGTGACATGCAACCAATGCAGTGCTAAACAGGGACCATCACTACTGCCTGAGGTTCAGTCCTACAGGGAACCCCTTTTAAAGACGTGCAAATGGACTATACTGAGTTGTCTATATGTAGAGGAAAACCGGTACTTACTAGTTCTGATCTGCAAATACTCAGGATAGGTGGAAGCCTTCCACACCAGGCCCGAAGTAGTAAAAATGCTGCTCAGAGAAATCATCCCATGGTTTACATTGCCACTCTTGTTTAAATCTGACAATGGGCTAGCCTCCATATCAGAGTTAGTGCAAATAACAGCGAAAGCCTTGACTATCACCTGGAAAACACCTGTGGCATACAGGCCTCAAAGCTTGCATAGGCTAGAGCGCACGAACAGAGCCATAAACGCAGAAATCAGTAAACTCTGCCAGGAAGCAAAGCTTAATTGGGTACAGGCCTTGCCACTGGTCTTGTTCAGTATTAAATAGACCCCTTCTAAGAGGTCAGGGTACTCCCCTTATAAAATAATGTATAACAGGCCTCCACCAACCCTCTGCAATTTAGCAGGGACTCCTAAAACAAGTGGGAGAAACTGAATTAAACAGGTAGTTAGAAGCCCTAGGAAGAGAAGCAAAGAAGATCTCCACTTGGGTAATTAACCATGTTCTGTTTAATCTTTTGTGTTTGTACATCCTTTCTTTCCAGGGGATCAAGTCTAGGTCAAGGACCAGAACCCGGTCCCCCTGAAACCAAGGGAGAAGGGACCCATACTGTCATCCAGACCACAACCACAGCAGTGAAAGTAGAAGGGATCCTCACCTGGATCCATCACAGCAGGCTGAAGAAAGCCTCAATCAGAGCAGGCTGAAGAAAGCCTCACTGCCCTCGTGGGAAGCAAAAACAGATCCAGCCAACACTGCAAGGTAACTTTTGAGTCAGTCAACACGCCCTGCTCTAGCCACATACTGGGAATGTCCCGGTCAATACACATTGAAGCCTGAGGAAATTCTTCATTTTACTTGTCTTAATTAGTCTTTGAACTTTGGGAAAAGGGGAGGAGAAATGTGCTCTGTGCACCCACACCACTAAGATAGGACTCTTTTATAGTTTTTATGAATGTGAAGGCACCCATAAGGGAACTTGCACTCATAATCTGATACGATACTCAATATGTGACATAGAGAAAGATGAAAATCCATATGTATGTTACAGCCCCATGGAGCCCCCCGCCTCCATGGTACAATTAAGGCCTGGGTAGAGGGCCCGAGAGGAGTCACAGTCCCTAAAATCTGAATGCTGGTCCAGACCAGGGAAACAGGAAAACCCAGACAGGTGAGTCTGAAATACCTTATAAACATGCAAAACCTTTCAAATACCTTTGTATATCATAAGTCAAAGTTTTTTCCAATGCTCAAGATCCTTTCCCCAACATTTGGAACTTATAAAATTGAAAGAGCAATCATCAATCTCTCCAAAATAATAGAACAAGAGTTCAACATCATCCTACAGGTGTTGTAAACACTTCAGGCAGAGGTTGATAGCCTAGGATGTGTTATAATTCAAAACTGTTGCATCCTGGATACTTTGACAACTCAAAGAGGAAGAGCTTGTGCTGTTATTGGAAAAAAAAATGTTTTTATGTAAATTGATCAGGGCAAATAGAGACTGATCTACATCTTTTAAAGGACAAGATAAATATTCTTCATCAAATTAATGAAGCAAAACCATTCCATTGGACTAACCTATTCCCAGGAATAGGAGACTGGTTTAATGGGGTGTAGGGAAATGTGCTGAGTTCTGTTCTTTTCTGCTTATTCATTCTCACCCTAATTTATGTTCTTGTATTTGTTTTCAAGCATCAATTTATCAAATTACTAAACCACTCTCTTTCTCCATGGTCACCAACACAGCTCTTTTTTTTTTTTCTGAAACAGAGTCTCACTATGTTGTCCTGGGTAGAGTGCCCTAGCATCACAGCTCACAGCAACCTCCAACTCTTGGAGTTACACAATTCTCTTTCCTCAGCTTCCCGAGTAGCTAGGACTACAGGCACCCGCCACAATGCCTGGCTATTTTTTGGTTGTAGTTGTCATTATTTAGCAGGCTGGATTTGAACCTGCCAGCTCCAGTATATGTGGCTGGTGCCCTAGCCGCTGAGCTACAGGCACCAAGCCCCAACTCAGCTCTTAATGTGTGAAACTTCTAGGAAAGTTCCAGATGAGGGGAATCAAGGCACTAAGGAAATTTCACCCCAAAATGTGATTCCTTGGTATAAAGAATATTTCTAATTAAAGGCCATTCATGACCAGAAAGCTTGGAAGAAGACTTTCCTCTATCTACATAAAACCTGAGTAACCTTACCGAGAATCAAAAGAGGCTGCTGACGTGCTGATAGACCTGGCCCCCTGGGTAATTTTTAGGTTAATCTCCAAATCAGTTTTCACCCATCTACACATCCCCCCTAGAAGTCACCTGCTGCAACTATACTTTCCACATTCTTCCTCCTCCCTTCCAAAAAGCATGTATAAAGGTCTCTGACCATCACTGAGACTTTGGGTAATCATTCTTGTGGTTCTCCCATGTGCATAATATTTGGAAATAAACATTTCTCTTGTTAATCTTCCGCAATTGTGAATTGACCTTTTAGCAAAGTGATCAAGGGAAAAGGGCAGGTTTTGCCATCATCCCTACACTCCCCATTTTCTTTACTTCCTGTTTCTCTCTCTTAATAGTTTATTGTTTCTTACACCTGCTTTTAGGTTATTTCTCTGATCATTTCCACAGTAAGCCAAAAGTAATGACTAACATTATTGATGAGATTAATATGTAAAGTGAGTTGGCATGTGAGAAATAGTAAATCTCAGAAGTTGGGTACTGTAAGGATGAAGGATGGTTGTTCTTTCTTGTGAAATAATAGAAAAGTTCTTAACTCAGAGTGTTTTAGTAAGGACCACAATCTACCTCTCTTTCTGTCTGCTCTCTTTCTCTTGCTAGCAGCCCCCAACAATGACTTCTGTTTCCAAAAGCCTTTGAGCATCCCAGTAGACCAAATGGAAATGTAAATTTTCTTTACAATTGCTAGACTGGTTAACTAAATCTGCCCTTTAGAATTTGTTCCTGAAAAGCTCCCAAACACAATGGAATGAGAACATCATGCCTCACGATTGGGAGCACCTGGAAGAATGTCTATCTTCAACCTTGCTGGAGGAAAAAATAGACACAGCATTTGCATTGACAGTGTCCTGTGAATTTGGCTGCAATTTCCTTCCTCCCCTCCCCATATTCAGCTGGCCACTTGAGCTCAACTTTGGGCATTCTTCCTTTTCAAATTATTTGGGATGCCATCTCCGCGCTCTCTTCTGTCTTTACCCCTATCCTTCCTCTGTCACTTTCTCTCTAAGATGAAATGAAGTCTATACTTTTCTATCCTAATTTTAGTTTAGATCCTGCATGGAGCACTTACTGAGCTTTCCACCCTAACAGGCACGGTGGTTCATTTGTGTAATACCAGCTACTCGGGAGGTTGAGGTGGTAGAATCCCTTTAGGACAGGGATTTGAGATCAGCCTTGGCCTGTTTTAATTTCAAAAATGAAAAACAAACAAAAAACCACAACAACTTAAGAAATGAGAAGATAGTATAAGTCCTTTTAAAGTTTGAATTCTGAGTTCCTCATATTCACAGTGTCCATGTTCCCCTGAATTAGACTAGATGGATGGTATAGTGATCCTGAGGAAAGAAAGTAAAAGCAGAACTAAAAGACTCTGTCCTAGCCGCCCTGTGTAGGCCTCAGCCAAGCCGCAGGCGTTTCTGTTGTCTGTATGTTTCTTCCTTGACAAATGCAGGACCTAGATTGTAACCTAGTACCTTCCCTGGACTTCCATCACCTTTGAGGATGGGTGGTTCCACCGGTCTCAAGGACGAGGGCAAATCTGACCTTCCCCCTTGAGCCCGGGACCTTGAGGATGATGTCATGTCTCTCTCTGTTTTATGACCCTCATGTGCACTCCCACCCTGAAAAGTGGATAAAAGAGAGGCAAGAGATTGAGTTGGGGGGCTCAGTTTTGGAGGCACACTGGTGTTCTGAGTTACCCCCTGGCTGGAATGAACCCACTTCCTCTAATCAAATGGTGCCTGGAGTCTTCTGTCTGTGTCAATTTCCTGCTACAATACCAGCTGGCTCAGAATCACATTGCCAGCCTTTGGGATTACTGAAATTACAGTACAGTTAGATGTAATAAAAATGAACCTTCTGAGTGCTGAATACTCTGTGTACTTGTTACTGGACAAAGAGGGTTCAGCCACCTGTCACTGTCAGCCAATAAGCAGAGAAGGCATAGGTCCACTAAACTTTGTCAGAAGGCCAGGATTCTGGAGAAAAGTTAGACTGGCCTCTCTACAACTGTTTTCTTCTTCCATTCTTAAAATTACAGTTTTAAACATAGTGGTTCACAGTAGGGACCATAATAACCATTAAATAATCATCAACACAACTCAGAGATAATCTATTACAACATTTTTAATTTAAAAGTTAATTTCTAAACTATCCAACATGAACATCTTTAAGGTGGGAGCTAAATTTACAAAACAATAAAAATAACAAACTGGAAATAATACCCATCTATACCATGCCTGCCCCAGCCTGACAGACTCCATCTCACGGTATATGCTTTCATTAGGAAAAAGTAGTAATTGGAGTGTTTCAAGACACAGATATTTAGGGGTAGCTAACTTGTCACAATACCCTTAAGAATGAAATAGTGAACAGATTGTGCTGGATATATTTAATAGCAATAAGTTAGGTCTTGTTCCAGTTATTTATTTTTGTGTAACAAATCACCTTAGTAAAACAATAATCATTATTTTGAACAGTGATATGGATGTTATTTTCTTTTTTATAAAGCACACATCACATAAAATTGTGAAAGGTTCTGGACCCCAGAAAGAAAGATTATTACAAGCAGCAAAACAAAGGAAAACAGAATCTCTGTTCTGTAGAAATAATGTGGTCTTTATTTCCACCTGAATACAGGTGGGGTGATATCAAGAAAGGAATTCCACACATGGGTTATGGTGGATGGGGATTTAAAGGGTCATGGAGGGCAGCAATTGGTGGCATTCCTGTTTCCTGGGAGGGCCATGAATCTGACCCTGCCTGGGTGGAGCAAGTTTATTGGGCGGACACACCTGATCTATCATACCAGGCTTTTTATTTTATTATAAGGCGATAGGGTGATGGGCGTGACATCTCTTTGACGGCTTCTTGCAGGGGGAGGAGGGGAGTGGTGTTTCAGGAACTCTTTGGCTTTTTCAGTCTGAGTTGGTTGATATCCAGTAGGGTGAGGATATGAGTTGTTTTCCAGTGACTGGTTAATAAATGGAGAGATGAGACGAAGGGTTACTGTTCTAAAACTGAGAATGAGAAAAAACTAATAACATAATTAGTGGCTGTATCACATACAATGAGCGGGAGTTGTCAGGGCCACTAGTAAGCCTGAGAGCACATTTCCACCTAATAGGGAAATGTTGCAATACCGATTACTGAGATCTCTGCCTGTTGAGAACTGTTATAAGGTGGCAGTGTGGAAGAATTTGCTCCCGTGCTTATCAGAAAAGGAACTGGCTTACCTTCCATTAGGAAAGATACCCAGAGATTTGCTTTCCAGGACTGTGTCCAGGGAGTATCCTGACTTTCCAGTGGTTGTCCTCCTTTTGCAGCTAGGCTCAGGTCAGGCATTAGGTATTGGGAATGACTGAGAAACTAGATCTTCAGAAAAAAACCTAGGCAGTCAGACTTCCAGTGAAGACCTTTATAGGATGACCTCTTTTTTTTTTTTTTTTAAACCACATGTGATGGGGGGGTTGGAGAATTGTTTAAGGGAAGGATATGGATGTGTGGGTTGGAGAGCAATGAGAATGTGTGAATGATGGGAAGTTATGGACAGAGGAGAGGTATCTCACACAGAGGAATTTTCCAGGTGTTCTGGTTGAGAAAATGGAGGGATGGGGGGGGGGTTGGAGAGGAGCAGGAGGGGCTGTGGAAAGGCAGAAGGGGAAAAGCTGTTTACCAGGGTAGGAATTGACAATGGAAATTCTGATGGGTCTGGAGAAGCTGGTGTTACATACACCAGGAAAACTGGAGAGGGTTCGCAAGATGAACCTTAGAGAAGGAATATTTCAGAGTAAGAAAAATGCCTGGATGTAGGGTATATCTGACGATTTGAATTACAACAGATCCTAGGCTATCAACCTCTGCCTGAAGTGTTTACAACACCTGTAGGATGATGTTGAACTCTTGTTCTATTATTTTGGAGAGATTGATGATTGCTCTTTCAATTTTATAAGTTCCAAATGTTGGGGAAAGGATCTTGAGCATTGGAAAAAACTTTGACTTATGATATACAAAGGTATTTGAAAGGTTTTGCATGTTTATAAGGTATTTCAGACTCACCTGTCTGGGTTTTCCTGTTTCCCTGGTCTGGACCAGCATTCAGATTTTAGGGACTGTGACTCCTCTCGGGCCCTCTACCCAGGCCTTAATTGTACCATGGAGGCGGGGGGCTCCATGGGGCTGTAACATACATATGGATTTTCATCTTTCTCTATGTCACATATTGAGTATCGTATCAGATTATGAGTGCAAGTTCCCTTATGGGTGCCTTCACATTCATAAAAACTATAAAAGAGTCCTATCTTAGTGGTGTGGGTGCACAGAGCACATTTCTCCTCCCCTTTTCCCAAAGTTCAAAGACTAATTAAGACAAGTAAAATGAAGAATTTCCTCAGGCTTCAATGTGTATTGACCGGGACATTCCCAGTATGTGGCTAGAGCAGGGCGTGTTGACTGACTCAAAAGTTACCTTGCAGTGTTGGCTGGATCTGTTTTTGCTTCCCACGAGGGCAGTGAGGCTTTCTTCAGCCTGCTCTGATTGAGGCTTTCTTCAGCCTGCTGTGATGGATCCAGGTGAGGATCCCTTCTACTTTCACTGCTGTGGTTGTGGTCTGGATGACAGTATGGGTCCCTTCTCCCTTGGTTTCAGGGGGACCGGGTTCTGGTCCTTGACCTAGACTTGATCCCCTGGAAAGAAAGGATGTACAAACACAAAAGATTAAACAGAACATGGTTAATTACCCAAGTGGAGATCTTCTTTGCTTCTCTTCCTAGGGCTTCTAACTACCTGTTTAATTCAGTTTCTCCCACTTGTTTTAGGAGTCCCTGCTAAATTGCAGAGGGTTGGTGGAGGCCTGTTATACATTATTTTATAAGGGGAGTACCCTGACCTCTTAGAAGGGGTCTATTTAATACTGAACAAGACCAGTGGCAAGGCCTGTACCCAATTAAGCTTTGCTTCCTGGCAGAGTTTACTGATTTCTGCGTTTATGGCTCTGTTCGTGCGCTCTAGCCTATGCAAGCTTTGAGGCCTGTATGCCACAGGTGTTTTCCAGGTGATAGTCAAGGCTTTCGCTGTTATTTGCACTAACTCTGATATGGAGGCTAGCCCATTGTCAGATTTAAACAAGAGTGGCAATGTAAACCATGGGATGATTTCTCTGAGCAGCATTTTTACTACTTCGGGCCTGGTGTGGAAGGCTTCCACCTATCCTGAGTATTTGCAGATCAGAACTAGTAAGTACCGGTTTTCCTCTACATATAGACAACTCAGTATAGTCCATTTGCACGTCTTTAAAAGGGGTTCCCTGTAGGACTGAACCTCAGGCAGTAGTGATGGTCCCTGTTTAGCACTGCATTGGTTGCATGTCACACAATGCTGGCTGATTTTCTTGGCAAGGGAGGCTAACAGGGGAATGTAGAAGTATCTCCCGAGAAGCTTCTTAGTTTGATTTTTTCTTCTATCCTAAGTGCATGCTTCATACATACAGCTTCTATAACCAACCTCGGATTTTTACACACTAAGCTTTGATACTCGGTGAGGTATGAGTGACTGCTGTGTATGGTACCCAAACTCTTTAGTTTTGTCCCAAAGTCAAATTATCAGTCTCTTGCACCAGCATGGTGGTGTCTGAGTGTTCTTAGGCATGAGGGCTATCTTTTTGAAACCCCATCAAGTTGCTAGAGAGATAAGGACATGTCTTGGTTTAATTTATTCCTGGGCATTTCATTCTCTATGTTGCTATTACAAATAGGTTTTGTCTATCATTTTATAAGCTTACTGGTTATTTTTTGTGTCTATAAAGGCTAATGATTTCTATATGTTAGCATTATATATTATATTTTTGTAGAATTGTTTTATTGTTTGAATTAGTTTTATCCTTGATTTACCTAGAATATTACAGGTACATGATCATATCATCTGCAAATAGAAGTGGTTTAGTTTCTTTTTTTTGTTGTTTTTTGTGACAGAGTCCTTCTGTGTTGAGTACTGTGCTGTCATAGCTCACAGCAACTTCAAACTGTTGGGCTGAAGTGATCCTCTTGCCTCAGCCTCCCTATTAACTGGGAATGTAGGTGCCCACCACAACACTGGGCTAGTTTTTAAAAACAGGGTCTCACTCTTGGTCAGGTCTAGAACTCGTGAGCTCAACCAATCCACCTGCCTCTGCCTTCCAGAGTGCTAGGATTACAAGTGTGAGCAGCCTTGCCCAGCCTAATGGCTTAGTTTGTTTTCAATACTTATCAGTACATGCGGTGGCTCACACCTATAATCCCAGTACTCTGGGAGTCCAGGGTGGGCGGATTGTCTGAGCTCAGGAGTTCCAGACCCGCCTAAGCCAGAGCCAAGACCTCGTCTCTAAAAACTGCCAGTGTTTTGGCAGGATCTATGGTCCCAACTACCTGGAAGCGTGAGACAAGAGGATCTCTTAAGCCTAAGAGTTTGAGGTTGCTGTGAGCTGTGATGCCATGGCATTCTACCAAAGGTGACAAAGTGAGACAGTTTTGAGTCTGTCTCAAAAACAAACAAAGAAAAAAACATATCTGTACAATCTAGCATTTCTTTCTCTTGCTTCCTTGCTTAGTATTTCTGGTAAAATGTTAAGAGTGGTGGTGATAATCAGCATTCTTGCCTTGTTCCTAATTCTTTTAGTGTTGTGGTGTTTTTCCCAGTAACCAAGACGCCCACTTTAGGACCATATATATATGTATTTACATGTAGTTATCTATGTATAGTAAGGTGTCATTTAATTTCTGTTTTCTCAGTTTTGGGGTGGGGACAGAGTCTCACTCTGTCACCCGGGGTAGAGTGGAGTGGGTGCACAGCAACCTCAAACTCTTGAGCTTGAGCAATCTTCCCTCAGCTTCCCAAGTAGTTTGGACTACAGATGCCTGCCACAATGCCTGGCTGGTTTTTTTATTTTTTATTTTTAGTAGAGACAAAGTCTTGCTCTTTCTCAGGCTGGGTCTTGAACTCCTGACCTCAAGCAATTCACCTGACTCAGCCTCCCAGAGTGCTAGGATTATAAGTGTGAGCCACTGCACCCAACTAATTTCTGTTTTCAATTGTTTTTGACAGGAATGGATGTTGTGATATTATAAAATGTATATGTAATTCCTAGCATACAACTTCTATAATCCTTAGAATCTCTGAATTTATGTCTTTTGTAAGGGGGGCTGGCAGCCCCCAGGTAGCTTCAGGATAGCAATGGATCCAAAAGACCACACCAGGATTATAGGTTTGAACCTTTCAACTCTACCTCCCAACCTGCAGGGAGGGGCTAAAGTTTTAATTCTTTTCCAGTGGCCAATAGTTTAATTAATTATGCCTATGTAATAAAGCCTACATAAAACCCCAAAACAACAAGGTTCAGAGAACTTTCAGATACGTACACATGAAGGGTCCTGGAAAGAGATCCTCTCTGGGAGAGCAAGGAAGTTTGAACCCCTTTCTTCATACCTCACCCTATGCATCTCTTCATCTGCATCCTTTGTAATGTTTTATAACAAACCAGTAAACATATTTCCCTTGGTTTTGAGAGCAGTGTAGCAAATTAATTAAACTGAAGGAGGTGGTCATGGGATCCCTAATTTATAACTGGTTGGTCAGAATCACAGGTAAAAACATTTGGAACTTGTGATTAGTATTGAAAGTTGGGGTCAGGCTGGGGGAAATGAGCCTTCAACCTGCGGGATCTGATGCTATCTCCAGGTAGACAATGTCAGAATTGAATTGGAAGACACCCAGCTACTATCTGCTGCAGAACTGATTTCTTGCTTGCTTTGTACATTTGGTTAAAAAAGTCTTCTGTGTTGATTATAGTATGAGAGGAAAAGAAAAATGGTTTTAAGTTTTTCCACTCAGAAGATGTTGAATATTATAAAAGATTTTATAGCATTATTGGGTTTCAAGGCAGCTGCCTGGCTCCTAAAATGTTGAGGTTTCAGGCAGCTACCTGGGTCCTCAGTTCTTGGAGTACTCTTGATCAAAAAATGACCAAACACCCCAAAGTAAGGCAATGTGAAACAGAAAGGTAGGGTTACAGAGTAAGAGCACGTTACAGGCTTACAGAACATGACACATTCACAATAGGCAGCAAAAGAGCTCCCATTGTTGCAACAAGGACAAAGCTTCAGATAAGGTGGGGGGACACTATATTGCCTGGGTTGGGCCTACCTTGTGGTTCAGAGGACACTTGGGAAACAGAGTCTTACTGTGCCTGAGGAGCTCCTGTGACCCTCTCTGAGAGCCCCTGAGAGAGGACCACAATGTAGATTAAAGCTAATGACATAATAATGAGCCATAAAACTGTTCTAGGTCACCTTCAAGACTCTATTCTACCTGTTGCTAGGCTTATACATCCTTTTGCAGTTGACATGCTTACTTCTGATTGGCAGATTGGCAGGGTGTTCCCTCCTCTGCACGTGTGAGCAATCACCTGGGACAGAATTAAGGGGGCCACACCCTTGTTCTCCTTCCCCAGGAGAGATGGATTTCTAACTAACTACCTAACATCATCTGTGGAGGCAATCATATAATTTTTCTCCTTAGATCTACTAATCTAGTATATTATATAGATGAGTTTTCTAATATTGAACCAACCTTGAATTGCGGGAATAATTTCCACTTGGTTATAGTGTATTATTTTTTAAACATGCTATTGAATTCTGTTTATAAATATTGTCTTTTGAAATTTTGCCTCAATTTTCATATGTGATATTGGTTTATAGTTTTATTTTTGAATGCTATACTTTCTTCATAAAAA
Source organism: Otolemur garnettii (assembly GCF_000181295.1). Taxonomy (NCBI): domain Eukaryota; kingdom Metazoa; phylum Chordata; class Mammalia; order Primates; family Galagidae; genus Otolemur; species Otolemur garnettii. Next base: position 8,995,438 of record NW_003852440.1, on the reverse strand, counting down.
GAATTAGAAATGTTTCCTTTATTTTTGATGGAATAATTAGAGCAGTGGCCCCCAACCTTTTGGCTTCAGGGACTGGTTTCATGGAAGACAATTTTTCCATGGGCAGGGTAGGGCAAGGGCAGAATGGGGGTTGGGAACAGGAGGTAGAGCTCGGACAGTAATGTGAATGATAGGGAGTGGCTGAAATACATGAATTTTCACTTGCTGCCTACTGCTCCCCTCCTGCTGTGCAGCCTGGTTCCTGTGCAGTCATGAACTGGAACCTTTTTAGCATCAGGGACTGTTTACATGGAAGACAATTTTTCCATTCCACTGAAGGGCCAGGGTGGGGGTTGAGTGGAGGTGGAATGGGACAAGAGGCAGAGATTACACACTCAGAGACTGCCTTATCTTTGAAGTTTGGGTGGAATTTCCCTCTGAATCCGTCTAGGCTTAGTGAACTTTATTTTATCTAATTTTCAAATTCATTTGCACACAGCTCTTCAAAATCACCTGATTTATTGAGTTTCTCTTGTTTCAATAGTCATTTCTATTTCTTATTTTATCTGTTCATGCTCTCTCTCCCTTTTTCTTGATTATGTTAGCTAAAGACCAAAAGGAAATAACAGTGAGCTAAAGACTTGTCTCTTTTGTTAATTTTAAACACCATGAATTTGATTTATTAGTTAGATCTATTCTTTTTCTATCACATTAATGTCAGTTTTTAATTTTTCCTTTCTTGTGCTTTCTTTTGATTTGCTTTTATTCCCCTGAATTTCTTAGCTGGAAATTTAATTCATTTATTTAAAATCTTTTATTTTTCCTATGATCCTTACTTTAAATTATATCTCACATATATTTTCTGATACATTGTATTTTTATTATCATTATGTTTTAGAAATTTTGTGAGTTCAGTTACATTTCTCCTTTTATCCAAGAGTCCTTAGAGGAAGCTTTTTATTTCCAGGTGGTACAGTATTTTGTTTGTTTTTGTTGCTAATAATTTCTAGTTTTATTACACTGTGAGCAGAGACTGTCATTTGTAATACTTTATGGAACTTACTTATATTTTCCTTGTGACCTAATATATGATTAATTTTGTGAATGATCTTTATGCCTTGAGAAGAAATTGTGGTTTCTATTATCTGGGTGGAAAGTTCCATATCCCAAACATATACCTTATTGATGGTTGTTTATATCTTTATTTATTTCTGGTATATCTATAGCTTCCTTTATTTTTAGTTCACTAGCTGTCTATGCTGCGTAGATCTGCCATTTGTATTATGTTTTATCTACGTCTCCTTCATTTCTTACAGTTATTACTTTCTAAGGGTGAAGGTTTTTTTTTTGCATTAACTGATGTGATTCAAGATGGAAATATTACATTGTGATCTGCGATCTTTAACTTTTAAAAGTATGGATTTTTTTAAGCCTATTTTATTTTCTTCCTGGAATACTTTTCCTCACTGTTCCCTTCATGTGAATAATTCCTGCTTATGTTCCCAGTGGAGTTTACACGTCATTCTTCCCCTTGACTTCCTGCAATTGAAGCTGTCTCTCTATTATCAGAATGCATATCATTCTATCCACACTGAGTTCTTACTGTGTGCCAGGCATGATGATTCCAGGTATTAGGAAGCATTTGTGAAAATAAAGCCAGGGACTGACTGCCATTAGGCAGCTCTTCATCACCTTTCTTTTTCTGACCTAACATTTTATATAAGTTGTAGTTTAATATTATCTGTTTGCTTATTGTCTGCAAGTTTCATGAGAAGAAGAACGATGTTTTTGTGTACCGTTCCACTCCCTGCATTCACTACATATGGGCACCATATGGTTGACATTCAACAAATATATATTAAATGAGTCTAGATCTGTTTATATTATTTTATATGTGTATTTATATATATATTTATATTCAAGACTAGTAGAATAGTGACCGATTGTACCTTTAATTGTTTTAATCATCACATAGAGGATAAAAGTTAAAAAGTAAGAAAAAATGTTTTTCAGTTCAACTGAATTTTTTTCTCAGATGCAATCTGAAATCCACCCATCATGGGGACATGTCACTGGGAGATAGGGAGGGCTTAATTTTCCGTTCAGGTGAACATGCCAGTTCTCTTCATGTTCTCCTTTGACAAAGTAAGTTTATTTTTATTTTCCTCTCCAGGGATTAGAAAGCCTGGAACCAGCTGGCACTTTGGTGGGTGTCCTAAAATGGTGTTGACTGCTGTACTTGGGGAAAGCTGTGAGGAGGTCCTATCATCAGGGTAGAAGGGAACTGAAGTCGGCTCAGGCCTGTAATCTCAGCATTCTGGGAGCCCCAGGCGGGTAGATTGCCTGAGCTCACAGTTGGAGCGCAGCCTGAGCCAGAGTGACACCCTGTCTTTAAAAAATAGAAGGGCATTGTGCTGCTGTCTGTAGTTCCAGCTACTTGGGAGGGCTCAAGAATCACTTGAGCCCAAGAGTTTTAGGTTGCTGTGAGCTATGATACCAGAACACTCTATCTAGGGTGACAAAGTGAGACTCTGTCTCAAAAAAAAATTGTTTTCCTTTTCAGGCCATTGAAACCCAACAAGGATTCTCTCTTTCTGTTTAATTTAGGAAGATTTTATGAGAATAAAGAATTTCAGATCTGTAAAGCCATCAAAAATGCCTGTTTTTTGAAAATATGCCTGGAATAGCTCTGATTGTGTCTGTAATAACAATAATTCAGTCAATCTCTTGGCTACCAAGAAGTACAAGCATTTTACAGGGATAGAATCAGAAGGTCTTAGAACACGAACTATTTGTAAGTAACAGATTCCCTAGAACTAAAATGATCTGTCTTGTTCTCTGCGGCCAAAGATATGTTAGCTTCACTTTATTATAGAGATTCTTAGATGTTAATGAGGATATCAAAGTCACCTGGAAATAGGCACAACCAATTTAAAATATGTTTAGTTTTACCCTGGAGTGAGGTGGGGTAGGATGGGAAGAGGAAAGCCATATTTACCACTTACCACCCCAACCTCTGAGCTATTATTGCAGGGGTTTGCTGGAGGTATGGCCTCTGGCATCTTGATGCAAAAAGGAGTTGAGAATCAGCTTCAGTGGAACAATCTTTTTAGAGGCAGATACTTTATTGGTGGCCAGTCATCTCAGTCAGTGGGAATAGCGTACTAGAACCTTTTCAGCCTAATCTAGTTCTGTGTTCTTCTGGAAGGCCAAAGCAGAATTGCTTAAGGTCAAGAGTTCAAGAGCAGCCTCAGCAAGAGTGAGACCCTGTCCCTACCAGAAACAGACAAACTATGCTGGCATGGTGGCAGGTCCGTGTAGTTCCACTACTCAGGAGGCTGAGGCAGAAGGATGTCTTGAACTCAGGCATTTTAGGTTGAAGTGAGCTGTGATGATTCCACTGCACTCTAGCCTGGGCAATGGGCTGTCTCTAAATAAATAAATAAACAAACTAATAAAATACAAAAAGACAAAAAGCTTATTCAGGATCAGAAGATGAAATGGATGTAAGGAAAGGTGCAGGGTGACTCTGTGCTCTTCTTCAGCTCATTTGACCAGCAAGATAGTACTGTGTCTGGATAGGATGAACAGACAAGATCATTTCATCTAAGTTAACTTCCTTTCTGAAAATTGTACCTGTTCATATTCTATAGAGTAAAGAAAAAATAACTCAGTATTAAAAAATAAGATTCCAGAAGACCATTTCCTTGAAGACACTTGAATTACAGGTCAGAATGAGGATCTGGGGAAGTGAGAGATAGAACTGACATCTTGTGTTCCCCCCACACTCTGCAAAAGACTTATCCAAACCACAGTGTTACCTGGTATCCTGGTAACATTTCCAACTCTTAATATGTTTGTCCTTTTTATTTAACATTGGAGTACCCAGAGTTCAGTCCTTGGTCTTCTTTTCTTGCTCTTCACTCCTTTCTGGATCCTATCATCCTTTGTCCACATGCTGATGAAACTCTAACTTGCCTCTCTCCTCAACTCCAGATTTGTATGTTCAATTATCTACCCAGTATTTCCTCTTGAACACCATATAGCAACTTAAATCTCCTATGTACTAGCCATACACAGTGGAACTGCATGCATGTTGCAGCTACTGGGAAGGGTGAGTTGGGACTATCCCAGGAGCTGGAACCCAGGAGTTGAAGTCCAGCCTGGGCAATATACAGCGAGACCATGTTTCTTAAAAACAAAGACAAAAAACTTTATATGTGCAAATCAAATTTCTAATCTTTTCCCCAAGCCTGTAGTTTGCTGGAATCTTCCTTATTTTTGTCAATGATGACTTCAGTTTGTCAGGCCATGATCCTTGAAGTTGTTCTCACCTCTAAAACACAAACTCAAGACCCAATGTATGAGATGGGTTATACTGGCTCTACCTCCAAGGCATATCTAAAACCTAACTTCCTTCCCACCATCACGTCTGTCACTCTTGGTCCCTGCCCCTTTCCCCTGGATAGCTTGTTCCTGACAGCTTTTCTCATGAAACAGCCTAAGAGCTCTGTGAGCCTGAGTCAGACAACACTGCTACTCAGCACATTCCAGCAGCTCCCAGGCTTGTGTGAAATTTACACTCTCTTTACTGTGACCTCATTTTTTTTCCTTTTTCCCTGCTGTCTACGGCCTCACCTCCCCCTTGCTAACTCTTTCCTAGGTGTACTAGGCTCCTTGCTATTTGTTCAACATGTAGACAACCCTTGCTTTTCCATTTGCCTGGAATGCTTAAACACCATATGACTTGCTCCTTTACTTCTTTCAAAGTCTTTGCTCAAATATGTTCCTTGTGAGGCATTTATTGATCCCATGCCCTGCTTTTTTTTCCTTTGTGATGTTCATCTTAAACATGTTATATCATTTACTTATTGCACTAAAATGTCAGCTCCATGAAGAGCAATTTATGTTCGGTGCTCTTGATGTATCTCCAGCTACTCTAGGCCTCATATGCAGTGACTGCTTTATAAACATTTGCTGAATGAGTGAATTCATGCAATTCCTCCTACACAACTTCCCTTATTTAGATAGAAAAGTCTTCCTGCCTGAGAAGAAAGGGTAAGTCCATGGTGACTTGAAAACTTCTCTTTCTCCCCCTTCTAGATTTATTAAGATAAAACTGGCAAATAAAAATTGTACATATTTATGGTATACAATGTGATGGTATGATACATGTATGCAGGTGAAATAATTACTACAATTAAGCTAATTAACATATCCATCACATACTTATTTTTTTTTCTTGATTAAAAACATATAAGATCTACTCTCTTGGGGAGCAGAATAAGATGGCAGACTGGAAGGGATGTTCAGCTGAGATTTCCTAGTACAACTGGGGAAAAAGAGAGAACCCAGCTATACCTGGTGTGGAGACCTTAACCAGAGTTGTAGCTCAGGTAGCACAGTGAGGAGGTTGTGAGCTGGATACACTGTATGACCCAGAGTGGTGGAAATTTGATGCATTAGGCAAGTGACTGTGACCTGCTGGGATCAGCCAGCCTCCCCATAGAAGTCTGGGATGGGAAGAAGCCTTTCTGGAGTTTTTGGTTTTGGGGGTAATCTGCACATTGAGTGGAAAGCTTGGAAGAATGGGCTGACTCAAACAGTATACAGCAACCAGATTTGAATATTGATTGGGCTAGATTTGTCATCGGTTTGGTGGCTGGTAAGTCAGCCATATTTGGAAGGTCTCAGTGTAGGGGGCTGCCATTGTGGGAAGATTGTGAGAAGATCTTAGCAGGGGCCTAAAGCATGGTCATTTAAGTTCTGCCTGCCAGGATCTTAATTTCACTCTTGGGACAGGCTAAGGGGCTCCTGCACCCCACAGGAACTGGTGAGACCTGCCCCTGAAGGATTTTGGAGAGCTGTAAGATCCCAACACTTCAGGGTCTGAATGCTGAGGAAATAATTAGGGGTTCATGGAGGGCAACTAAGTTAGGAATAAGAACCACAGAGGTTGCCAGCTGTGTTCTGTCTCCTAAAAAACCCCACAGTGCAACCTGGTGTCCTGGTAACATATTACAACATATATATTCCTGGGCAGTGCCTGTGGCACAAAGGAGTAGGGCTCCAGCCCCATATGCCATAGGTGGCAGGTTCAAACCCAGCCCTGGCCAAAAACTGCCAAAAAAAAGTAAAAAAAAAAAAAAAAAAAATATATATATATATATATATATACATATATTAAAGTTGGTCCCTTTTGCTACATATGTGTGTGTGTGTATTATTAGTTTTACTATTTTTTAAATTATTTATTTTCATTGATTTATTCTTTTTTTTACTTTTTTTTTTTTTTCTGGAGACAGACTCTCACTATGATGCCCTTGGTAGAGTACCATGGTGTCACAGCTCACAGCAACCTCAAACTCTTTGGCTTAAGTGATAGTCTTGCCTCAGCCTCCCAAGTAGCTGGGACCACAGGTGCCTGCCATGAAGCTCAGTTTTTTTTTTTGTTGCAGTTGTCATTGTTGTTTAGCTGGCCTGGGCTGGGTTCGAACCTGTCAGCCTTGGTGTATGTGGCTGGTACCATAACCACTGTGCTATGAGTGCAGAGCCCATTTTATACGTTTTTTATTTTATTTTTTCCATCTTCTTTTCTATGTTGCTGAGGTTGCTGCAGTTTTTGTCTATTTGAGCTTTTTTTGTTTTGTTGTGTTTTGTCTTTGTTAATTTGGTTGGTTCTGTTCATAACTTCCATTTTTACTCTCATCAAAAGCAAGGACTCTTGCATTTTTGGTCACAGTATTTTAGCCTCATTTATTTTCTGTATTTCACTCCTCTTCATGCTCTCTTTTCATAGAGACTCTTCTACTTTCCTCATCTTTCTGAAGTAAATTGCTCATGTAGTAGCTAAGATATCACCTCATTTTGGGGGGCTTTCTTCTTTCTTTCCTTTTCCCTCTCTCCTTTATTTCATACAACTGTATTTAAAATTTTCTTCATCTATTCTTATTTTATTATTATTTTTCCTTCTCTTTTTCATCTTTTCTTTTTTTTTGCTATGTGCTGGGGTGGCATGGCTATGGTGTGGTGGGAGGTCATGGCAGTAGTATGGCTCAAGGAGATCATGGTCTAGGGCGTCCCTCTAACTTTGACCTTGGGAAGACAGTATTGGCAAGTACACATTGTAGAATTTATCTATTTCTTTTTTCCTTCTTGTTTTATGCTTTTCTTCTTTTCTTTCTTTTCTTGTATTTGACAGATGAAGAATTTGGCTTTTCTCATGCTCTTGAGTTTGGTAAGAAGCTCTTGATTTTGAGGAACCCTCCCAGCCCAGATCCTCAAAATCCTTGAATTAGAGACATGTTCTTAACACTGTGCCAATCAATATCATTTCTTCTATCACTATCATTCTCTCTTCCTATTATCATTCTCTTTTGTTCTTCAATTCTTTTCTTTCATACTCTTTACCTTTTTTCCTTCTTCTTTCCTTTTCCTCTTTTATTCTTTTTTCTTCTTTCATTTCCTCTTGTTTCTCCCTGTTGCATTTTACCCTTCTCTTTCTTTTGACCAAAGCTTTGAAGCAAGGTAATTTGAAGCAAAAGAGGAAGCAAGAAGGAAAAAGGAGGACAAGGAGGTGAAAAAGAAGAAAGGACACATGAGGAGGAACCAACAGAAAAATTTGGGTAACATGAAAAACCAAAACAGAGAAACTCCCTCAAGGAACCATGAGGGAGCTACTGAAGAAGTCTCCACCTATAAAGAATTAATGGACTTGACAGAAAGGTAATTTAAAATATGGATGATTTCTGACAAATGTTTGATAACCAGAATTCACAGAGAAATCAAACTTATTAGTAAGAAAAGAACAAGTAATCCCATTTCATTGTGGGCAAGGGACTTGAACAGAAACTTCTCTGAAGAAGATAGGTACATGGCCTACAGACACATAAAAAAATGCTCATCATCTTTAATTATCAGAGAAATGCAAATCAAAACCACCTTGAGATATCATCTAACTCCCATAAAAGTGGCTCACAAAACAAAATCCCCAAGCTACAGATGTTGGCATGGATGTGGAGAAAAGGGAATACTTCTCCACTGCTGATGGGAATGCAAGCTGATACGTCCATGTTAGAAAGAAGTATGGAGGATACTCAGGGATCTAAAAGTAGACCTGCCATTTGGTCCTGCAATTCCTCTACTAGCAGTATATCCAAAAGACCACAAATCACTTTATAGCAAAGATATTTGCATCAGATTGTTCATTGCAGCTCAATTCAGAATAGCCAAGTCATAAAAGAAGCCCAGTGCCCATTGACCCATGAATGGATTAATAAATTGTAATATATGTACATCATGGAATATTATGCAGCCTTAAAAAATGGAGACTTTACTTCTTTTATGTTTATATGGATGGAGCTGGAACATATCCTTCTTGGTAAAGTATCTCAAGAATGGAGGAAAAAAGTATCCAATGTACTCAGTACTATTATGAAACCAATTTACAATCACTCACACTTTCATATGAAGGATAGATCACAACTATGGCCCAGGATGAAGAAGGGAGGGGAGATTGGAGGGAAGGGGGGAGGCCAGATGGGGGGAGGGCGAATGGAGGGATCACACCTATGGTGCATATTGCAAGGGTATATGTCGGATCTATTAAGTATAGAGTATAAATGTCCTAAAACAATAATTAAGTAAATAAAGTGAGGGATACATTAACTAGTATGATGTAAGCATTCCAAATCGTATATGAAACCAGCACATTGTATCCCATAAATGCCTTAATGTATACATGAAAAAAATGGATAATAAAGACAATAAAAGGAATGCATGAGAAAATGGGAAGACAGAACTAAAAGTTGGATAAGAGATGTAGAATATGGAAAGGATGTGGCTGATCTTAAGTAAATGAAGGAGACAATCAGTGAATGTAAAGATGCAGTGGAAAGTATCAAAAATATGTTAGACCATGGAGAAGAAAGAACCTCAGAGCTAGAGGATAAAGTTTTTGAGTTAAGCCACGTAGTCAAAGAGGCAGAAAAGGAGATAGAGAAAGCAGAACAATTGCTTAGAGGACTATGAGACTCTAGGAAGTATTCAAACATTAATAGGGATTCTTGAAGGGGAAGAAGAGTATCCTAAAGGAATGAAAGCCCTACAGGAGACTATTATAAATAAAAACTTCCCAAATCTTACTAAAGATCACAACACACTCCTTCCAAATGGATATCAAATTCCAGGTCATCTCAACTCAAACAGAGCTTCTCCAATACACATTGTAATGAAACTGTCTGAAGTCAACATGAAAGAAAAAATTATGCAAGCAGTCAGCAGTAAGCACCAACTGACCTACAGAAGCAGAGTTAGGATGACAGCAGACTTCAACTGAAACCTTCCAAGCCAGAAGGCCATGATCATCCACCTTCAACATTTTTAAACAAAACAATTTTCTGCACAGAATTCTATATCCTGCTAAACTAAGCTTCAAAATTGATGCAGAAATGAAATCTTTTGCCTATATACAAGCAATGAAGAAATTTATCAAAAAAAGATCAGCTCTAAAGTAAACACTTAGACCTATTCTCAATATGGACCATCACAATGGACCACCAGCAAAGTAAAGACACAGAAGCTAAAGGTCAAAATGTAGCTTCCACAGTGGCACAAAGGATAAAATTACACAACATACATTTTCAAAATAAGATAATAGAACTCCAGCACACTGATCAATTCTCTCAATAAATGTCAATTGACTGAACTTACCACTGATGAGGCACAGAGTGGCTGATTGGATAAGAAAACACAAGCTATCCACATGCTGTCTCCAGGAAATACACCTATCCTTGAAGGACAAATCAAGACTTAGCATTAAGGAATGAAAAACAGTATTTCAAGCAAATGGAAATCAGAAGAAAGAAGGGGTTGCAATCTTATTTTCAAATGCAAGCTTATTTAAGGCAACTAAAGTTAACAAAGACAAAGATGGACACTTTATACTGTTATAAAGAACATTATAACAAGAAGATATTTCAATTTTAAATATTTATGCACCTAAATTAAATGCTCCCAGATCTGTGAAACAGACCTTGATGGGTCTGAGCAATATGATATCCTAACATCATAATAGCTGGGGACTATAATACCTGTCTGACAGAAATGGATAGATCCTTTAAACAGAAACAAAACAAATATGCAAAGGACTTAAATGTGACCCTAGAACAAATGGGATTAATAGACAAATTCAGAACATACCATCCCAAAGCTGAGAATATACGTTTTTCTCATCAACCCATGGCACATAATCCAAAATGGATCAATGCTAGGATACAAATCAAACCTTAACAAAATTAAATGAATAGAAACTATACCTTGTATCTTCTCAGACCACAAGGCAATAAAGGTGGAACTCAGTTCCAACAAAAATATTCATCCCCACACAAAGACACGAAAATTAAACAACCTTATGTGTTCAGGAAGAGATAAAAGAGGAAATCGTTATATTCCTCAAACATAATAACAATGAAGACAAAAGTTACCAAAACCTGTGGGATATAGCAAAAGCAGTGATAAGAGAGAAATGTATCACGTTTGATTCCTACATTCAAAAAAACAGAGAGTTCATCAACAAACTCATGAACCATATTATGGAATTGGAAAAAGAACTATAACCCCAAACCCAGCAGCAGAAAAAAAAATAACCAAATTAAATCAGACATTAATGAAATTGAAAACAAAAGAATCATTCAGAAAAATAATTTAACAAAAAGTTGCTTTAAAGAAAAAATCAATAAACCGTTGGCCACATTAACTTGAAACAGAAAAAAAAAGCTCTAATAACTCAATCAGAAACAATAAAGGGGAAATAACAATACATGCTACAGAGATGCAAGACATCATCTCTGAGTCCTACTAGAAACTCTATGCCCAGAAACTAGACAATGTGGAGGAAATGGATCAACACTTGAAATTACACCCTCTCCCTAGACTTAACCAAGAAGCAATAGATCTCTTAAACATACCAATTTCAAGAACTGAGGTCAAAGAAACAAGAAAAATTCTCCCAATAAAAAAAATTCCCTGGTCCAGATGGATTGACACCAGAATTCTATCAAACCTTCAATGAAGAGCTTATACCCATACTGCAGAAATTATACCAAAAAATTGAGAAGGAAGGAATCCTCCCCAACACATTCCATGAAGAAACATCACCCTAATACCAAACTAGGAAAAGACCCAATTAAAAAGGAGAACTTCAGACCAATTTCACTAATGAACATAGATGCAAAAATTCTCATAAAGTCCTAGCCAACAGATTACAGCTACATAGATTACAGCTAGACATTAAAAAAAATCATTCACTGTGATCAAGTTAGTTTCATCCCAGGAATGCAAGGCTGGTTTAACATATGCAAGTCTGTCAATGTAATTTACCATATCAATAGAAGGAAAAACAAAGATCATATGATTTTCTCAATAGATGCAGAATAAGCATTCAATAAAATCCAGCATCCTTTTCTAATTAGAACATTAAGAATATAGGTATAGGTGGCACATTTCTTAAACTGATTGAAGCCATCTATGACAAACCCACAGCAAATACTATACTCAATGGAGTAAAGCTGAAATCTTTTCCATTCAGATCTGGAACAAGACAAGGTTGTTCTCTATTACCACCTCTATTTAACATAGTACTGGAAGTTCTAGCCAATGCATCAGACAAGAGAAGGAAGTAAAGGGCATCCAAATGGGAGCAGAGGAGGTTGAACTCTCCCTTTTTGCTGACAATATGATCTTACACTTAGAGAACCCCAATGACTCAACCACAAGACTACTGGAAGTGATTGGAAAAATATAATAATGTCTCAGGATCTAAGATCAATGTCCACAAATCAGTAGTGTTTGTATATGCTAATAACAGGTAAGATGAGCTAATCAAGGACACAATTCCCTTTACAGTAACTTAAAAAAAAATACCAAGGAATATACTTAACAGAAGAGGTGAAGACCTCTACCAAGAAACTTATGAAACTCTAACCAAAGAAATAGAAGATATTAGCAAACTGAAGAACATACCATGGCTCATGGCTGGAAAGAATCAACATTGTCAAAATGTCTATACTTCCCAAAACAATCTACAAATTCATTTTTATTTCCATTAAAATACCATCATCAATAAAAAGTCTAGTGAAAATGTCCTTATGATAAAATGATTTATTTTTTCTTCTGAGCAGGTACCTAGTAATGGGATTGCAGGATCAAATGGGAGGTCTGGTTTGAGTTCTTTGAGGATTCTCCATACTTCCTTCCAAAAAAGTTATATTAGTTTGCAGTCTTACTACAGTATAAAAGTGTTCCCTTCTCTCCACATCCATGACAGCATCTGCACCTTTGACACTTTGTGATGTGTACCATTCTTGTTGGGATTAGGTGGTATCTCAGGGTGGTTTTGATTTGCATTTCTCTGATAATTAGAGGTGATGAGCATTTTTTCATGTCTGTTAGCTATTCCTCTGTCTTCCTTAAAGAAGGTTTTATTCATCTCCTTTGCCCACTGATAAGGGATTATTGGCTTTTTTAAAATGTTGATTAATTTGAGTTTTCTGTAGATCCTAGTTTTGAAACTCTTGTCTAATTCATAATATGCAAATATCTTTTCTCATACTGAAGGTTGTCTATTTGCTTTGGTTGTAGTCTCCTTAGCTGTACAGAAGCTATTCAGTTTAATTAAGTCCCATTTGTTTATTTTTGTTGTTGTTGTGGAAATAACATAAATGACCAACAATCCAGGAATGGATTAACAAGCTGTGGTATATGTGTATCATTACTATTCAGCCACAAAAAATAGATGGTGACTTTACATCTTTCGTATTAACCTGGATGGAGGTGGAACACATTCTTAGTAAAGCATCATAAGAATGGAGAAGCAAGAATCCAATGTACTCAATTCTGATATGAGGACAATTGATGCTAGTACATGGCAGTGGGTGGGAGACTGGGGGAGTAGAGAGTAGGCAAGAGGGAGGGGGTGGGGAGGTCATGGTATGTGACACATATCTTAGGGGCGGGAGACAATTATAAGAAGGACTTTATCTAACAAATGTAAGCCATGTAACCTGGTTCTTTGTATCCTCAATGAATCCCCCAAAATAATAAATAAAATGAATAAAATAAAATGAAATAGAATAAAGCAAACTAAATACCATCACAATACTTTTTTTTTTTTTTTTTTTGAGACAGAGCCTCAAGCTTTCCCCAGGTAGAGTACCGTGGCATCCCAGTTCACAGCAACCTCCAACTCCTGGGCTCAAGTGAGTCTCCTGCCTCTGCTTCCCAAGTAGCTGGGACCACAGGCGCCAGCCACATCGCCTGGCTATTTTTTTGGTTGCAGCCATCATTGTTGTTTGGTGGGCCTGGGCTAGATTCGAATCCGTCACCTCAGGTGTATGTGGCTGGCGCCTTAGCCGCTTGAGCCACAGGCGCCAAGCTGCCATCGTAATACTTTTAAGATTTGGAAAAAATAATTCAATAATTCAAAAAATAATTCAATTCTTCATTTTGTATAGAACCAGAAGAAATGCCATATAGCCATGGCAATTCTTATTAATAAAAGCAAAGCCAGGGGCATCAGCCTATCAGACTTCAGGCTGTACTACAATGTACTACAATGTACTACTATGTACAGGCCATAGTGATCAAAACAGCATGATATTGGCACAAAAATAGAGATAGACATCTGGAACCAAACAGAAAACCAGGAGATGAAATTAACATCTTATAGCCACCTAGTCTTTGATAAACCAAATAAGAACATACACTGGGGGGAAAGAATCCTTATTCAATAAATGGTGCTGGGAGAACTGGATAACCACATGTAAAAGACTGAAACTGGACCCGCAGCTTTCTCCACTCACTAAAATTGATTCAAGATGGATAAAAATCTACACCTAAGGCATGAAACAATAAAGATCCTTGAAGAAAGTGTGGGGAAAACACTGGAAGATATCAGCCTGGGGAAAGATTTTATGAAGAAGACTTCCATGGCAATTGCAACAACAGCAAAAATAAACAAATGGGACTTAATTAAACTGAATGGCTTCTGCACAGCTAAGGAGACAACAATCAAAGCAAATAGACAACCTTCAGTACGGGAAAAGATATTTGCATATTATGAATCAGACAAAAGCTTGATAACTAGGATCTACAGAGAACTCAAATTAATCAACATAAAAAAGCCAATAATCCCTTATATCAATGGGCAAGGGAGATAAACAGATCCTTCTCTAAAGAAGAAGAACAGCTAACAAATATATGAAAAAATGCTCAGTGTCCCTAATCATCAGAGAAATGTAAATCAAAACCACACTGAGATATCACCTAACCCCAGTGAGAATGACCCACATCACAAGTGTCAAAGATGCAGATACTGTCATGGATGTGGAGAGAAGAGAACACTTTTACACTGTGGTGGAACTGCAAACTAATATAACTTTTTCGGAAGGAAGTATGGAGAATCCTCAAAGAACTCAAATTAGACCTCCTCTTTGATCCTGCAATCCCATTACTAGGTACTACCCAGAAGAAAAAGAATCATTTTATTATAAGGACTTTTGTACTAGACTGTTTATTGTAACTCAATTTACAATCACCAAAATGTGGAAACAACCTAAATGCTCATCAACCCGGGAATGTATTAACAAGCTGTGGTATATGTACACCATGGAATACTGTTCAGCCACAAAAAGATGATGACTTTACATCTTTTGTATTAACCTGGACGGAGTTGAAACACATTCTTCTTAGTAAAGCATCACAAGAATGGAGAAGAATCCAATTTACTCAATTTCAATATTAAGGTAGTAGATTACCTAAAACAAGGGGTGAGATAGGAGAAAGAGGTAGTGGGGAGAGGAGAGGAAGGAGGGGGATTGGGGGTCACAGTGTATGGCACACCTCTTGGAGGTGGGACACAATTATAAGAGGGACTTTAACAAATGTAATCAGTATAACTTAATTCTTTGTACCCTCAATGAATCTCAAACAATAAAAAGTTAATGTTTCTATCCATTAAAAAAAGGATATACTCTCTTAGCAATTTTCAAGCATGCAATACATATTATTAATTATACAATCACAAAGCTGTCTGGTGGGTAAAACTTACTCTTCCTGCCTAACTGGAACTTGGTACCCTGGAAACTTTGTATCTAGTGGGGGCTGTTTTGGAAGTTACCTCCTATGGTGAGGTAAAGCTTTTATATGTGTTAAATATGTATGGAGTGGATGCTGTTCTCTTTCATTATGTGGATCTCTATCCTTACAGACATTAAATATACCCCTTGATGTGCAGAAGGCATTCAGTTGACGTGGTCTGAAGTGAGCCGAGTCAAGTAGAGCAGGTTTATTTCCTTTCCAACAACAGAGCAAAGTCACTAATTTTAGTGGGTTGTCCTTGAGTCTTTTCTCATCTGGTGCTCTTTCTCTGCGTTGTAATTTAATTTGATTAATTACATTAAATTTTATTTTATGTTTATCTCAAGACTATGGTTATAAGAATAAAAGGCAAAGAACATTAATATGTTTTATTCAATAAACTTCTTCCTGCTGTTCATATTCATCTTCTGGGTTATTTTCAGATTAAATAATTTGAAGGTGCTTCCTGTGGCAGAAATTCACTCTGCCCTTTCAAGTTCCAAAGGGCAGAGTTTCAAAATTTACAGTAACTGGCACTCAATACAAACCAGGCTGTCTCCATGTACCTAGGGAGGAGTAACCCAGAAGAATTTTTTACTCGATGATTCCCAAATCTAGTGCTGATGCCTTGGGAGGCACAGAGGACTGGGATCAGTCCCAGCACTTGCAGGGTCACATGGGTACTGCCATATGAGGGCCAAGGCTGCAGAGGCCTCCCCTTGGATTTCCCCAGTCTCCCTAAGGAGCAGCAGTGAGCAACCTGAGCACCTCTCCTCACCCTCTGTGCGCTGAGCCCTTTAGAGCAGCAACAAGGGTGCCATCCAAGGGCTGTGGGGTGCCAGGCAAGGAAGATGGAACACTTCCCCTGCTGGGGAGCGTCGTAAGGGGATGACAGATCCATCTCTAGGATTTCATTAGGCAAAGACCATGGAAATGGTTCTCCAGTCAGCCACAATTCTGAAAAATATTTCTAATACAACTTAAAATTTTTAAATTTTAAACATAAGGTAGTCCATCATTTAGTAAGTCCTTATGTTAACAATGAGACTTAATGTTAGGAATCAACTCAATGAGCAGATAAAAAATATTTAAAAATTATTTCAAATTAATAAGCACATGTGTAAATGGTATTTCAATAGGGCATGATAGATAATCTATTTCCTAACTATTCCCTCTATGATCCTTTCAATATTTTAATAAATATAAAAAATAAGACAAATTTCACCTTAGCCTCTTTTTTTTTTTTTAGAGAAAGAGTCTCACTTTATTGCCCTTGGTAGAATGCTGTGGTATCACAGCTCACAGCAACCTCCAACTCCTGGGCTTAGACGATTTTCTTGCCTCAGCCTACCAGGTAGCTGGGACCACAGGTGCCTGCCAGAACACCTGGCTATTTTTTTGTTGCAGTTTGGCTGGGGCCCAGCTTGAACCTGCCACCATCGGTATATGGGGCCGGCACCCTACTACTGAGCCATAGGTGCCACCCTGCCTTAGCCGTTTACAACTTCCAAATTATTGTGGATTCTCTCTGTTTTCTCCTTACTTCTTACATTTTATTGTTCCTGTGCACACATTTATCTCCCTTCTCCTAATGTATATTATGCTGATAGACTTGGAGCCTGTTTGCCTCGTCTCCCCTACCAGCCAGTGCTCACTCCTGTGTGACACACCCCTCATACTAAATTAGTCACCAGGGGTGCAACACTGTTGTTTTGTCCCCAACCATGTTGTTAAGGGCTTTTAAAAGAAAACTTATTGAAATAATTTCTTTGCTCTGTTTCTTGTGTAGATCTGATTGGATCTGAATGCTTAGGACACAATGAGCTTAATAAGTGTAGTTATAACTGTTGAAGATTTACGACTACCTGGAAGATGAGGGGAACAGGATCTTTCTGGACGTGGAGGTTGCAGGGACCAACCTTCTCCCCTGTGTCAGAGCAAGGTGGTTTGCATTTGCAATCCAGACCTGTTCTCAGGCATCTTCTGACTTTCTGTTGCACTTTGCACATCGTGTGGCCTTCGCCATATGCTGGGTGGCATTACAGTCATTTTACAGATATCCTTTCTCTTACTAGGGCTGTAAAATCCGTAGCACTGCAAAACCCATCTGTGCCGATCCGTACTCCCCACGTGTTGTCATACTAAGTTCACGAGTTGGATAATTCCACTCGATAATGTAGCTAGTGACTATACCCTTGACCCTCTAACATCCAATTCCTTTCATGATTTCAATGTGTAGAAGCAGTATTTACCTTCTAATACAATTTTTTCTAGTATATATATGACAGGGAAAAAATCCTGGCCTCCTGCTGCAAGGGTAGAACCTTCTTTTCAAAGACTGACTTAGGCGGATTTGTATGGCATTTGGATATCTTCACATGCATTCTGAGTCTTTTATCACAAATCCAGTGCGGAATTTCGACAACTACTGGAATATACCAGAATACTTTTCTTCTTCCCCTTGTAGGACCGTGGGTGTGTTCATGTGCTCGGTCGGGAAGAGCCAGGGCAGAGAGAGAAGAGGGCTGCAAATTGTGGAAGGAAAGAATTACTGGCCAAGCTGATTATGACTCTTGGGAAATGATAACCTGGCTAAGTTCTTATCTTCAGAGTGGCTGAAAGGGGAGGTTACAGGTTTTCAAGAGCTAAGAGGGGTTTCTAAAGGGTTCTTATAGTTTTTGAGGATTGCCCTGCAGAGTTCCTGTGATGTGTTTGGGGAGGGAAGTTGGACGCCTATCAGTTGCTGGGGAGGTCTGGGAGAGGGAGCTTTTCTCCAGGAAACACCAGACAGCCCAGAGGGAATGCTGGGGCAGCTCACAGGCAATGGACTGGCCTTTCTCATCAAGGGAGAAAGGCAGGTTGCAGTAGCTGGGAAGACCCAGAGCAGGGCATTTTAAAGAGGAAAATAAAATAAGACTGAGGGGCAAAGATGTCACCAGTGTTGTTCAGCCTGCTTTGCACAGCCTCTGTTTGCCATATTAGCAGTGAGTCTAGCCTTTCCTCTCTAGGAAAATTTACCTGCCATCCCTCTAAGTGCCTTCCCTGGTGCTTTCATCTTTCTCCTGGAACTTATGCATATAAATTACCATTTATCTGTTTTGTAATAATCCTGAAGAACCAGTTGAGTTGGTTGAAAATATTAAAACTCTTACAAATAGTGCTTGTGGAAGATAATGTCCATATTAAAAATAAATTTTCGAGATGTAAATAATGTACAGCAGTACCTCATGATAACGTTCCTGGAAAAACTTTGTATAAATAGGGTTTTGGTCACTTGAATCACATTTAAATTTTACATTAAGAGTGTTATTTAATTCAGAAAGTGTTTTACAATATGTGATTAGCACTGTGTTAGGCTAAAGTAAATAGTTCTTCAAAATGCAAATAACAATGAGTTCTATTTAATATGGTTTATAGGCTTGAATATTTTTAGCCATTATAATTTTGAAATATAACACAGTTTGTAAAAGCAAATAAAATAAAAGTATGGCATAATTAATTACTATAAAGTGAATACCTAAGAAATCACCACTTACATCAAGAAATAGAACCCTAGCCAGGATTACTTCTATAATCCCAGAGCTTTGGGAGGCCAAGCCAGGAGGATCAGTTAAGGCCAGGAGTTTGAGACCAGCCTGGGCAACATAATGAGACCCTGTCTCTACAAAAAAATTTTAAAAATTATCCATAGTGGTGATGCACACTTGTAGTCCCAGCTATTTGGGAGACTCAGGCAGGAGGATTGCTTGAGCCCAGGTGTTCAGGTCACAGTGGGATATGATTGTGCCATTGCACTCCAGTCTGGGCTACAGGGCAAGATCCTGTCTCTGAAAAAAGAAGAAAGAAAGAAAAAAAAAATAGAACGTAATCTGAACATTAGAAGTCCCCTGTGGCCCCTTTTCTTCCAGAATGTAACAATTATCTTCACTTAATCCAACATTTAACACGGCTGAGTTCTGCGTGTTTCTAAACCTTATGTATGTTTACTCAGGTAGATTCCACTCTTCTGCGTCTGGCTTCTTTCACTCATTGCGTTGGTGAGACTCATTCTTGTTTTGTATGTTCACTTGTTTTCTCAACTGAAGAAACATAACATAAATTCCCCAAATAACTTGTCCCTTTGCTATTTTAGACATTTAGATGGTTTCCAGTTTTGAGTTCTTATAAAATTGCTGTTACATGTGTTTGTACACACAGAAATGCATGTGTTCACTCATAGAGATTCATGGGCACATACATAGACAGAAATGTGCACACTGCATGTCCCGGTGGCATAGTTACAAGACGCAAGCAGACTGGATCCCGGCATCACCACTTGGAAGGCAGCTACATCGAAGAGCCACTTGATCTGGGGTAGATTTTTCATGATCACAAAACTAACTGTTATGTTTACAGATATAGAAAGTTTGTGTTTATGTATTACTGCAGCACAGTATAGCCTACTCTGAATAGTAAAAACAATACAGTTTATTTTCAGAAATATTTTTTAACAATCAAAAATAATGATTGATTTTCATATCTTAAAATTTCATGATGCCAATAGGACCTCTTAATTTATTCATTCTAGTTACCAACAAGATGATAGCAAGTAACAAAGGGACTTTTGGAGACAAAGAAACCGGTATTAACATATCAAATAAGGTGTTGAGCCCCTTACCATGATGCCTTTACTATGGCAGCTTGTGATTATTGCCAAGGACCCACTATGGTCCAGCTGGTGGTTTGGTGACATTATATGATTTTCCCATTTTTCCAGTGAAAAATATCAAGACTATTTTCTTGTCATTTTTTTCCCTCAGATGATACTTCCAGTAGAAAAAACAGACTATCTGTTAGGGCTCATTCAGGAAATTAGAGCACCCCACAGGGCTTTCACAAGTCAGGAGTTTCTGGGGAAGTTGAGAGGGAAATAAAACCCCATTCAACTGAAGCCCATGTGCAGGGTTGGAGCTTGGAGAAAAGCCAGGAAGCTGCACAGATGTGGCTGCCGGGCATCTGTGAAAGGGAAGCTGGAGGCACAGGGTGGGGCCACAGCTTCTGTGGCCCCAGTAGCTGAGCAAGGGCTGGGGTTGCTCTCAGGAATCGGTGCCAGCAGTGAGATGCGGGAGGCAGGCGAGGACATGTTGGCACTTCTGCTCTGTCCATTATCATGTTTGACCATATGACCCTCCACTACTGCTGAGAGAGCACATCTCACTGGACAACTTTGACCTTGAACTGTATAGAGAGGGGAATTCTGGGAGCAGTAGAACCCTGTTGACAATTGACGCTGCAGCTTACAATCTGAGGTTTCAAAGATGTCATTTTCTAACTGATGTCCTCTTATAAAATGGTAAAAACTAGGGCACTGCTGAACTCAGCCGTGTTAAATGTTGGATTAAGTGAAGATAATTGTTACATTCTGGAGGAAAAGGGGCCACAGAGGAAGGGAACTTGGAGCTCCTTCATAAGTGAGCTCACAATTGAGATTGTACTGCCCAAGATTTTATAAAGCTCCAAAATTCTTTACTTATGGTAGTCAATTCTAAAATTCTTGGGTTTAGAAATCACCATACTTGTTTTATACCTCCTCTCAAAGCACACCTAAAAGGTATGGACTCAAACCCCCCACGGAGCTAGCTGGCGGGCACAAGCCCTGCTGATATAACTAAACACGACTCTGCTAGCACAGCGTCACAGAACACTGAGACATCGTTCAGAGGTGGCTACTGAGCGCTAGCACCATGACAAACACAGCTCTACAGCTAAAAGCTAGACTGATTTCTCCACAATGTGTGACGCATCTCTAATGCTAAAAGAGCAGCTTTTTACTAACAAATGACCTACGTACAAAAGTCATAAGTTTCCCTTCCTAGGAGAAAAAAGTTAAACAAAATACAAACTAAACGTCATCCAACAGGCAATAAATCTCATTGTGCTGATGCATGTACAACTTAAGGCTTTGCCTTGGTACATAAACAATTTTGAAATTATACAGGAACATTCCCACCAAATCATTTGCATATAAACATTCAAGCAGTTCATTAAGAAATCAGTAGTGGGGCTCAGCTCAAATAAGTTAATTTTATAAATCCTTACATTCAACTTTGCTGCTGTAAGGAGAGTAACTGTAACCTCACCTCCTGAAATACCACTAGTAATGCTGAGAACCCAAACCAGGCAAGGGGCAAGGTATTACAGCATTTGACTCAGAAAAGAAAAAGCCTAATAATCTCAATTTAATCTTTCTAATGAACAAGATCCAAACATGGGGAA
Organism: Otolemur garnettii; assembly: GCF_000181295.1. NCBI lineage: Eukaryota > Metazoa > Chordata > Mammalia > Primates > Galagidae > Otolemur > Otolemur garnettii. The sequence continues at coordinate 8,974,069 of NW_003852440.1, read as the reverse complement.
TTTTTCTGTTTTTCTTTGCTTTTGTGGCTTTGATGCCCTTTTGGTTTTTGGAGCAAACTGAACAAATTTCCCAATAAATACTACCATTAGACCAAGGATCTAAATTTTGAGATTTTTTTACCAAATCAGTTTCAAGTTAGCACAATGTTCCTACTAAGTCCTGTTTCAGTTAGTAGATTTTTCTAAATGTCAGGGGGAAAATATGAAAGAATGACTAACATGGTGCTATAAAAAATGGCAAAATATTTCTAGAGCTATATGTTTATGAATGAAAAGGGGGCTGTCTCACTTCACGCACGTGTATGCATTTGAGCCACTATGCCAGAAGAAAGTCTCCGTGTAGAGGTCTACAATCCAGAAAAAAGGGTCTACATTTCTTTACATTAAGTTTAAGCTATTTCCTGTCCAGAATCATAACCACAGACATTGAAATACAGCTGTCAGATATGATGATGTCTTTATTTTTTTTAAAAAATGGATTCTAGGAAGGTTAAAAAGCAATACCACAGGTTACAGATGCAGAACTGGATGTGGTCATTCAGCGCATTCAAGTAAGAATATGGCAATATAAATATCCCCAAAGCATCCCTTAGATGTTCAAAACAAAATTTTAAGTCATTCCTAACTAATTTGAGCTTTATAGAATTTCCTAGACAGAAGGTAAAACAGTTAACATTGGAAATTTCCTGAAAGCTTTTTCTTTGGTTAATTACATTAGACTATTTGCCTTTGATCAAATTCCTTCTTTTTTAACACGAATAAAAAGTATTACATAGATCCACAATTAAAACAGGCAAATTAATTCTGGAATAATGTATTCCAATAAAGCTTAGAAAATAAAGTTGTTGAGGTGGCTTTGGACCAAGTTTAATAGTCATCTGCTTCACGTTGGATGTAACAGTATGGTATGTTCGAACTGCTATATATGATCCTTTAATGTCACATAATGGTGAACACAGATGTACAGTGCCCGAGTCACACAGATTCTTCAGAACCATCAAAAATGTCCTTTCTCCCAAGCGATCAAGCCATCTGCTGCAGAAGGCAATGGTGCCAAAGTTTTCACTGATGACGTTTAACAAGTGTCTTGTTCTTGGAGACCTTACCGGTACACGTCCAACATCGCACTTTTTCCTGGAATGTGCACATTCCACGTCGTCATGGACAACTCCTTTCCCTGTACCACCAAAGGTTTCAGTTCCATACACTTCTCCTTCCTCCATTCTTCTTGCCGCGCCTCCTTTCACAATGGGCTCTGTGTTCCCAGCATGTATTCTGTATTGCCCAGTTGAATGTCCATTTAGATGACGGATTGGTTTCATTTGGTATGTTTTCCCATCTATTTCAATTTCACAGGATTCCATAACTTCCTGGATGGCCTCCCCAGCACCACGCAGATGAACATCAGTTCATCACTTTATTCCAGTATTTGTAGCATCCTTTACAGCTTTTAATAATGTATCATATTTGGTATTAAAAGTGACAGTAAAAGCACAGCCAATAATCCTACCACTTATGTGTGTTCTGAAATCTATCTTATAGAGGTCATCATACTGTAATACTGCTGTGTCACCAGCATTGGGAGGATAATGGGCAGCACAATTATTGAGAGAACATTCAGTAGGAAATGCCAGGCCTGCATTTAATCTGTTCTCTTTTATCAATTTGAGTGAACAGTCTTCTAACTTTTCACAGATTTCTATCATTGTCACCCTGGGCTTGATCCAGCTCATAACATATTTTCTAACTTGTCGATGTGCTTCTTCACTTCTTGAAAATCATTCCAAATCTTGGCGCCTGTGGCTCAAGTGGCTAAGGCACCAGCCATATACACCTAAGGTGGCAGGTTTGAGTCCAGCCCAGGCCCACCAAAACAATAATGATGGCTGCGATGACATAAAAAGAAAAAAGCCAGGCATTGTGGCAGGCACCTGTGGTCCCAGCTACTTGGGAGGCTGAGGCAGGAGACTCACTTGAGCCCAGGAGTTGGAGGTTGCTGTGAGCTGTGGTGCCACAGCACTCTAACCAGGGGGACAGCTTCAGGCTCTCAAAAAAAAAAAAAAAAAAAAACCCAAATCTCTTCACTGGCCTGATCTAAAGCTTTCTTTTCTTCACTTGTAGTTCTCCAAGTAGCTGTTTGCGATCTTCTGTGGGTGGGTATTTGTGCTCTTGCCCTTTGGGAAATACACCATTAGGATATAGGTCACATATTAGAACTGAAGGAGGATCTGTTTGAATTTTTTTTTTTTTTTTTTAAGCTGGGACCACAGGTGTCTGCCACAATGCTTGGCTATTTTTTGGTTGCAGCCATCATTGTTGTTTGGCAGGCCCAGGCTGGATTTGAACTCACCACCTTAGGTGTATGTGGCTGGCACCTTAGCCACTTGAGCCACAGGCGCCGAGCCTGTTTGAACTTTTGATTTTCTCTTCTCCTTCTTCTTTATATTGTTCCATCCCCATCACCATCTTCGTCATCATCATCTCTTTTTCTTCAATACTTGTTTTTCCACTTGTCTCGCTACCTCACCCACTGAGGCCACTGATTCTTTATGAGGTTCTTGTTGCCCTGCTGCAGCAGCCCTTTTACTCTCCTTCTTCTTCCATCTTTTTTTCTTGGCTGCTTTTTTGGCCGTAGAGGTAGCTTCTGCCTCCCTGCTGTCTAGATCCAACTCACCATTCGGATGGCTCCCTGAGGCCGCTGCCTCCTCTACGCCAGCCACGTTGCCCAAGAAAGTGTGAGGGAATGAGACAGAGTGGTGAGGGCCCACTCATTCTTCCTCTTCCACACCTTCTACTGGAACTTCATTGGATTCACCACACAAGACCTGTGGGGAGAGTTTGCGCTACAATTTATATTTCTTGAGCCAACTACTTGATGTTTGGTAATCTGCTGCCTCAAATCCCTGTGTGAGTTTTTTTCTTTAGCAACTTTGTGGATTGGGCATTAACTGCCCTCATTTGTTTCAACCAGCATAATGTGGCTTCATTTACTTCATGGAGGCAATTTTTCCTCCTTTTCCACTATAGGTTTCCACTCTCCTTACCATATTCTCCAGGTACTCATGTTTACTTCTTTTTTTTGAGACAGAGTCTCACTTTGTCACCCTTCGTAGAGTACCATGGTGTCATAGCTCACAGCAACCCCAAACTCTTGGTGCGAGCTATCTTCTTGCCTCAGCCTCCCAAGTAGATGGGACTATGTGCATCCACCACAAACAAGACTATTTCTAGAGACGGGGTCTCACTCTTGCTTAGGTTGGTCTTGAACTCCTGAGCCCAGACAATCCACCTCGGCCTCCCACAGTGCTAGGATTACAGAATGAGCCAACATGCCCCACCTATGTTTATGTTTTTGGACATTGCTAACTGTGGTCTTGCTAACACTAAAATGTTTCCCTGTCTTTCTTTGGCTACAGCTTTCTAGAAAATATAGAAGATCAACCTTTTCCTTTAATGTCAGCTCTTTGAGTTCTTTCCCTTGGGCCACCATGTCTCAGTTAGCTGTAGGATGTACCTACAGTTCAGACCAGTACTTCACCTTGAAAACTCTCCCATAACACATGATAAATAATAGCATGCCAGGCCTAATCCAACACATGGTGATTGCAGAACATGAAAAAAGAACTTACACTAAAGGAAAAACAATATAACTATGGGGCAAAGCCCACACCTTTTACCCCTGCTGTAGAGTGGGCTCAACTGGTCAAGTTATAGAGGGTAAATTACTATTGTGTGTCACAGTCCAAGTGGTCAAGATACAACTTCCAGAGGTGGGCAATATGTAGAGGTCAGACTTCCATTATGTGCATATGGTGTATGCCCAGTCTATGAAAATTAGGTCAACTTAAGGAGGTGACCAAGGCAGGCAGGTGGTCAGCTATGGAGATTCTACTATATATTTTCTACAGAAAGAACAGAAAGATACTTCATACACAAGTAAACTTGTTCTGTGTGGTGCTACTACCAGTTTATGTGTTTACAAGCATGAGAATTCACAGATCAATTCTATTAAATATCAGGAGTCCCTCCAATAATGTACGGTGTGTTTATAATTTTATCTGCTACACTTGGAATACAGGCATATTCCTTACAAGAGAGAATTTCCCTTCTAACTAGGTGTAGTTGAGAAAGCCATACTAACAATGCTATGTGTTTTATGATGGAAGGAAGTGCCACACACTAGCTTCTGGCTCTGTTTCTCTCAAACTCTGCTACTCCTTTGGTAACAGAACCCTTCTAATGCTGAGTAATGGAGGGGAACTAAGGTGTCACCAATGTGACACTCAAAGAGGATGGTATGTATTTCACTGGTAGCCATTCCTATACCCGGACAATTAGCAACAACACAATTACACAAAACCATAAACCACATACAGACATCTTACCAAGGCTAGGTCTTACCAAGGTTGAAACTTAAGGGAGCTGAGATTCACACAGGTACATTTACACCTTGACACCTCTCTTAGCTCACCCTCATCCTGGCTTTGTATACTATTAAATCCAAACAAAAATGTCTCTCCAAGGTGGTGCCTGTGGTTCAAGGAGTAGGGAGCTGGCCCCATATACCAAAGGCGGTTCAAACCCACCCCCCCAAAAAAAAAGTCTCTCCAAATTCACTTTCCTTGGCTTGATCCCCCAAATGGTCAATGGCTACTTAAAAACTACTCAATATGAGGGTTAAAATTGACCTCCAACAAGAGACAGTGGATTTAACTGATGGTGGTTAAAATATATATTTTTGAAAACTTTACAGAAATATACTACCATGTATTTACATTGCTATGTTTCCCAGGGCCTTGGAAGATGTTCTGTGTAAAGTAAGGGGCCCTGGATTCAAGCTTCTAGCTTCTTGATAAATCCCATCTCTGCAATCCAACTATGGTCATACTTCCAAGTCTATCATACTGTCTTATTTTTGCCTTCCAGACCTTGGTTAGAAGTTCAGGCTGTAGGGTTAGACTCCTTGGGTTTGGATCTGGGAACAGCTACTTACTAATTGTGGAATCCAATTCATTAGTTACTAATGTGCCTCAGGTGTTCTCATCTGTAAAGTGGGTATAACTTTAAGATTCAAGAAGTTAGTTCATGCAGAACGCTTTCTTCCGGGTCTGGCACACTATAAAAGCCCAATGTTTATTAGCTATTGTTATTTATACTACTGCTAACTAATAGTATTGTGTTCATATTAATAGTATGTGGCTCTTCTCACACCACACTGTAAGTCCCCAGGCATCTTTGTATTCTGTCCAGGCCCCAAAGAGACATGTCATTTTCTGAATGGCCATCTCATTTTCTGAGACTGTTGCCAACACACAGGAAGAAGGAAGAGAAAGGTGTCAAATATAAAAGGAATTTTCAGATAATATTAACGCCTCCAAATTATATGTAAGTAAATGAAAGGATTTGGGCTACAGAAATTTGCTGGACCATAAATGTATCATGCAGGAGTGTCCAAAACACTGCCCGTGGCTGCGTGGGAATCATGTGAGGACTTTTTCATTCATCTGTGGTGGTCTTTATCGCAAAACTTATGCAGAGACTTTTTTTTTTCCTTTTCCCTTCATCAGCTTTCCGTACTATTTGCGTATTTAATGTGTGGACCAAAACAGCTCTTTTTCCAGCAGCATCTTCCAAGCCAAAAGAAAGTCAAATGAGCATTACATAATGGGCCTGGCATCTTTTTGCTTCAACATGAAAAGGAATTTGTCGAGAAGTTGTCACAATGCCGGCAACAGTTCGACTTAAAAAAAAAAGCTGCCGGTTAATTCAGTTTCACCCACCAGATGGGCAGCAAGGAAACTTCGTTTCCCCCCGCGGTGGAGCGCAGTGGCGGAAGGGGCCCGCACCGCACCGGGCGGAAAAGGCCCAAGCTCCGGCTTCCCGGTCCGCGTCGGCGCCAGAAGGCGGGACGGCGCCGGCCGGGGAGCAGCGGCCACAGTCTCGGGAACCGGGAGGAAACCGCATTCGCAGGGAGGGCACTGGCTCCCCCGAACGTTGTTCTAGGTCCCCCGGCTCCGGCGTCCGCCCCCCGCCCCCTACGGAGCCTACTCGGCTGAGGGTGGGGTGCAGGGGCGCGGCGCGCCGCCGGGTGGCGCTGTGGCCTCGGCTCGGGGACCGATCCGCCCGGCCAGACCCGCCTCCTTCCCCTCCTTGTCCGCCCACCCCCACCGCGTCGTGTCGCGGGCAGCCGAGCGGAGACAGAGCGTTCGGGATCCGCGGCTTTCGGGCCGCAGTCCTGCACTCGCTCGGGGCACAGCCGGCCAGCGCCGCTGCAGCGCGGAGCCGCGACCCTCCCCGGCAGCCTTTGTCTGCGAGGCGTGCGGCCCGGAACCGCAGCGCTCGGGGCCGGGAACGCGCCCGCTGTGGTGGGTGACAGCTCCTCCCTCCCGCAACCCTCCGCGGCAGAGGGGCGGTCGGGCAGGGCCCTGCTCCCCAGGGCCGCGCGCGCGGACCAATGCCCCCGCAGCAGGGGGACCCTGCGTTCCTCGGCCGCTGCGAGGCGCCTCCCGTGCCGCCGCGTCGGGAGCGCGGGGGACGCGGGGGTCGCGGGTCCGTGGAGCCGGGGGGTAGGGGGCGCGCGGGCGGTGCCGAGGGGCGCGGCGTCAAGTGCGTGCTGGTCGGCGACGGCGCGGTGGGCAAGACGAGCCTCGTGGTGAGCTACACCACCAACGGCTACCCCACCGAGTACATCCCCACCGCCTTCGACAACTTCTCGGGTGAGCCGGGGCCCGGGGTGGGAGTCCGGGGGTCTGGGGGCGCGTGGCCGCTGTCTGCTGCGAGGAGGGCGAGCGGCGCGAGGGTCGCGGGGCCCCCCGGCGGCTGCCGGGCCCTGTGCCCAACCCGGCAGAGAAGCCGGACAAGTGGGGGTGCGGGACGTCCCCCGAGCCCACCCAGAGGGATGGGAAGCGCCCAAACCCGAACGTGGGGAGGGGCAGGAGCGGCAGTTAAAGAAAAGATCTCGAGGTGTGGTCACAAGATAAGCAGGAGTCAAACAGGTGGAGTTGAGGTTGCCTGGTCAGTTTGCAGCCGAGAGAAGTTTGGTCAGGGCGACGTAACCGGCGCCGCTGCGGAGCTGCGATCGGAAGGTGACTCGCTGGTGCTTTGACCTGTGCCCCTGCGTGTTAGTCCAACCTTTTCTATCAGGTGGCTCAGCTCATAAGGGGCGTCTCCACTTTAAAGAGCCGCGGAGATTACTTGATTTTGTGAAAATAGGCTTAGGTTTGATTAAACACCATTTCTTTCTTTTTTTCTAAGTCCTACCGCCTCCCCTGTCCTGGCCTTTCTGTTTGGCTGTTTCTGGTTGTATCTTTTCCGTATCTCTTTAAGCTGCTTAAAGTTCTTAAGTGTGTATGTTTGTGTGTAGGGGTGCTGTGTCATTTGGTTTGGTAGATTCAAAGACAGGGATGAATCCTTTATCTTGATTTTTCATGTCTTTTTGAAATTTAAGAGAAAGTTAAAATTCACAAACGCCAGTGTGAAACATTTACTGTATTGCTTTTTAAAATATTTGTTTCTCTGACCTTTCTTTTATCTCAGGTACCCTAGATAAAAAGGTGCCGTGCCAGTGGGTTTCCATCTCAGGGACTGTTTCTTTTATCACCGCCACCCCCAGCTGTCTAGTATAAACAATTAGAAAGTTGTACAGAAGAGACAACGCCGAGTGCTTAAATAAAATAGAAACTTCCACAGCTTGTCCTGCCTTAGACCTCACCCCTCCCTGAGAAACCAAATCCCAGTGGGCACAGATTTCTTTCCTTTCCTTGTCTTTTTAAATCCTCTCTTTGAACTGACAGAGAGAGATAAGGAGTGCTCTCTTTTTAAAACAGGATCATGTGGGCAGCCTGTGTTTGCACATGCTCTCCAAACAAACTAGAATTTTATGATAAATGCTGAAGTTGGGGACCATTTCCCAAGGGAAAACAGAATCATTTGTGAGGTTTTCCACTGATTTAACACTGGTTGGTTCCCACTTACCCGCCAGTGTTGTTTTTAGGTCCTTTGAAACAAGTGTGACAGGAAGATAAATCTTCAGGGCTGGGAGAAAAGCCCAGGCCCTTCTAGGGGGCACCGAGCCCGTCAAAGGACTCAGGGATTTAGTTGCTGCCTCTCTCCTGGCAGTGGAGTGAAGGTTTGTATACAGGGCTTCCGCATTTTAGGAAAGTCTTTAATTCATTAGAGGACCTAGAATGGGAGCTGAAGGGGTTAGAGTGAGAATGACAGCTCAAGCTAAAACTATTTGTCTCCTGAAAGAGGTTAAAACACACCTCCTAATTGTCATTTGGTTCTTGTTTTTAAGCTGTAGTGTCTGTGGATGGGCGGCCTGTGAGACTCCAGCTCTGTGACACCGCAGGACAGGTCAGTATCATGTTGCAGCTCAGTGCTGGCAAAGGGAACAGCCTTTTAAAGGTTTCCAAATAACCTTTGAGGAATTTCCAAATGATTCCCTGGGTCATTCTAAAGTAGACCTGCCCCTATTGTTGGCCCCTGGGGGCAGGGGTGGGCCGGGGAGGACAGAGAGGGGAGATACCTTCAAACCAGTGAAACGAGGGTTGGCCTGGTTATGACCAGCAAAGGGAGGAAGCAGGTCAACAGTAGGTCTTACCTTATAGGACTTTCAGATATTACTTTCTCATTTTCATGAAATATTTCAGTTATGCTTTATAATCATTTATCTCAAGGCAAGATAGTGATAACTTATAATCATATATTAAAGGCCAATGGGCTAGATATTTAAGAAATTTTCTCAAGAAAAAGATGTAGCTAATGTGCATAAGCGTTAAAACTTCCTTCCTGAGCTGTGAGTTGACTCAGTAAGACCAGCCCCTCCCTCAAAGCAGAGGCCCATTTGTCAGAGCTGTCCTAAGCTGTAGGGATGGAAGAACTCAGCTTATTCTTTCCAAATTGTGGACGTTTGTTCTTGCCTCACTGGCTGGTCAGGTACTTAGCCAGGAAATGATAAAGAGGGTACAAGTGTTCTTCCCAGAAGCGCTTGCCATCAACTAAACCCTCCTTGGTGGGTGCTCAGGTCCCTGAAATCAGGCTATGCCTTGTGAGCACCCAGGCTGCTTGAGTTTGCCAAAGCAGTAGTAAATGGACTTGTCTTTCCAGTGCTGTCTAGAGCTCAGTGAAGTGCTGGGGGGTACTTTGTAGGTAGGTGAGATTGCCTACTTTACTTTCTGAGGTGACTTCACATCACCATCAGCATTTATGGCATTGATTTTCCAGCATCCCCAGAGCCTCCTTTAAATTAGAGCAGGGGTCCTCAAACTACGGCCAGCTGAGGACATTTATCTGGCCCCCCGGGTGTTTTTACCGCCTCTGCCTGTCCTGCTTAGCAGCTGACTCCTCCGGGGACCTGCAGTCCGGCCTTCCAACGGTCTGAGAGACAGTGAACGGGCCTCCTTTTTAAAAACATTGAGGACGAAGTCCCCTGAATTAGAGCTTTAGTTGCTCATCTATTCTAGGACAGCACATCCAGAATTGAGGACAGGTTTTATTTTTTTAAACCTTACAGTGACAGAAGACTGGGCAACCTTGAAGAGCACCTGTCTGGTAGAGGCCATGGCAGCATGAGTTGTAATAGCCCAGCCCAGGAGCTTTAGTGTAAGCAGAAAAAAATAAGAAAAATCTACTTTTTATTATCTGTACAAAATAAAAATCAAGAACCCGCCTGCATGCCTCTTGCCTGTAATCCTACCTCTTTAAGACCCCTAAGGCAGAGTATCCCTTAAGGCCAGGAGTTCAAGACCAGCCACAGCAACTTAGCAAGACCCTTCCCCCTCATTTTAACAAAATAAATAAGCTGGGCACGGTGTCTGTAGTCTTAGCTATTCTGGGGGCTGAGGTGGGAGGATCTCTTAAACTCAGGAGTTTCCGGTTACAAGTCAACTTTGATGATGCTACTATACTCCAGCTTGGGAGGCAGTGTGAGACCCTGCCTGTAAAAAAGAAAGTAGAAATCAAAGAACACAGCCTTTTCTATTACTTAATCTTTGTGAATGCAAGACTGATATTTCTAATTCAGGCTTCATTGCTTTGTATAAAGTGTTTTGCAACTAGGAGTCAGGTTTTCTGATCTTTGAAATGTGGGCAAAGAAGTATCTTAGTAAATGTAGGCATCCTTGCTGCTAAGAGGCCGAAGATAAGAAAAAAAGACAGGAAGACGTGTGACATCCAGAGCAGGTTTGCCAGGGACCCTTCTGGGGTGGAGCAGCAACTCAGTGTAGCTCCCAGCCTGTGAATAGCACTGCCCACACCAGGCTGCTGGCTAGTATTGGCTCTTCACACAGGACACAGCTTCCTGGGCTGCAGTTTGATGCCTGCTGCCCAGCACAGTGCCTGGCATGTAACTGGGCTTAATTTCGTGGCTTAGGATGGATGAATAAGTGGAGAACCAGGTTGAGTTTGCAAATGTAAGTTGTAGGTCTGCCCCTCAGACTTAGAACTGGACATTAAATGTAGAGGACAAACTGGTTTATAGAAGCTGGTAAAAGAATAGTGACAGGAAGGAAGTGAAAAAGAAGAGAGTCGTAGCTCAGAGACACAGGCTAGGTGTGCCTAGGAGGAAAACCTCCAGGCCGAGTTTTGAAAGAGATATAGATTCTTTCCCAGAAATTCTCTGTAAAAATAACTGAATTATTAAGGAAGGGTTAGATTTTTTTCTTTTAATATAATCTGTTTAAAGATCAAGGAAGTACAGTAATGATTTTAGAAATATATGAAAAAGTTTGTAATTAGTGAAAAAGAAAGGTTTTGGTGCTAAGTTGTTAAGTTTCAGTTTACTTGGAAATTATTCTTCTGGTCTCCCAGTAATTAGTATTTTCAATGAGATGTATTTCTTAACTTTTGGGTACTGATTCATAGAGAATACCCTGCTAAATAATGAATAAGGCAACCATCTAAAAATTCATAGACAACTAATTTCAAAAACTAATTATGAAAAATACACTGCTGGTAAGATAAAGTTACTAACTTGTTAGTATTTGTTTTGACTGCCAGCACAACTGGTCAGGTAGTGGTTCTTCTCTATTCTTATTGGTCCTGATTTGAAAAAGTACCTTTTAAATTTGCTCTGGCACCTGCCATGTTCCTCCTTTAGGCAGTTGTCACGATAGCCTCCAGAATTAAGTGACTCCACTGTCCTCCACTTCAAACAGCAGGAGCATGAATGAGAGCACATGTGGGCCAGAACTTGGGGCAGGAGTGTGGCTTCCCAGAGAAGCTGATGAGCTGGGGACAGAGCATGACTCTACTAGCTGAATAAATCACAAGAAATCACTTCTTGTGCCTTTGGCTTTTCTTATTAGGGAGGGTGGGGGGTAGGTGAGTCTATAAGATGTCAAAGGACGTTTTTAACACTAGACTCATAGTCTTACTCAAGTGCAGATCAGAGGCAGACTATGAACTTGAAATAACGTACATTCAATGTAAGAGAAAGGAATATTGCTGAAATAGGAATAGTTCATTGCGTAATTACCAATAGGAGCTGAAAATTCTTTAGCCTTTTGACTCATTGAGGTACTTGGAAAAACCTTTATAAGAAAAAAATCAGGTTGCAGCTAGACAAGAGGGGTGCTATAATCCAGTCTCTTGTCTCTGTGCAGGGTCTTTGCCATAGACCTGGCAAGCACATGCAGATTGCTTGGACTTAGAACATATTTCCTTGAGAGTGCATTGCAGTTGGTCTCATTGCCTGTGTGTATTGCATTATTTCAGCAAGTACCTAAGTTTCTGGTCAGGCACCTAGCAGGAGGGTTCAATTTTTGTTTTACTTCCCAAGCCCCTTGGGCAAAATAACAAGAGGTCTGAGGAGCCAGCTTTCCAAAGTCCAGGCAGAAGGCCTAATCTTTGAGCTTGCCTTTCTTTTTCTTGGTAAGGCCACCCCAGATTCCAGGACATTGCCAAGGGTGACTGTCTTCCAACAGTGGGGTATACCTACCTGATGGGGCTGTTCATATTGGTCTTGGTTTTGTGTTTGTTCATGTGAGGCCCTCTGAGTACAGAGGGAGCATTTCATAAAAATATCTTCAGAGTTAAGCTTAGTCCACCTGGTTGAGTTTCTGTGCTTATTAATTCATTGCGAAGTTGGCATGAAGAACTAAAGTAGTTCTTTTTTAACTTTTAGAAGTCTCACAAGTGGCAGTGACATTCTGAAATGCTATATTCATGCCTCAGCATTTTAGCAGGTTGACTTTCACAGGATTGGTTGGTTGTTGCCCCATATTTGAAACACAGAGCCTCAAATGAAAGTACATTTAAAGAAAAGAAACATAAGTTTCCTTTATATCTAAAAAAAAAAGCCAAGTATGGAGAATAATGTACATGTTAGTAGAACTTAGTAAGTAAGCAGAGAATGCCAATTGAGTAATGAAAAACATGGATAAAATTTACCTTTTTCTTGTCATTGGGAAATTATTAAAGATTTTATACCTAAGGATGGTTGGCATTCACAGATAGAAAATTTAAATAGGAACCAGATGATGTATATGTTTTCCTACAAAAGTGTTCAGTTAGTTGAATAGGGTGTTGCAGAAGAGCCATAGAATGTGTGATATAAAGAGATGCACAGCAACATCCCCTCACCTGTCACTCCTGGTATGCGGGTGGCTTTCAACAGAAAGGTGGTTGGTTTATTTGTGATCAGTTCTAACTTAATTAGATCCATTTCTCTGTATCTTCAGGGTAGGGTGTCCATGCTTATTCTCTGATTCTTTATCTGTCTAAAGCACTATTTGTGGAGACCTGGGGGCCACAGGTATTGGCAGAGATAAAGAAAAGAGAAAGGAAGGAAGGAAGGAGAAAGAAGATACAGTCAGAATAAGAATGTATTAACCCCTGTCTGCAAGTGACATTGAGAGGTACAAGATTTTGGAGTTGCTGATGACAAGTGGCCTAATCAAGGTCCTCAGCTCCATTTCTGGGTCTTCTCCTGTGTCTGATTAACATTACTCTGAACCAGACGTGCACAGATGTGTGCACGGTGCAGCTGGGATGACACTGGCATCACTTGCTGCTGCTGTGGGGAAGGGGTAGGGCTGAGTCTGCAAAGAGAGGAGCCGCGTTAATAGACTGGTGTCAGACTGGAGGCTTAAAGATTCAGTGCAAATGTGGTCAAATCTTAGAAGAGTAGCTAAGTACCAATAGTTGAGAGGGTGGGAGGTTAGATAAAGTCAATTTTATTTCTAGAACCCACCTACTTGAAATGGCTTTCCTATGATAAATTATAAGTAGCTTGTGAGTATTGACAAACATGTTGAACACATTTGGCAGTGTCAGGGCTGTTGGTGGCCCTGGAGGCAGATGGCTACCAGATCTTTGCCCTAACACCAGCCTCACTTGGGTGAATAGCAGGATTGCTTCTCAGACGCTGGATTTTTGGGACTTCTGTTACCTGCCAGACCTTTTCATGAGAAATGCTAAGGTCTTTTTATTGATAAGAATTGCTTGAAAAGTAATTGCTTGAAAAGTGCTTTGCTTGGTTGCAGGATGAGTTTGACAAGCTGAGGCCTCTTTGCTACACCAACACAGACATCTTCCTGCTGTGCTTTAGTGTTGTCAGCCCCTCATCTTTCCAGAATGTCAGTGAGAAATGGGTGCCGGAGATTCGGTGTCACTGTCCCAAAGCCCCCATCATCCTGGTGGGAACACAGTCGGATCTCAGAGAAGATGTCAAAGTCCTCATTGAGTTGGACAAATGCAGAGAGAAGCCGGTGCCTGAAGAGGCAGCTAAGCTGTGTGCCGAGGAAATCAAAGCTGCCTCCTACATCGAGTGTTCAGCCTTGACTCAAAAAAACCTCAAAGAGGTCTTTGACGCAGCCATCGTGGCTGGCATTCAGTACTCGGACTCTCAGCAACAGCCAAACAAGTCAAAAAGCAGGACTCCGGACAAAGTGAAAAACCTTTCCAAGTCCTGGTGGAAGAAATACTGCTGTTTCATATGATGCTGGCAAGACACTCGGAAAGGCTCTTTTCAAGTGAAATTGATATTAGAAGCTATATTAGCTGAAACGACTCCTTTTACTGTATAGAGCCCATATAGAAAATGTGTGTTTGTATGATAGGTGGAGCTCTCAATTTATGTATTTTTTCTTGCTTTTAATTTTCTTATTGTTTCTTTGAATTTAAGGATAGATACTTACGCAGGATATTTATGAAGTAAGTTAAGAAGTTTTCAACACTCTGGAAATTTAGAGCTTAGAGCTCTTGATTAATTTATATCTAATATGAGGAAGACACCAGGAATCTGGATATGTCACGAATGAAGTTTTCCTACATTATAATGCACAGAAGAACAAAAGGGGGAATGCTGCATTTAACCCTCTCGACTAAGGGCTGTTAATGTACAGTGTGTTACGTACTTGGGTCAACCTTGGTAAGAATAATTCTTAGCTTTGGAACTTCATGCAAACTATACCTTTTTTAAGAACAAAAATCTAAGAAAAAATGAGTGATCTCTGCCTGTGAAACCTCAGACCAATCACTTTTGTCTCTAATACCCAGTTGTTTAAGATTTAAAAGCAGCAACCAAAATATCCCACTGAGTAAATAGCAGAAAATAAATCATATTTATTGTTTTTTTTTTACCTTTAGACCAGCGCATTGACATTGTATGAACATAGCCAGCGTGCCATGCAGAGGAAAGCAAGTATTGGTCAGTAGTTGTGATATTTTCTTCAGGGAGTGATTCATGTCGGAATCAGAATGTGACACTTGCTTTCCATACTATAATGTGTGCATTGAGCTCCTGAACCCCAGGAGGTAAGAGCACCAGGGAGCACCTACCTGAGTTGTTTTTAAACTTCCGTATTCAAGCTGTCCCATCTGCAGGGAAGTAAACACTCTTACAAGCCCAACAGTAAATGTTTATGGGACACAAAATGTACCCTTTTTTCCTTAAGTGAGGCAAAAGTTACTTCATTTGCACACACCTGTGTCCTCACACACACATGTATGTGTGCATGGCTTTACCTGCTGCTGATTCAGGCTTTTAAACTGTTAATGGGAGAAAGTATGGCCCAGAATACAGATATTAGGGAAGCTTGGCTGTTTCTTCTCATTAACACTTTTTTGAACAAACGTCTTTTTGATTTTATTCTAGATACGATTTTGAATATATCTTAATGTATACATTTTTGAGACTATTTTGAAACAAAAAATAAAATGAGCATTTATTGAAACCTGTGAAAACAACCAGTTAAATCCACAGATGGCCTTTGGTGTACTGGCAGCAGAGACCAGCACTGTGTGTCTAGGAGCCGCAGAGGGGTGGCAGGGGTGGGGGGCTATGGGGTCAAGTGTGGCCAGGCAGGGGCATGCTGGGACCACGGCCCCCACAGTGGCTTTTTCCTTATTGTGGAACAGTCAGAAAACCACATTTGTGAAACATATCTTTCAAGGTGGCACTTTTTTAGGTCTGAGAGTAGTTTTTACTATGTGGTAGGTGTGCTCCTGAGGTGACACAGGTGGCCTGAACACTCTGAATTATAAAGTCAAGCTACCAGTGGGGTGGAGCTGAGTCTCCAGATCACTTCAGTAACGAACTAGGGAACTGTAAAGCCAGTGGATAGAAGAGGTTTATCTTTCTTCAGGTTTTGTGTTGTCCTTTTTATAGTTAAAAAAAATACAATTTGTGTTTTTCTATTAAAAAAAAAGATCAGGTTATGCTTTAGGTAGGGGCTTCTTTCATTCCTCTTGGTAAATGAAATGAACAAGTTTCTTTGTTTAACAAAAGTTAATTTTTAAACCACTAAAATACATAGACTGTTATCTATTGATTTTTCCACACGTTGAAATTGATATCAGTCATGGTTTTCTAAAACATTTAGTCACAACTTGAGGGAATAAAATTATTTGTGAAAATGCTTTAACTAGACCTAATTAAATACATCTCATCTTGCTGTACTGGCTTACGTATTTGTAGAAAGCTAAGCGTCCCAGTCGGGGCTTTGCCTGCTCTGGTATGCAGATGTGGAGGGGGGAAGATGAATTATTTAACTGGTAAATAACATTATTTTTACATTAAAGCAAATGGCATGGAGTACAGTGTAAATTAGTTTTTAATATAGAACACAAAACTTGAAAGAAGTTTATGCATGTGACAGTGTTCGGGAATGCACTTGGTCCTCCAAAAGGGGCCTCCAGCACTCTCTGCCTTTAGGCCACTGGTAGGAAGTGGTCAGCACCTGTGTGGCCCAGTTCTGAAAGCTTTGTGCAAGCAGCGTAACTTTAATGGTACAACTTGGATCATTAGTTCTAAAATTCACCTAGATTGACAATTAAATGAAAGTTAAAAAAAAAACCATTGCATTTTATAGAATAGTAAAGATATGATTATACTTGAGATTTTTGTCCATTTTTCTTTGTGAAAATAGGGTGTGGGGCTGAAAAATTTTTATGTGTCTAAGTTAAATATAAAAAGTTGGTTCACCTCAAAGCTGAAGAATTGTTAAACTTGCAGCTTGGTATTGCAGAGATTTCATGAACATTTCACTTCAGATAACGCCTCTGTGGCTGAACTCCTGCGGTCAGACCACCATCCTGATTTTATAAATGCCACCTGCTCCCAAACTGTGTGTTCCTCTTGTTACTGCATATGTGTGAATGGACCTTTCACAACCCTGTTCTCTGCTTGCCAGACTTGAGAGAAACTACCCAGATATCGCCTGAGCCAAACGAGAGCGAGGTCTTCTCTCCAGACTGTGGTAACCAGGTGGTGCCTTACCAAGTTGTGCTTTTCTCATCTGTAAATGATACTGAGCAAATGTTATTTGAAAATGCTATAAATAAGATGGTACGAAATAAATTCTTACCTATGGATATAACTGCTCTTCCCTGTACACCAAAGCATTTTGTAGAAAGTGTATACCCATGTCTTAAAGTGGCACCAGGTGGGAAGCATCTTGGTATGCCCTCAGAGGACTTGTGGAAATGGATCTCTGACCAACTTTTTCTTTTATTTTTTTTGGACAAGTTCTTGCCCAGGCTGGAGTGCAGTGGCAGGATCATAGTTCACTGTAACATCACACTCCTGAGCTATAGCAATCCTCTCACCTTAACCTCCTGAATAGTTAGGACTTACGGGCACATGCCATGATGTTCCTAGTAATTTTTTTTTTTTTTTTTTTTTGTACAGAAGAGGGCATGCTATGTTGCCAGGCTGGTCTCAAACTCCTGGCCCCAAGCAATCCTCCTGCCTTGGTCTCCCAAAGTTCTGGGAGTGAGAACACTGTGCCTAGGCCCTAACCAATATTAAACACTTACACAGTATGGGTTTTTGTGAAATCTGGGGTCACATTCTGTTAACCATTTTCTGATTGCATTCTTGACAGATCATGTGCTGGTGTCCTAGTGTGTCAGAAGGAGCTGGAAGTTCAGCTCAGAGAAGCATTAGTGTGGGATGAAACTAAGACTGGGCTGGGGGTGGTAGCAAGTGCCTGCAGTTCCAGCTACTCAGGAGGCTGAGGCAGGAGGATCACTTGCGCCCAGGAATTTTAGGCTGCTGAGCTATGATTACACCATTGCACTCCAGCCTGGGAGAGCAAGACCCTGCCTCAAAAAATTAAAAAGAAATAATAAAATTTAAAAAAGCAAGAAACTATGAAGGCAGAGATCTGAACCTAAGTTTCCTAATATCCAAACAGTCCTGCCTTCTCACTAGGCTATTTGAATCCTGAACAATGCAGGGAAGCAACCAAGGTTTGTAAATCACCATGAAAGGGGTTAGACGTCTCAGGAACTGTGAGGCCTGAACAACTGAAGACCAGGGGTCCCTGTGGCCAGAGGGGCCAGCAGCTGCTGTTGTGGTTTGTGTGATTTCTTCAGATTCTCGAAGTGAGTCTTCTCATCATGTCACGGGGATGCAGTTTTTATATCTGGGACTTCAGGGAATGGGACGGGGGGGGGGTCACCATTCTGAGGGGCTGGAAGATGTTCGGCTTCACCCTCCAGCCTCAAGATCGTGTAGTGAAGGGTGGACCCACCCACATTGCTCCCTATCACATCATAGAGGCCAGGCTACAACTTTCATGAGTATTCATGGGATGTTCAGCCACAACAGGAGAAAGTAATATGGGGATTGCAACTAACAGGACTAGACTACCCAGTTCCACACCTGCGGGGGGTGCCCGGAGCCTGCTGGCTTCCTGTCCTTGGCAGAGCAGCTGTCCCACCCCAGAGGGACTCAGACCTTTCTCCTCATGCAGGAGAAACCGACATCCTGGCTGGGCCTTCCTGTGGGGAGGTCAGGGTGTGTGCACAGAAGTGTTTATTAAACCCGAAGGAGTGAGCATGAGAAGCGTCTGGGAGAAGTGAACAGAGAAGGTGGAGGCCTTGAGACAGAGGGGTGTGGCGTATGTCAGGACTGCAGGGAGAAGCAGGGAGATGTCTCAGAGGGGCCCAGAGGGGAGGGGGTGAGGGGGAGGAAGGCAGGGAGAGGCTGGGCTCTGAAGTCAGGCTGCTAGGGCTTGAATCCCAGCTCTGCCACTCAGTGGTTGTGATTCCTTGAGCTGCATTAACCTCTTGACCTCTCTCTGTCTAAGCTTTGTGACCCCTAGAGAGGATAAGCATGGCACCTACTCCAATGGGTGGATGATGGGACCCGGTGAGCTTCTGAGCAGAAAGTGCTAGTCACACAGGAAGTGCTCAGTCACTGCTCGCTCTGCTTTGTCTTCTGAGCAGACCTGGTCAAGGGTTTCTTTCATTTTCTTCCCAGCAGGGACCCCCAGTGGATCATCTCCCACTGAGCATCCCCCGAGGTAACAATCAGCTTCTAATAGTTTCCATTGTCATCTCTATTACATTTTATGAGGCTTACACTTCTTTATGGACAATAGCACATTCATTTCCTCATTTCCACTAATTTTTATAAAATTAGAGCCAAATTATACGGTGCAGATTACTGGAGTGCTGCACAGAATGGCTCTGTGGAGCAAAGCTGCGGCTGCGGTGAGCCGGGGCGGCGGGTGGGGGGTGCGGGAGCAGGCTGGCCCTCCAAACCCCTGGGCTCATCCTCAGCTGGTGAAGCAGTCACGTCTGAAGTCAGTGGGCAAGGAAGCAGCACTGGCTGGCATTATGTGGAAGTTGAGAATCTCACTGGTCCCCAGCCTCTACTGGCTGTCCTTGACCCCAGTCATGCAAGAAGCTCTTGCTGCAACCAGCATATTCTTACCCTTTTCTATTCGTCCTTTGACAGCCGGAGTCACCCCGCCACAGCCTCTGCTGTGGTCTGGTACAGTGTACAGCCCTAAGGACAAAACCAAGTCTGGAAGAGGTGCAGCTTGCTGGGGTAGGGAAGGCAATATTTATCTTCAAAAAGAAGACATTCTGGCATAGAATATCCCATTTCCCTTTCATCCTCTCCTCCTGAATGTCCTTCAGACTTATTGCATTTATTTCCCGTGGCTGCCATAACTAATTACCACCAACAGTGGCTCCACACAGACTTAGTACTTAGAGCAGGCATTTCACCCTCTGTGCCATGGCACACTGGTGTGCTGTGAGACGATCTTAGGTGTGCCTCAAAAATTTTGAAAGATCATTAATTAAATTATTTTCCAAGGAAGTTCAAAGCACAGTGAAATGTATTTTTTTGACTCCTTTTTTGGATCAACATAACTTAAGTGTGCTGCGTATGTTTAACTATAGGTTCAAGTGTTCCATGAGATAAAGAAGGTTGAAAAACACTACCTTAGGCTCAGCGCCCATAGAACAGTGGTTACGAGGCTGGCAGGTTCAAACCTGGCCAGGGCTAGCTAAACAACGATGACAACTACAACCAAAAAAAAAAAAAAAAAAAAAATTAAAAAAGAAAAACAAAGTAGCCGGGCTTTGTGGTACACACCTGTAGTCCCAGCTACTTGGGAGGCTGAGGTGAGAGAATCACTTAAGCCTGAGAGTTTGAGGTCGCTGTGAGTTGTGACACCACAGCACTCTACCAAGGAAAACATAGTGAGACTCTGTCTCAAAAAAAAGAAAGAAGGAAAACACTGCCTTAGAGCCTGGAGGTGAGGAACGTGACAAGGGTCTCATTGGGCTAAAAACGCATCAGCAGAGCTGTGTTACTGTGTTGCTCCGAGGGGGATTCTGTTTTCTTGCCTTGAATTGGGGTACAAAAACCGCCGACATGAATATTTTACTTCTTTACCTGGCTTTGCCTGGATGGGGAAATATTTGCCATATAGCTTTATTTATTTATTGCATTTCTTCTCAATCAGCTAAAGGTATTATAGCAATTTGGCATATACTCCTTGTCACTATGGAAAATATTCCCATGAGGGTATTCTTATAGTTCAAACTCAGAGCACAGCCAGAAAGTAACATTCTAGTCTACCCTTCCGCACACAAACTTGGAAATATCACTGGCGTCAAGCACTCTTTGACAGAAGCTGGGTAATAGTTCAGGCTTTAAGGCAAGAACCAAAATTGTGATGTAGCTGGTGGAAAGAGAGTTACATGCTTCAGAAGCAAATGTAAAATCTGACATTTTACCGTGAAAATAAGAAAGACTGACTGTTACTATCTACACTCCAGTTTGTCATGGACTTGGACCGTGGCCAGGCCAGGATTCCATTTTGTATCTGCCCAAGTGTCTCAGGAGTTATTCAACAGAGCTTAGAGCTCTGTGATGGCCACGGTGTCATCAGCCACAGCAATAACAAGTGAAATATTTATAATTAGATTGGCTTTACTCATTTATTTATCTAAATATATGATAAAAAATACCCCGAACCAGAAAACACACACACACACGCAAAATCACCCAGAATCTCCAAACTTTTTCCTTCCACTCTGATTCTCTTCCTCCTGTGTCCTCCTCTTTCTGGGATTTTCCTGGGTTTTCAATGTTCATTCTGAGATTAAATCTCAGGCCAGAACACAAAGCTAGGAGGGCTTATTATAGCACATTAATGATCTAAACCCAGACACAGTCACTGATTAATGGATTTTCAATGCACTTAATTTGTGTACAAAATATACTTCCTTGAAAAGGAAACCCTTATACACTGCTGGAGGGAATGTCTACAGTACAGCCACTGTGGAAAGCACAGTGGAGATTTCTCAGAAAACTAAAAGTAGAATTATCATTCAATCCAGCAATCTTACTACTGAGTGTCTGCCCAAAGGAAAAGAAGTTGGTATTTGACAGGCACACCTGCACTCTCCTGCTCCTGCAGCACTAATCACAACGGCAACGACAGTGACTCGATCTAAATGTCCCTCAGTGAACGCAGATAAAGGAAACATGGTGTATAGAAACAACGAAATATGATTCAGTCATACAAAGAAGAAAATCAGGTCATCTGCAGCAACGTGGATGGAACTGGAGGTGATTATCTTAAGTGAAAAAAGCCAGGCACAAAAAGGCAAATATTTCATGTTCACAGTTGTATGAGGGAGCTAAAAAATGTGAATGCATGGAGGTAGCTAGCGAGGCATGAAAAACAGGTAACAGACACTGAAAAGAGTGAGCAGGGTGGGGAGGAGGAGGATGAAGAGCAGGGGTTAAAGGTCACAAACAAACAATAAGACAGAAGGAATAAACTCAGTGTTTGAGATAGCAGGGCAGGATGACTGTACTTAATAAAAATATACAGCCCTTGGCCAGGCGCAGCGGCTCATGCCTGTAATTCTAGCACTCTGGGAGGCTAAGGGGGGTGGATTCCTTCAGCTCATGAATTTGAGACCAGCCTGAGCAAGAGTGAGACCCTGTCTCTACTAAAAATGAAAAACTAAGGCAAGAGGATCACTTGAGCCAAAGAGTTTGAGGTTGCTGTCAGCTATGATGCCACAGGCACTCTACCAAGGGTGACAAAGTGAGACTGTTTAAAAATCCTGACCCTGAGTACCCTGATTTGATCACTATGTATTCTATACACATAATGACGTTTCTTGTATATCCCACACATTTGCACAAATAAAAAAATTAACTTCTTTGTCACTTTAATTCAGTCTAAGGGTTGGGAATGAGAGCAGGATAATTACAAGTCGTTATTACCTTGAATAACTGTGACAACTTGAATAATTTTTTATGGTTGGCCTTGCGTGGCTTAGAGCCCCTCTAAAGTTAGACGATCGCTGTGAGCACATGGCCAGTTGTCCAAGTCTCTTCCTCAGTCCCCCTTAATTTAGCCCTTTCCCCTTGTCCAAATCCCCTCACCTTCGCCCCCCAAACTGATCAGGTGCTGTTCAAAGCCAAGTGTTTCTACTTCAAAGCGGACAAAGTTGAAGGCGATCAATTATTAATTAGGCTAATAATTATTTAGGTAAAACAATAAAAATTTTCCCTATAAAAATGTTGGTAGAGAAGACTAAGGAAAATAGAATGTTTGTGAGTGGAAAAAATGTGTTGGTAAATATTGTAATATCTGAAATATATGAACCACCTTCATTTATAGGGCATGAAAAGTATTTTATCTATTATCCCAACTGGTCTCAATCTTCTCTTGACAGAGATGTGACATAAATGAATGAATAAATGCATCATCTTTTCTGACCTCACACTGTGCATGTTGGGCAGGTATCGGATTGGATTCTCTTGTCCTTATGTATTAGAGAACAAGGAGACTCATTTGCTAAGGGATTTTGCTGTCATCATGGTGGAACCATTACTCCTTGAGGATACTTTGCCAACTTTAATTTCCCTTCTCCTTTTCTGCTCTTGTATAGAGAGGATACAGAAAGGTCCCTTAGAACCCCCAGGAGGGATGTACCAGTTCATTCACCTATTTCTGAATAAGAAGTCCATATTTAGGGACTTGGAGCAACAGCTATTTATTCCTTCTCATGATGCTGTGGGTTGATCCGGCTCTGCTAGGCAGTTCTTCTGCCCCACCTGTGTGGGTAGTTGAGGTGATGTGCAGCTGAGAGCCTGACCCATTTAGTTCTCCTGGCCTGGTTCTCTGTGCCTGTGCGCTGTCATCTTCAGTAGTCTAGACTGAGCTTCTTTATAGCGTGGAGACTAGACACACTTCAGCAGGAATGTGCCAAGAGCCGTGGTTCCAGTGTGAAAGGGCTTCCTAAGCCTCTTTGCAGCCCACTTGTTAATGTCCATGAGTCCAAGCACGAGCCAAGGCCAAGCCCAGAGACAACATGTGTCTCTGGGGGTTAAGAGTTGCAGAGGCCCATGAGCTCTGTGTTTGCTTGGGGCCTGCCAACTAGATCCCTATGGGAAAGGGAGGTAGTGGCTATTAAGGCTGGTACAGTCCATTGCTATGTCCATTTTGTGTAAAGAGAGAGAGATCATCTTGACAGTTTGTGTAGGCAGAGAACACAACTGGTTTAGCAGTCAGGCTTCTGGTGGTAAAAGGTGTATTAGTGACCTGAAGTATTTTAGTCAGGGCCTGACTTTTCAGAGTGAGACAATATGCTGCCTAAACTCTCCACTGAATCTTGCCACTCTAGGGGAGAATGTTTGCCTTCACAGAGAGACTGGCACCTGCTGACTATACACAGGCAGCTGGCAGGGACAGAGGTGGCTGTTCCTTTAGATGGCAGACTGACATTGTGTTTGCCTCCTGCCTTTTCTAGCAAAATGATAGAATTCAGCTTGCATTTGGGCAATCAGAACAAGATAGAGTATGGGGTACAGGAATCACTTTTTAAAACCTTACATCAAAATTGTTATGATTACCATATGGTTGTCAGTAGTACAGTAGTGCTCCACATAGAACTGAAGCTCCTCTGAGCCATTTGTTACACAGCCATTTCCCAAAGCAGCAGAATTACAGAATGTGTTTTTATCCCTGGTTCTGCCCCTCTCCCTCCCAAGAGACATTTCCAGGGGTGGCTGTGCCCCAGGATGCTGTAAGACGTTCTCTGATTTTGACTTTCACTGTTCTTTAGACACGCACTTCGGTCCACACTTTAGAGACATTTGCTTTTCTCTTGTGTGCAGTTTGTAATATGCCCACATTGGGGATTTAGATGAGAGTGATTACCCTAGGGCAGCATGCATTGGCCACCAGGATGGTCAGCAGGGCGCAGAGCTGAGAGGAGTACTCAGTATCCCCAGGGATCCAGGATCCTCACCCTGCCTTCACCACTGACTAGCTCTACACATTTGGAGGATGAGTTTAATTTCTTTGGCCATTTTTTTTTTTTTTTTTTTTTTGCAGTTTTTGGCTGGGGCCAGGTTTGAACCCACCACCTCCAGTATATGGGGCCGGTGCTCTACTCTTTGAGCCACAGGTGCCAAGTTAAGTTTTTTAACCTCACCAGGAGCTGAAACCAAAAAAAAAAATCTCTTTTCTTTATAATTTTAAGATAGTCAAAATACTTTCACCCTTGAACCTCACAGGCTTAGGATTTTTATTTTAAGCCAACTCAAAATGAGGTTAAGAAAGTCATGGTTCTCACTCAACACTAAATGGAGAAATTTAAGTTTTGCGACCACTGGGCGAGGTGTGGATCTGGGGCCACATGCTTGCGTTGAGTGGCCGGTCAGCAGCGTCTGCAGAGAGAAAAGAAGAGGCAGCTGTGGTGTGCAAGAGCACAGCAGGCCAGTCTGTTGTAAAGAAAAGTTCTCCAGGAAGAGAGAAAACCTCTCACTTTCTGATACACAGGCAGTTCAGTGAGTGAAATTCTTGCTAGTCAAAACCTGGTTAATGTGAAAAAGAAAAGAGAAAACTTAAAGGAAGAGGGTGTGAACAGTACAAGATAGAGGAAATGATACAGCTGTGACAGTGAGTGTTTGCCGTGAGAGTCTCGGTTTCTATCTGTACCAAGCAAAGATTTTGTCATGTACCTCCTTGTGCATGCCGGTGTGGCGACTCTGTGCAGAATCCTTGCCTTTCAAGACCTTACACTGCTGAAGTGCAAATCATCTACAGATAAACGTACTTCTCAGAGCTAGAGTTCTTCTTGAGATTTCCCAAGTTAGTTAGTCTCTCTCAGGGGGCCAGAGACCTATCTTATTGATTCAATAACAATTAACTTTCAAGCAATTAAGTACAAATTCAAATACAAATATGCCACAATTTCCATATCATGATTATGGCAAAGATGTGTCAGTCCTTGAGAACTTGTTAATTAGGGACATATCTTCCCAGGCCTCCTGAGAACTTGGCAATTCAATGTATAACAAACATTGGGAAAAGTATTACTCTGAACTTGGCTTTTGTGGATGGTAAATGAAGAATTGGTCATGGAAATCTCATGCTAAAGAATAAGTTACATCTAGAAACCACCATTAATAACTTTTAATACTTCTTAATCATAAAATTAATACATTCTCATTATAAGAATATTGGAAAATCTGGAAAGAACAATTCCAGTATTTTCTTTTGTGCAGTTAGGCCTCCTCTTCCCTGTCCCCTCCCCCTGCCTATTCATTGTCAGGTGTGTCCCCAGGTATAGCTGGGTCACTGTGTCCTGCCCTTTCTGACTCTGATAAGATCAACTGAAAACTCTTCTTCCTACTTCCTATAGGAAGTTCAGAGACCTCAGGATTTCTGGCTTAGATTTTTCACTTTCACTGAAATGTCAATTTTGACTTTTTGTCTTGTGAACGTTGTTGAATCTTTCACACTGATTTGATCCAAATGAGAGACTAGACCCCTCTCCTTAGTTGTCCGGTAATGAACATCTGTCTCATCCTTCCCCTTTAGGGAAGGAACAGTATGGTTTTGGGGAAATGACTCCAGATGCAGCTGAAGCCAGTCAGGATCATTCCATTCCTCTGCTAGGAATTATGTTAGAAACCCAGGTTTAAGTCACTTGGTGTGTGATAGCTCTTGGTTCAGGGGCAAGTACATATACTCAATTATTCCAATAAGTCTGAAGGGGGGGTTAATTTCATACTTAGATAGGAGATTTTCTCTCCCACTTGTCCTGAGTATTGTGTCAGTTGGCAGCTTCCTGTAGGAATAAAGTTTTCAAATGGAGGAGGAGGACAATGTGAGAAAATCACAAAGCCTGAACTTCTGAGTATCCACTTACATGAGCCAACAAAATATTTTATAGTTTAAGACCTCTTGAGATAAGCTTTCTATTACTTGCTGCCAAAAGCATATGAAATCTTAGGTAATCTTTCCATCCCTGCCTTCCACCCCCCAAACATTCACACAATTAGCTATGTACTAGAAATTTTCTAGAGATGTGGGTTTATATCTTAGAACCATAAATCACATAATTTAACATTGACTACTGGATATAATACTTTTCTTTAGTCATTTCTGTACACTCTTTTATTTCCTAAGATGGGGAAGTCAGTTGATGATTTTAAGCAGATTTTTGCTTCAAAGGACCCACTGACAACAGTGTGGAGACGGGATTACAGGGATGTTTCAGACATGATGCAAAATGTAGACAAATAATCTTGGAGAAAAGACACAAATAGAACCATAAGCCTGTAGATGCGGCTCAAAGTCTTCAGGGTCTGCACGCAGAGCGACGTGTCTGTCCTCAGGAAAAGAACTTGGGGGATGATTTTATTCCATGCTGGGCCTAACTGTGTTCTAGGTGCCATGGGAAGCTCAGGGATAAAAAATTAAAGATTTATTATTGCCCCTGATCTCAAGAGGTTTACATGGGGTAGGGCTCCGAAAAGAATGGGCAGATATTGAGCAGACAAGGGCAAAGCTGAGTGAGGGAGTCTTAATTTTTCTCATGTAAATACGTGATCTACAGGTCTCCCAGGCCCCAGGTCCGTCACAGGCAGGTTCAGGAGCCAACCCATATATTAAAACCCTTCTCATCCACTCATTCAACCTGCAGTGAGCCCTGGCGTTGCTGTGGAACTTTTCTGTGGCCTGGTCACTCCACTAAGGATCCACATTTATTTTGGGTTCAAAATCGTTGTGAGGTGAGTTGGTGCTGTCCACCCCCAAGCTTGTCTGAGGTAGGTATAGTAGACATCTCCTGTTGTGTTGTCATTTTCCTGCTTAAAATCTTTTAGTGACTCTTGTCCCTCTTCTTCACCCCACACAGCCATGGGAATTAAAGTCAGGAAGTGGGTTCAAGTGTTTTGTGTCCTTCTCTCCTGACCCCGGAATTCTGCAAGCATCTCTGACCCTCTCACGTCTGTGACCACTGGAGACCACCCCTACCCTTCCTCCTCCTTCCTGTAGCTCTCAGCACCTTGTGGAGGCCTCTGACTCTTGTGCTGGAGCAGTGACTCACACCTGGTCAGTGACTGCTGTGTTTTCCTTGCACAAATCATACCCTACCTGCTGTGCATGCAGTGACTTGTTACATGCTGGGCTACTCTCCCAGGCAAGAAAGGTCTTTTTTATCCATTTCTGCAAATGTGTTCTGGGGCTGAGTGGGGTGACAGAAACAGAGAGAAACTGAGAGATAGCTAGAAAGTTTGTGAAGGAGAAGAATGAGATACAGAACAGGACAGAGATGGTAAACGGGGAGAAACGATAGAGTGAGAGAATGAACCCATAAATGAAGCAAGAGAAAAGAAAACAGAGGGGAAAGAAGAGGCTCTCCGGAGGTGAAGGAAAACAAAACAGGGACCAGGGCTGGAAGTCATCCCACAAAGGGGCGATGAATCAGACTGAGTGACAGGAGCAAAGGGAGACCTGGAACAAGGATGGAATCAGCAAGCTGAGGGGGCAGAGTTCAGGGAAGGGGCTAGAACAGGGCACAACTGGAGGTGAGAGGGGGAGCACAGGGGGAACAGAGATGGGGGAGAAAGAGGCAGAAATGTGTGGAGTTAGAGGACTATCCGAACTTGGGAAGAAAGAATGATAGGAAGTGAAGCAGAGGTTGCAATAGAGCCAAACACCAGTAGGAGAAATAAAATGATGGGCAGATATGTAGAATGGAAAAATGAAAAAAGACAGAGAGGAGAGAGACAGATAAAAGGAGACAAAAAGAAAAGAAATAAATAAATGAATTGGGGAACATACACATGGATTCCAGCAAAATTAGGAGTAGGAAGGCTTTAGAGGCCTGGTCCTCAGGGGAGAGGAGTTCATAGTTTTGAAGGGCACCAAGCAGACGCTGTTGGACTTTGAAGCTCTGGGGAGATCACACAGGGTACTGACATGGTGACTTACAGCCATGGACATAGGACAGGAAGGAAACTACCCTGAACTTCTCTTTCATCCAACTACTGAAGGGACACTTGGGCTCTGTGTCCTTGGTCTAGAGAGTAACCGCCTCTGACTCTGGAAATAATAACTGATGATGAGTGGAGATCACTCTAGGCAGATCACGTGTGTCCTGCAAGGGGCCCCCAGGGCTTTTCACCCAAACTGAACCACAGTCTGATAGGAAAGGTCCTCCTGGACACATTTTAGAGATCAGAAAATAGAGGCTGGACACTAAAAAGTTTATCCATAGTGACATGGATTATCAGCAGGAGACTGAGATTTTAAAACAAGATTTATTTAGCTCTAATATGTATGCCTTGTAAACATAAAAGATGTAAAGTCTCCCTCTTTTTTACTGCTGCATAGTATTCCATGGTATACATATACCACAGTTTGTTTAACCATTCATGGGTAGATGGGCATTTAGGCTGCTTCCATGACTTGGCTATTGTGAATTGGGCTGCAATAAACATTTTGTTAAATGTCTGTTGTAAAAAATATTTTAAAACAACTATCATAAATGTCATACCACAAAAATAAGTAAGTGAGGTGATGGTTATGTTAGTTTAACTTAAGCATTCCACACTGTATATCAAACCATCACATTGTACCCCATAAATCTATGCAGTTATGATTTAATAAAAATTAACTAAAAAATAAAATAAAATGTGTGCCTTTTCCTCTGGATTACTACTGCTGCTCAGTTATACAATAAATAATATATCAGGGACAGAGAACCCAGTATAATAAAGGGGTCGTAAATAAAATGTGAAGCTGGATAAGAAGAGAACCTCAAAAGCAATTCAAGAAGTAAGGATAGAACACATAAGATTAAGCTTGGGTCAGATGAATCTTTCAGGATTTGTATCAGTCAAGCTTCAGTGTAGGAACCAGAAAGTACATTATGGATTGTAAGCAGAAAGGGATTTCATCCAGGGAATTACATGCTCACACAATTGTTAGGGGGTTTGAAGGGGTGAGTAGCAGCCTAGGACTTCAGGAGTGACTCTCAGAACTTTATAGAAAGGACCAGCCTTCAGGCAGCCATTGGAGCCAAAACTTTAACCTCTAAATAAGGAGTTTGCTGCCACTTCCCAAACTACCTCTCAAAGTGGGAGAATTAACACTGGAACTGAATGCTGTTTCTGCTTTGACTGCCACTGAATCCCAAGAAATTAGAAAATCCTACCTGCAGGAGAGTCTAGAGAATGCAAATTTTAGCCTTCTAGAGGAAGACCATCCGGAAGGCTAGAGTCCGCCGTCATTAGCATTCACCATTGGCTTGTTCTTTCTAATGTTCATATGAACAAATAAGGGTATTTGTATTTATTCCAGAGGCAAAATGTGCTGAATGTCTGCATATTCTCTCAAATTCTTTCCTGTGCCACTTAAAGTTATTTTGCTTATATGGGGGGAAACCTACCTTATGTTCTTCTATTCCTCAAGTGTTTTCTTTAGAAATTAAGAACCTCATTTTATGCCAAAAAGGCTGTGTCCCAAGCTTGAAGTCTTATGTAAGGTCTTGGGGAAGAATTAGGGTTGGTGTTGCCTTAGAGGGCCAGACCCCACCAAGCTTGATTGCAGGTGGGCAGTGACTATAGCAGAGTCCATGGATCTGAGGGGAAGCTCCAGTATCTGCATTTAGATCTTAAGGGTGTTTTTGGAAGATCTTTAAGTAGCTTGCTGGCCTCTCCTTCTCACCCTACATTTTGCCAGGATCCCTGGAGAAGTGGCTTCCTTTTCAATGTTTCATGAAGTAACTTTGTATTAAGCAACTTCTGCCAGCCCTCCCCCCATCCCAGTGCTCCCAAGACTTACAGGAGGTGCCACCTCCACATAGGGCTGAGGTACCCCATGGCCTGTCTGTGGCAGGTATCAATCATACTGTAGAAACAATTGACAAACATTAGACAGTTTATCAGACTCATTTCCTTATTTCCAGAAGCATAAGAAAATTCAATTCAAGGCTAGTTTCTGCACAGATGGAGTGAACTTTAGACAGGTGGATTTTGTGAGGCTCCATTTCATAAGGCTAGCTTTCCCCAGTGTGAGTAGGGGAAATGTATCCACTGGGACAGAGGACACATCTTTACAAACCAAAGACGTTTCTAGCCTATTAGGCTTCGGTTGTGCTGAGAATAAAACACAGCTTCAATTCCATACAGAGCTGGAAGACTATTCAGGAAGCACAGTTTTTCAAGAGCTGAACTAATTATGCAGCTGCTGCGCAGCTCCACTGCCCAGACGGGAACAGCAGTTCAAGCTTCGTGTCCCTGTGGTGAAAGGGGCCATCAGAAGCAGAATGTTTTGGGATGGCTGGGGTTGGCAGCAGAGTGGGCAGCTAGCAGGGGGTAGGTTTGGATCCTTTAGCACAATTTGCTGAGCAGGCTACACAAGAAAAGAGCATCCCCATTGGTCTGTTATCCTGAGATGATTCTGGCTATACTTGTCTCTGCAGATACTTTCAAGAGGGATATGAGAGTTAGCAGATCTATGCCTCCAAAAGTTTACAAGATCCAAAGGCTTGTGCTTGTAGATTCGTAGACAGGGTTTGTAGGATGCAGCCGACAATGGACAGTGCTGCTGAAGGGAGGAGCAGGCACAGAGCAGCCTACCAACTGATGGGCTACACACAGTCTGTGGCTTTATCAACATCGAGATCAAAACTATGGCTCAGCGGCTGGGGCACCAGCCACATACACGGGGGCTCGCAGGTTTGACCCAGCCTGGGCCTGCCAAACGACAATGACAACTACAACCAAAAAAATATCTGGGCATTGTGGTGGGCACCTGTAGTCCCAGCTACTTGGGAGGCTGAAGCAAGAGAATCACTTAAGCCCAAGAGTTTGAGGTTGCTGTGAGCTGTGACGACACAGTGCTCTACCGAGGGTGACAGTGAGACTGTCTCAAAAAAAAAAAAAATCAAAACTATGTCACAGTTTCTCATTGAAATTGCTCACTTTCAAACTGGTTTGGGTTTAACTATAAAGGATAAAACTCATTCCCACTGTTCCTGCATCTCAGATTTAGTTAGGGTCTAAATGCCTTTTACAGTGTAGTCTCCCTGAAGGGACGCGGTGTAAGGGTGGGTAGAGGGAAGGGACACGGTGTAAGGGTGAGTAGAGGGAAGGGACATGGTGTAAGGGTGGGTAGAGGGAAGGGACGCGGAGTAAGGGTGGGTAGAGGGAAGGGAAGCGGTCTAAGGGTGGGTAGAGGGAAGGGACGCGGAGTAAGGGTGGGTAGAGGGAAGGGACGCGGGGTAAGGGTGGGTAGAGGGAAGGGACGCGGAGTAAGGGTGGGTAGAGGGAAGGGACATGGTGTAAGCGTGGGTAGAGGTCAGACTGAAAAACTGCAGCCTCATGGCTCTGCTGCTTAGTTGCTGTAGGGCCAGGACAGGTTACTCAACTTTGCTAGGCCACGGTTTCCTCAATGGAAAAATAAAATCCTTCCTCAAAGGGCGACTGTGAATGGGAAGGAATTCTAGATAAGAAAATTCTCTCATAGTTGACATGGTTATCAGACTTCTGAAAAGCCGCCAGAGAATGAGAATTCAGGGGCCTAGAACTGACTAAGGTATGGGGTCACGAGTTTAGTTCAACACAGTTTTGGCATTGTAACCAGGCATGGGATAGATCAACAGGTGGAGTGCCGTTGCTTCAGTAGAGACTCTCTCAGCTCTTTGGTAAGGAACCCTAAGGGTGAATTCTGCAACAGGTACTGCCTTTCCTCCACATTGCTGTCTTCTAGGATTTCTTCCCACTCCCGTTCCCACACACACAGATTTGTTTAACCATTAGGTCTTTCTTTTGTTTTGTTAACAGTACGTCAGGGCCACCAACACCTACACACCCTCCCCCAATGCACTCAGACATTCGGGTATAACTTCTGACTCCTCCAAAACTACTAATAGCCTACTAGTAACCAGAAACCTCAGCAATGACTTTGTTGATTAACTATTTTATATGTTGTATTATATATTTAATTCTTACAATGAAGCAAGCTAGAGAAAAGAAAATGTCTTTTAAAAAATCACAAGAAAGAGAAAATATATTTACTATTCATTAAGTGGAAGTGGGCCATCACAAGGTCTACATCCTCATGTCTTCACTTTGAGTAGGCTGAGGAGGAGGAGGAAGGGGAGGAGGAGTGGGTCTTGCTGTCTCAGGAGTGGCAGAGATGGAAAAGAATGAGTGGTTCCTTGCGTTTGAACCTGAGTTTTTCAAAGGTCATCTGTAATCCAATACAATCCTATTGCCTTTATTCCCTTCCCAGATGTACTGGATACCATCACCATGTGAACTTGTATTTGAGGGTGCTGTACACTGGGAAATCTTCCTCACTGTGTCATTTCTCCAAAAAGTAGATGATGAGATGGGGTAAGAAGTATGAAAAGTTTGTGGGGGGAGTAAAGTCTGGGAGAGATAAAGGAAAGACAGTAGTCTGAATAGGGTAACCTCAGGTGGTGACACACTTTGGGCACTCTCTGTCAATCCAAGGGGAAGCTCCAGAGCCCAACTGCCTTGCAGAGAAGACCGTGGTGGGCAGGTGTAGCCAGGCACAAGTACCCTGCCCTGTTTGGTGACTGAGTTGGGGCTGCCTAGGAAAAGCTGGCCTCAGCTCATATGGCCACTTGTAGGCTGTCTGCTCCCCAAGCTCCTTCCAGCTTCACTGCGAGCTCCTTCCTAGAGGGAGATGGGGCTGCCACCTGACCCAGTGAGTCTCAGACCTGAGAGCTCCACCTTCACAATTCAGTACTGAAAACCAGGATTGTGTCTCAGCCTCTGTCAAGCATGTACTTGACAATGGTTAAAATAATTTTATTTAATCTTCACGACAACTTTGAAGATGATTAAGTTAGTTGTCCAACTTCAAGCAATGGCTAGAAAATGGCAGAACCAGGGTATTTGAATGCATACAATGAAGAATTGTCAACATAGTGTAGAAATTTGACTTATATTCTTAGAAAAATAGAGGGCATACATTCAGCTTACTTGAAGAATGTAGGAGGCTTGCTCTGATTGCAGTGGGTGGGGGAAGGGGCTGGGGATAGGAGGAGGTAGGAGAAATGGGCTTTGGACTAATTAATATGTGACAGAGGTCATGATGATGGCTGGTTGTAGAGAATAAGTTTATGGCCACTGTCTCAAGAATATTGACCTGAATAATCATATTATTAACATATTATTGATATGATATTAACATATTATTGATATTATTAACATATTATTGATAATATAGCATATTATCAACTCATATTAATATTCAGAAAGTAAGCACAGAGTATATATTAATAATTGAGAAAGGCTGGGCAGGGTGGCTCAAGCCTGTAATCCTAGCACTCTGGGAGGCTGAGGTGGGTAGATTGCTTGAGCTCAGGAGTTTGAGACCAGCCTGAGGAAGACCAATATCCCATCTCTACTAAAAATAAAATACTAAGCCAAGAGAACTTCTAGAGCTCAAGAGTTGGAGGTTGCTGTGAGCTATGATGACACCACAGCACTCTACCCAGGGTGACAGCTTGAGACTCCGACTTAAAAAAATAATAAATTGAGAGGGAGAAAGGGATTGCCCTGAGAAAAAAATAAATTACATTTTGAAATGTAATTGGTAAGATTATATCTGTAGAGGTAACAGTGATAAATAAGATGGCAAGAATTAACGCCATCTTCATGTGTAATGAGAAACTTTAAAAAAAGACTTTCGAATATCAGAAAATATTTTAAATATCAGAAGATATTTAACATGAATTTGGAAATCAGTTTGATTACCTTTATGCAGTCAATGGGGGCATATGTCTATGAATATTGATGATGAAAACAATGAGTTCCCGTATGGCCACCAGGATCTGCCCTGCTAGAATCATGAGACACATTTTAGCCTCTGGCTCTATTGCCCATCCAGGTAGACAAACACAGTTCTACCTGCAGGCTAGTAGAATTCTACTGGGGCTTGTACTTGAGTTTCAAAAAGTGATAAAAAATAGCCAGACATTGTGGTGGGAGCCTGTAGTCCCAGCTACTTGGGATGCTGAGGCAAGAGGATCACTTGAGTCTAAGAGTTGGAGGTTGCTGTGAGCTGTGATGCCACAGCACTCTACCAAAGGTGACATAGTGAGACTCTGTCTCAAAAAAAAAGGGATAAAAATTTATAGTTCACTTTTAATTTGATAAGATTCCAGGTTATGTCTTCAGAATTCCATCTCATTAACCTGGCCAAGGACTTTCAGATTCTTCTTATTTTTTTTTTTTTTATTAAATCACAGTTGTGTACATTAATGCCATTGTAGGGTACAGTGTGGTGTTTTCATATACAATTTGAAATACTCTCATCAAACTGGTCAACATAGCTTTCATGTCATTTTCTTAGTTATTGAGTTAAGACATTCATACTCTGCTTTTAGAAAGATTCACTTGTACCCTTGTAAGATAAACCATAGAGGTGACCCCACCAATCACCCTCCCTCCACCCAACCATCCCCTCCCCATATTTTAAGGCTATAATTAGGTTATAACATTTCTATGAAAGCTATAAATTAGTTTCAAAATAGGGCTGTGTACATTGGATACTTTTTCTTCCATTCTTGAGATACTTTGCTAAGAAGAACATTTTCCAGCTCCATCCATGTAAACATGAAGGAGGTAAAGTCTCCATCTTTCTTTAGGGCTGCATAGTATTCCTGGTTGCACATATATCACAATTTATTGATCCATTCGTGGGTTGATGGGCATTTGGGCTTCTTCTATGACCTAACAATTATGAATTGGGCTGCAGTAAACATTCTGATACAAGTATCTTTGTTGTAATTCGATTTTTGGTCTTCTGGATATATACCTAATAAAGGAATTGCAGGATCAAATGGCAGATCTATTTTTAGTCTCTCAGTGTTTTCCAGATGTCTTTCCAAAAGGAATGAACTAATTTGCATTCCCACCAGCAGTGTAGAAGTGTTCCCTTTTCTCTGCATCCATGCCAGCATCTCTGGTTTTGGGATTTTGTAATATAGGCTAATCTTACTGGAGTTAGGTGATATCTCAAAGTAGTTTTGATTTGTATTTCTCTGATGATTAAGGATGGTGAGCACTTTTTCATATATCTGTAGGCTATGCACCTATCTTCCTTAGAGAAATTTCTTTTCAAGTCCCTTGCCCACCCTGAGATGGGATCACTTGTTTTTTTCTTGCTAATACGTTTGAGTTCTCTATGGATGACTTTCAGATTCTTAAAAGTCCTTATCAAATCAGGAACAGGAAGGCCAGCCCTTTTTTCATCCATTCATAAAGCAAACAGAACCTGCTTAAGTTTATCAATAAGAGATGGGAAAGGAAATTTCTCAGGAAATCCAGGGTGGAATTTTGATCGTTAGAGAGCAAAATCATTAAAATTTTAATCCCTTCCTTGAATTCATACAGATCTTCCTACATACCCAATATTGAGAACCAATAAACACAACAATCTCTTCTTTTCTATTTCTGAGTATTTTTTTAAACATCTTTCCCAGAAGAGTTGAGTTGTTGAACTTGTGCTCAGGACCCAGGGAAAAGGAAGAACATGGCATAGGATGAGCTGAGTGGTGCCCCTCAGCACTGCTGAACTCGTGGTTGATGCCACAGGTGGCCTCCAATCTGGGGTTGTCATGCGATATTTGGGACATACTTATACTAGAAAATTATTGGTTGTCTGTCTGAAATTCACATGTTTTTCTTTGTACTTTATCCATATATTATGTGTATTTACTTATATTTTGAAATTCTTTATTTTATCTGGCAACCCTACTCTAATCAGTCTCCAGAACTAAAGAACAGAGGCAAAGTGTCAATTTATAACATGACCTAGACAGAAAGATGGATTATAGTAACCAAGCAATGGGATGGCTTGGAGAGAAGCAACAACGACAGGTTAAGAGAAGCAATTTTGAGCTGTTGGCAGCATAGAAGTTACTGACTGTGGGGAACATGCTATTGCTATATGATAGCATTTGATGAAGGTAGGACAGTTACTAGAAAGGGGTGTCTAAGAGGCAGATACTTTTACTGCTCCTGTTTAAATTTTCTTATATATATTTTTAAGCCCGTTGATGCTTCTATTGAATGGCTGAAGAAATTGGAGGGTACAGTGTGTAATCTACCCACAGGAAACACAAGCAATAGAATTAGGACTTGAACTGTAGTCTGCCCCTGTGGCCAAGCTTTGCAGTCCCGGTTCTCTCCTTAAGTGGGCTTTGCTCTTTTATTTGCTTACAAAAATTTTAGGTGCTTGACAACATCAGAAACTCCATTTGGAAGACAGGGCCCTTGTGTGCAAGTTAGGAACAAGTTGATGGAGAGAAAAACAGTACTTATCAGATTCTCCTTTAATATCTGCTGGTTAATAAAAGAATGACATTGTTTTATGAGAAAAAGTTTTAAATAATAGTGATATGTGGGGTGTTGGTTGTGTAAAAGAACCAGGTTAAGGCCTGGCATGGTGGCTTATGCTTGTAATCCTAGCACTCTGGGAGGCTGAGGTGGGTGGATCGCTTGAGCTCATGAGTTTGAGACCAGCCTGAGCCAGAGAGAGACCTCATCTCTAAAAATAGCCAGGCTTTGTGATGGGTGCCTGTAGTTCCATCTTACTTGGGAGGCTGAGGCAAGAGTATTGCTTGAGCCCAGGAGTTTGAGGTTGCTGGGGGCTGTAATGCCACAGCACTCTACCAAGGGTGACAAAGTGAGAGCCTGTCTCGAAAAAAATAAAAAGAAAAAAGAAATAAGATCAGAGTTTATCAGTCCTCTCCTATTCCCTACCTTGCCTTCTGTCTTAGGAGCAGCTGACTTCTAATCTATCCGTGAGCTCATCCTGTGTGTCAGGCCCTGAGGGAGACCCAGAGGTAGTCATGCATAGGTGAGTCTGGGAACCTTGGATCCTCTTCCTGACTCCCCTGCAGGGTTGGATTTTTTCCTTTGGCCCCACCCCTGCACCCCCACCAACCCTGCTGTGTAGCCCAGAAGACCTACCTCTTCCTCTTCATCTCCTGGGAGCTCTGCTTTTCACTGGTTTGGTCCATAGCAGGGTAGAGAGCGGCTGGGGGCTTCCTGCTCTCCCTCTCTAAGAGACAGTAGCTCCTTTACTAGAGTCTCAGGTCCTCCTCTGTAGCCTCTCTTTACAGCCAGAGCTCTGAGTTCTGGTGAGTGTTCCTGTCTCCTGTTCCCCAACAGGCCTCTGAGAAGGTGATCAGGGCCTCGGCTTGCTGCTGAAGCCCTGGGCTTTGCTGTGGCTTTTTGGTACCCTTAACCCTGTTCTGGCTTTTCTAGATGGCCCGTCAACTCAGGTGAACTATCCTCTTTTTCCATCTGGGACACTGACTGATATAAGCATTGTAGTCTCTCCTATGGGGACTGCTGTGCAGATAAATTGATAAATTCTGACAAAAAAAATTGAACCAAAGGCCAAACACTGAAGCAATGAAATACACTTGGGAGAAAGTAAAACTATAATTGACATGTCTGCTGACTGTACCCAAGTAGGAAAGAGGCCAGAACGACGCAGGGTTAGGGATGCCCATCCCCTACCCCCCATCATGGAGTTGAAAACCCACATATAACTTTTGACCTCCTCCAGACTTAATTACCTAATAGCCTATTACTGACTGGAAGCCTT
Organism: Otolemur garnettii; assembly: GCF_000181295.1. NCBI lineage: Eukaryota > Metazoa > Chordata > Mammalia > Primates > Galagidae > Otolemur > Otolemur garnettii. The sequence goes on along the minus strand of NW_003852440.1, from coordinate 8,936,399 downwards.
ACCAATGACATAAAAAGTTAATTAACACATATTTTGTATGTATATGCATTATACACGGTATTGTTACAGTCTATAAAAGTAAGCTACAAGAAAGGAAATATTATTAAAAAACTCAGAACCTATAGCAGTGGCACATGGCTGTAGTTCCATCTGTCCAAGAGCAGAGGCAGGAGGATCACTTGAGCCCAGGAGTTTGTGGCTACAGTGAACTATGATTGTGCCACTGCACTCTAGCCTGGGTAACAAAGCAAAACCCCATCTCTTAAAAATACTGTTACTGAGAAAATCATAAGGAAGAGAAAATATATTTACTATGGAGGAGGCAGAGAAGGTGGAAGGGGAGGCAGGAGAGGCAGGTAGAGTCAGTATAACTTTTACTGAGAAAACTCTGTGTGTATAGGGACCTACACAGTTGTCACTCAGGTTGTGTGTACAGGGACCTACACAGTTGTCACTCAGGTTGTGTGTACAGGGACTTACACAGTTGTCACTCAGGTTGTGTGTACAGGGACCTACACAGTTCTCACTCGGGTTGTTCAAGAGTCAGTTGTATAGTATGTTCTCATTACACTGACCAGTATCCCAAAAGGACTTCTTGTGTATGAATTGTCAATGTGTCATGATGTACTGACCAAGCCATGTGAGGAGTGTACACTGCTGAATGCCACAGCGCACAGGTGATAACATTTCAGTGCATCTTTCACATGCGTGCACACATTAACTACATCTCACAGAAAGAGGAGCTAAATGAATTGATTAGGGTTGGCAAGGAAACAAGCTGCTACCCAAGGCAAATGACTGCTGTGTTTACTCAGATTTCTCAAAGGACCAAACGTATTTTGAGCTGCCCTAAGAGATCTCGTAAAGAATAAACAAGGATGTTACAGGGAAGAATTGCTCCCGTGTAAGGTGCAAAAAGAATTTTACATGTATTGTTTGTTCATAAGAATCACTTGACTTTGGTCATATAATCTATTTGGTACTTAAAAGAAAATTTTATGAACTTAATTAAATTTACTTAAGATCATAAAATGAATAGTTCTTTAAAAAGTTTTGCTGGGCAGCCAGGATAGCCTCTCTTAACATAAGTCTTGCTCTTTTTCTGTTGTCATCTGTTAAGAACCTTAATGAGAAAAGGTATCTTGCCAGAAACATGTAGGAGTTAATAGACTTTTGCATACTATGTGTTTGTGATACTAAACAAAAAAGTTGCTCACAGTGTGTTCACACATGTGAGGCTGCAGAACGCTGCCCTGCCTGTAGTACTGCTCGCTCAGTGCCTGCTGGTATTATTATTGCTGTTGTTATTGTTCCTATTTTACTTTGATGACATCTTGTCACATTACAGTTCTAGTTCCAGTGGGTCAAGCATCACTCCTCCAGTGGTGGGTTACACTCAACTTGCTGGTGACACAACCACCCCCAGGCCTTTCCGTTCCTGGAGTGATTTGTCTTGTTTGTCACTACCTCTATCCCTGTGGGAAGTGACATCTGGTCTCTACTTCTGCAGAGAGCCTGAGAAGATTGAGAAGGAACAGCGGGACACTGTGAGAAGGCTGTGACCAAGCAGGAGGTTCAGGGGCACAGCTGGCCTAGCTCTCTAATTTCTGCACCTCAGACAGTCAAAGCTCTACTGCCCAGGCCATGACAGGGCAAATAGCCACAAATGGTCACCTGTGGCTCTCCCACAGACCCCAATTGCTAGAGAGATGATGGAGATGGGGCTGAGGGGAAGTCACCATCAATCTCTGAATGAGGAAAGAAAGTGTGACTCTGGGTGGCAATTACAGTATGTCTGGATCTGACCCAGCAGCCACTTACAAATGCTGTCACCAAGAACTTTAAACTAGACTGGACTGTTCATGCCACAAATTAGTTGTTTGAACTTAATTATTCAGGCCAGGCATGGTGGCTCATGCCTTTAATCCCAGCACTTTGGGAGGCTGAGGCAGGAGCATCACTTGCGCTCAGGAGTTCCAGATCCTGTCTTTAATAAAAATAGAAAACTAGCCAGGGGTAGTAGTGGGCACCTATAGTCCCAGCTACTTGGGAGACTGAGACAAGAGAATTACTCAAACCCAGGAGTTTGAGATTGCTATGAGCTGTGATGCCATGGCACTCTACCCACGGTGGAAGAGTAAGACTCTATCTCCAAAAAACAAACAAACAAGCAAAACTCCCTAATTATTAAATAATTAAGTTGGAAATTTCTAATTTTGTACTTTGTTTACTCAAAATGCTTTCAAGTTTTTTAAGACAGTGATTAATTTTTCAGTCATTTTCACAGCATAAGGCTTATTTTTAGTTATGGCTCATGTCAAAAGGTAATAATATTAATTTGTTATTGCAGTTATAATTTTTAGGTATACAATGCGTTGCAATGGAAAAGACCTAAGGGATTTTTAACAGAAGAAAACTCAGAAGTTATCCACCGAATATTGTGGAAACATTGACTCTTCTAGATGTAAATCCATATTTTTATCAGTTTAAAAGCAAAATATGATGTATTTTCCACCTTTGAGATGACTTTAACAAGGAAGCTTGTCCCTTTTCTTTACATTGGATGAAAAAGTTCATTCATAGCAAGAAACTTTTCAAGAATAAAAATATAAAATCAGTTTGTTTAAGTTCAACCAATACTCATGTGGTCACTTATTAAGTATCAGGCAAAATTCTAGGCTCTATAAATTTGGAGGTGACTAAAGTGGCCCTGTCCTTAAGAAACTCAAAATTTCTCCTTGAGACAAGAAGGAAGATAAGGCGTCCTAGAACACTGTGGGGGCGTCCGCAGCTGGAGCCTGCAGTCCAGGGTTCCGGCAGAGCCCTGACGGAGGCTGATGTTTCCCTCCAAAGCGAGCTGGAGGGAAAGAGACTCAGAGACTGTTTGAGGACAAGGACCATGTCTTCACTGACTTTATTCATACTGAAAGCACAAGGCTCAACTTATCCTTTTTATAGAAAAGAAAGAAAGAAGAGAAAGAGAGAGAGAAAGAGAGAGGAAAAGAGACAGGAAGGAAAGAAGGAAGAGAGAATGAGAGGAAGAGAGGAAGGGAGGAAGGCAGGCAGGCGGGCATTATGGGCTATGTGGGAGTAAAAGTCTTAAAAGAGGTAACTAAGATAAAACGAGGGGGTAGGGAGGCCCTAATCCATATGCCGGTGTCCTGATAAGAGGAGGAGGTGAGGACACAGACTCAGGCAGCGGGATGAGCATGTGAGAACCCAGGGGAAAGAAGGCCAAAGAGAGAGGAAAAGAACCAAAGCTGCGGACACCTCCATCTCAGACTCCCAGCCTCCCGTCCCGTGAGACAGCAAAGTCCTGCTGCTTCATACACCTGGCCTGTGGCATTTGTTATGACGGCTAGAGTAAACTAATACAGAAAGGGAGAAAATATGAGGTGATTCTTGAATGAAAGAAACGAAAGGAATGAAAAGTTGAAAGTCAAAAGGGATGAATATGATTTTCCCAAACCGTAAAAGGAAGAAGGAATGATTAATCTTGCTTGCAATTGGAAAAGAGTCAAGATTTCATGGAAGATGACATTTGAGCCAAGCCTCGAGGGACTGCCAGCATTTGCCACTTAGAGAAGAAAAGAGGATAAAGCATGACAGGAATAGTAACCCTTTTGCAAAGAAATGTGTGCGCTTGAAAAGGGATCCGGCAGGCATGTTTGACGTGTGGGCTTGAGGTAGAGGACTTAGGAGAGATGAGGCTGGACCCGGGAGTTGAAACCAGACTGTGGAGGACCAATGGCAGGTCAAGAAGGGAGTTCACACAGTGTACACAATTGATCTGGTCTTTAGTGACAGACACCTGGAGGGGAGGGAAGGCAAGGTGACGGGAGAGCAGGAGGCTCTGAAGTAGACAGAGGCCACAGGAATGAGAAGCTGAAAGCAACATGACGTTGTGGGTAGAACCTCTGGAAGGGATTGGCCACAGCAGAAGCTGTGTTCACCAACAACACTGCGATTTCAAGTCGGGAAAGAGAAAAGCCAGGAGCAGGGGTAGAAAGCCAGGAGCAGGCAGCCTCGGCTGCAGTTGGAGGGAGTGACGATTTCATGTGAGATCAGAAGGGTGACAACATCCAGATGTGCTGCCGTGATTAGGACAGATGTGGAAGGGAGGGCTGCCCCTGGGTGCAGGGGAACTTAGCACCATTATCCCCAATCAAGCTGTGGATGCCGGGGCACATCAGAGACCTCCCGTGTCGACTGTGTCCCAGGCTGAGTTGTAAACCACTAATGGACCTGCTGGCCTTTCCTTCGTCCCAACCCTCCTGACTCCTGCCCTTGAGAATACAGCCTTCTTTTACTCTTCCCTGAGCCTCTGTTATGATCAATAACAAACACACTCATAGCTCCAAACAGTGAAGGCCCATTTCTCATTCACATTACATATCCATATTATCATTGTCCTTCCTCTGGGTCATTGAAGCTCCTGTTAACATTCATCACTGCATCAGGAAGAAAAGCTTAGCAAAGCCTGCAGGGGTACTTCAAACTTCTAGTCCAGAGAGGCCCCAGGGGAAAGAGGCATGCCTCCCATGTGGAAGCACGGAGGACAGTAAATGGAAAGGAGGTGATCTTGACTGCACAGGCCTCAGAGGGTGTGCTGCACACTTCACAGCAGGAAAACTTCAATAGAGAAGCCTGGGAAATATTGCATGATCCAGGGACCAAGGCCAGCGCATCAGTGTGAAGTCATAAGAAGATATGATGAGAAGGGCATCTAACCTCTGTGGTCTTCCCCCTGCAAAACCCATAGCCTAGGTCTAATTGTGAGAAAAACATCAGATAAACCCAAATTGAAACATTCTACAAAATGCCTGACCAGGACTCCCCAAAACTGTGGAGGTCATCAAAAACAAGGAAAGTCTGAGAAACTCACAGAACAGAGGAGGCTAAGAAGTGATGGCCACCCAATGTGAGATGTATGGACTCTGCATGGGGCCCTGCACAGAACAAGGACATCAGGGGAGACTAGTGAGATCTGTGTAATGCGTGGAATTTAGGGGGTCGTGATGGTGAGTCAGGTTGATTACTTAATTATGACATAGTTAGCCTGGTGGTGCCAAATGTTCTCAGCAGAGGGGCTGGGAGAGGGATATGTGGGAACCCTTTACTCTGCTCACAGCTTGGATTTTTCTGTAAATTAGAACTCTTAAGAAAAAAAAAAAGAAGCATGTGACATTGCCACTTACAAAACGAGTGACCCAATAACTCCAAGCTCCTTGCTCACACCAGATTCTGCCTCTCAGGTACTGTCACTCAATATCATTATGAGATTACAAAAATAAAGTCTGTACTTCTCTTGTGATAGCTTGTGGCCACAAGTGACCAAATACCAAATAAATATCAACTGCAATTAGTGCGAGAAAAGAAATTAAGTGAAACGGCATATGAATGTTCTGTGAAACAGTAAAACAGCAGAGAGAAATAACACTCATTCTGAATCATCACTTCCACTCTCATTTCATTGGCTGTGGCCATGAGTAACTCACATGGTCCACCATTCATCCAAAGTATCCAGTGTCTCTGTGCCCATGTCCACCCTTTGGACCTGGAGCTGAGGGACGCTTCCCAGGCCCCTGTAACCTTGTTCTCCTTGTTGACTAGCATCTGGTGTTCTTTTTCTGCCCATCCTGGCTGAACATTGCCTTGGTCCAATCTGGTCCCTGGAACACCTCAGAATACAAAGTCTCTTTTTGTGAATTGTGTTTCTGCCACGTCTGCTAGTTCTAGGAGTGCACTGGGCAGAGATAATAACTTCTGGGTTGTAACATGATGGTCACTATAATCCAACAGAATTGAGGTAGGTGATGAGAGCAGAGCTGAATAAACCTAGGACTGAGTGTGGTCTACAGGGGACACAGGGTGGGGTCTGTCTGGACTGGCTTGGGCTGTGCTGGGGCCATTTGAGAGAATGATGGGGCATGGGACCACGAAGGGCCCCAGGGGCTCAGCAGAGGAGCTTGCACTTGGCTGCAGGGAAAGAATCCACTGAGGAAGCGTTGGGCAGGGGTTGCCTTGTCCTTGGCAGAGGAGTCTGATAACAATGCTCGGAAAGACTGTGGCAAACTGGTTAGAAATCATAATCTGAAAAATGCAAGCCGTGTTCATTGAATTACCTTGACCATTCTGGAATGGAGAACAATAAAAAGAACTTCAAAGGCATGAGATGGAAGTTATCAATTTTAACTCCAAAATGCACTTATCATTGTACACTGGCTACTGCTGCGATGTGGGAGGAAGTGAGTTCCCAGAGGCGTGCATTCAGATGTCTTGTATATAAATAAACCACTACGGGGCATTGATTTAATTTCTTTCTCATCTGATGTTTTTGTGGAGTACTTCATAGGTTCTATTTCCACTTCTCCTCTGGAAGTAACTTGCTCCTTTGAATGGCTTATGGGGTCACTTCTGCCTACGACAAATTAGTGGCTGGGCTAGGAGCCAAGATCATGCAATTTAGTGTTTACAGTGGACTTGTTGCCTCTGCCGGACTAAATTACCAGTCTGTGGGGCTGGCTGGCCCCAGTGTATACTTGCTGTGCCCCTGGGAAGGGGTTTTGTTCTCATTCTCATTTCCTAGAATACTGGCCCTGATTGGAATTTGTATTTTATGAAAGGAAGTCATTGAGTTGGTTTCATTGCCATAAGAGTGCATTGATTTCTAGAGCAAATATATTAAAAGACACGTAGCAGGTGTTTGGGGGCAATGGTGGCTACCTGTGTCCTCCTCCTGGTGCCCTGACACAGAATCTGTGAACTATGCTCTGCTAAGCTGTCATTGGTCTGCCCTGCTGAAACACTGTTATTTTCATGAATTGCTGTTTAGGAAATGGCCATATCACTGTTCTAGGCGCTTCACTCCTTTGCAGAGATTTATTTCCTGTCTGTGGGAGTCCCTTTACTCACAGAACATGACAACAGCCAAGCACAGTGCATGACATGAGGGCAAAGAGAAAGGAAATGTCGCCACCTGTGATGAATTTCCAAATATCTCTTGTTTCTTTTGCTGTTTTGAGTTTCCTTTGTTTCAGAAAACATTAGCACATAAAATTCATTTATATTGGAAGTTAATGAATTTCACTGGTATTTGATCTGGCCACAAGATATTTCATTAGCTAAATAAAAGTTTCATTAATTTTAGTGACCTCCTAATTATATCGGATGGTAGACTCTGGTGTGAGCAGGTAATTAACACTGATAGGTTTCTCGTTTGGTTTAATCTTTGTATTTCCCCTGGAGGTAGACAGCATGGCCCTACTAATTTATACAGACACATAAATAAAGATTAAAAATCAACATCTCAGATTGGATACTGTCATTCCTCTTGTATGTTCTTAGGGCAGTCAGGGGATGCTTCTTTGTGGGAAGGGTCTACCTCTCCCAATGTCCTCCTGCCCCGAGAACTGAGGGAGTTCAGCAGGCAAGTGACAAGCAAAACCCACCAGGCACCTGGGGAATCTGACAGGCTGTGATGATACAACAAATCATGGCTCCCTGGCCATTTCTTTTGCATAAAGTAAAGAATTGTAGACCCATTACATGAATATGTTTGAAATACAAATAGCTTCTTACTCCTGCCGGTAACTTTTAAGAGAAGAGGAAGCAATAGTAGTTCTAAATGGCATACGAACTGTACCAGTAAAACCTAACATTATTTATTGCTTTGTAGTTTGAGAACATTCAGAATGACAGCTATACACAACAACACGGAGAAATCTCACAAATACAACGCTGAGCAAAAGAATCCCGACCCAAGGGATTACAGACTGTATCATGCTATTTACATAATGATGTGGCAACGCGAGTCCGTGGGGTGTGAAGACCAGGAAGTGGTTCCATGTGCAGGTAGTGACGGGGGCAGGGAGGGAACATTCGAGTTGCTGGTGCTGTTCTATTTCTGTTCCTGGGTCTATTCACTTTGAAGGAGGTCATTGCAAGTTGTGTATTTTTTTGTAAATAGTCAATACTTTTAATAAATAAGTTAAAAAATGAAAAGGAAATAACCTCTCTCACACCACACAAAAGACACACACAGAGAATGTTCACATAAATTATTTTATCTATTTTATAAATTATTAATTTATCTATTATTAAATTATTTTATCTATTTTATCTAACAACCTGTGTAGTCACTTTCCCCTTGGGGGTCTTGGAAAACTAAGAGCCCTTGGGTCACCTGTTTTTTGAGGAGAGTCTGGTGTGACCGCTCCTCTGCTTCCTGTATCTACAGGTGGGACTC